>NC_134583.1:63780401-64098972 GCF_037038515.1 Microtus pennsylvanicus | reverse complement strand
TCTTGTGTCCCAGGAGTCGTGTACAGTGTTCATAGAGGCAATGCCCGTGATAGCCTCACATTGGGAATCGCTCACATGGCCATTCATAAGGAAACGGATAAATAAATTTGGGTATATTTTTCTGCATATATTTATAGGCTTCAGAGCTATGCGGTCATGAGCTACATGGAAATAAATAGGCCTGATTGTCTTTCAATGCAGCTTATGTAGGACACAGGTGCCCAGCGGTCTATGGCTTTCTGATCAATGCTCTGAGGTATTGAGAATGAGAGGCCACAGCTACAAGCAAGAACACATCTCAAAGCAAGATGCTGTACGTAGAGTTCTCCCACCCATTCATATAAAAGTATACGGGATGCAGCGGCATAGACAATGTATCGATGGTTCTGGGGCATTGATGCGGTGAATCTATGGAACCAAGCAAGAAACTGATTCTTAGAAGGGACTGTGGTCACTTCTGGAGGTCGGAGTCATTGGGAAAGGACTCTTGGGATGCTGATGATAAGATTTAAAATAAAAAAAAATTTTGATATAGGATCTTATCATGCAGCGTTGGCTGGCCTAGAGCTCACTGTGTAGAGTAGACCATGCTCAGATTCACAGAGATTTGTTGGGTCAAAATTATCTTAGGGCCTGTACCTCGATGCCCATAGGAGAGAAAAAAGCCTGGCTCAAGTTTGAGTGAGGATGAGACAGCAAAAATTAGGTAGATGACCCTCCAGGCAGAGGGAGGGTTTGGCTGCCTCTCATTGGATGGAGCTACCCCCACATCACACTGTGTTACTTAAGCTATATAAGCTGATGCTCACAGTAATAAACTGAGTTCTTGCTTGACTAGACTCCCTATCACCTCTGATTGTCCTGCGTTGTCATCATGGGGCTGCGGAATGGGCGGATAGCGCATTCGCCTTTCCCTAGGGATTAAGGAGGCCTAGCAATGACTAGGGGAATATGGAGGCTCAAGAAGCCTGGCAACTGGAGGCTCAAAGAAGCCAGCAGGGATCCATTTGTCTCTGCCTTGAGTGTGCTGGGATTAAAGGCGTGCACCACCATGCCCAGCCAAGAGTCCTTTTTTTTGACCTGTCTGGAATCCTGGGTATATGTAGATATTTCCTGGGAATTGAAATATTCCCTTCTGAAGGGAGAAACCCAGGAAACTAATTAGACAGAAGGGTCCAGGAGGCCCAGAAAGTTACAGGATCCACAAGGCCTTTCTTCAAAGTATTTGAATAGCACACAATTGCTGTGGAGAGAAGACTTCTCTGTGCAACTGTCTGTACATCGGGTAAGGAGACCCAGGGAGGCAGGCATGCTGGATTGGGCTGTCCAGTGATGCATGCACTGCGGCGATGCAATGATGCATGCTGAAGTAACCTTTCACCTTTGCTCTGTAAGCAACTTTTCACCTTTGCTCTGCAAGTGGCCCCTGTAAACTCATTGGCTCATAAAGCTAGACTTGAATGGAGTCACGTCTTTGGTATCTCTTTGGTGCCTTATTGGGGAGAACAGATGCTTGTCATGTCTCCCCATATGGTGAGGCAACAGAGGATCAGTGCATACAGTTTCCTAGGCTATGCTTTTGTGCTTTCTAGATGTATACGCTTGCTATTTCTCAATACAATGTCAAAACATAATGAGCAGATTAAGAATCCCACATCACGGACTCAGAGCAAATGCTTTGTTTAATAAACATTAACATCATTTATTTAGTACTGGGAATTGATAGCGTGGCAGAAGAGTAGAGACAGGAGAAAGCTACTTAAGATTAAGGTGTAGGGACTAGAGGGCTGGGTCAGTGGTTAAGAGCACTTGCTGTTCTTGTAGAGGACCTGGGTTCAATTCCTAGGACCCACATCAGGTGGCTCACAACTGTCTGTAATCAGGGGTCCATGTGCATTCATGTAGACCAGAAGAGGGGGTTGGATTCCCTGGACCTGGAGTTACAAGTGGTTGTAGACTGCTCCATGAGTGCTGGGAACCGAACCCAGGTCCTCTACAAGAGCACCAAGTACTCTTAACTGCTGAGCCACCTCTTCAGCTCCAGCTTTTCTTTCTCGACAAAGTATTTCTTTTTCTATTCCTATCCATGTGCGTCTGGTCTAGTTCTTTGTTTTCCGACACAGGAAGCGGATACTTCAGCAGCCTGCTACTCAGATCCAGGGCAATGACCTGTAAGGACCCACGCGAAGTGCTCTCCCCCTCCGACCCCTCGGAGCTGTGCCTTTCCTTTCTTGATTTTAGCCAACTGGTTGGAGTTCATCTTCCTTGTACAGCAGGGTCTCTAACAGAGAGATTTCTCAGAACTTTAGACCCCGTCCTCTCAGGACTTAGACTCAGCAGATCCAGCCCAGAGCCTCGGTCTTAGTTGGTAGCTTGTAGACCGTCATGGAGTTGGGGAGATGGGAAGCCTTTGGTTGAAACCAGAAGCCATTCCGAATTAACTCATCTAGCTTGTCGCCACGTCTGAACAGCTTCTTTCCCTTAGTTACCAGCTTCTCCAGTGTTCACTCAGACTGACAACCTCAGCATCTTATAAAATATAACATAATTACATTTGCCTTGAAGTCAGTTTTCCTTTGAGTGGGAGAGTCAGGGCCTATTCAGGGTGTTATCTCATCTGATTTGCATCCCAGGCTCCCAATCACCACTAAACCCCAGCACCTCACCCCGCCTCTTAAATGCCCACCCGTTTCCTTACTTGAAGGCAAATGCTCATTCACAGCTTCTTGCAGCCCACCCCATGCCCCCTTCTTTCTCTTTTCTTCCCTCTGCACTGCAGCAAGCCTGCCACACACCCCGGTGCAGAGAGCTGCCTGTTTACCCCTCGCCTTTGTTTCTGGGCTCTAAGTCGCTTCCTATCATCAGGAAACATTCCTTCCATCCTCTGGTGACTCATCTTTATCTTCCTTTCCTGGAGAACCTTATCAATAGCATTTTGAGCAGCTATGTAAATTAAATCTGTTCCTCTCATCCCCACTCTTTATTTACTGTTTCACCGCTAACTTCCTCTTGGAGCAAGCGCTTCACTTTTCCCCTGACAAATAATGAAAAATAATTTGCTCATTTGAAGATGCTCTCCGGTTGAAGCCAGTGCAACGAGAAGGTTCTGTTTGCATCAGGCAGGCTGTTTTACGCCTGGTAATCATTCTTGGCATCCCTTTTTACTTGAAAAAAGAGAAAAAAGCCCTGGCTTGGCAGATGAGTTTATAGTTATCTTGCTAAAACTCTATGCGGTCCAGATGAATGACAGCCGCATGATTTGTTGTGGACGGTCGTCCCCAAGAGGCACACGGCAGCTGTGTGGGTCTGATGCTCACAACCTTCATCTCTCAGATCTGATCTCCAGGTCACCCATGGCAGTCTCTCAAGGGGTTTGTTAGAGCCACCCCACCCCCACCCCCCAGATCTGCTGGACCAGTAACTACCCGGTAACAGGACTCTCAGGTGACCGGCCTGATTTGAAAAGTTGTGCCCTAAACCCCATGGGTTGGTTTTATTAATGAAATAAAAGCCTGCTAGCCTTTACATAGCATTAAAAGTTAGTAATTTGGAAGCGGATGAAACAGTCAGTGAAGTGTCTGTGGGCCTAAGACTGGAACTCCAGCACCCCTGGACATGGTGGCAATGCCTGTAATCCCAGTGCTGGGGATAGGGAGATGGGTGAGCTCCTGGGGCTCACTGGCTGACCGCTGAGCCCAATCAAAAGCTCCAGGTTCTGTTCTGTTAGACCTTGTCACAAAAAAACAGAGTGGAGGGTGATTAAGGAAGACACACCTGGTACTTACGTCTAACTTTCATATGAACATGTGTGTATACACACACATGCAAACACACATACACACACACTAGCCACCACACACATCATACACACACAACACATACACACATGCACACACATGTACTCATGTAAACACACACATACACACCACCTGCCATACACCCACACACCTATCACATACTACATATTTCATACATACACATATACACATAGCACACACACATGCACACATTCAAACACACACAGACACACCCCCACACCAAATACACACATGCACACACACCACCCATCTCATACACACGTACACCACGCACTACATACCACACTCCACATACACACTTGTATGCCTATACACATACACACACATCACTCACATACATGCACACACATGCACATACATACCCTATAGGGTAAAAAGATCAGGGTTGGAAATAGAGTTTCTGCTTAGCCTATGTAAGTTCCTGACCTAGAACCAAAATGAATGAATAAATGAGTAAATACACTGCTCAATGTTTTTACAATGATCCACAGGAGCAACAGATAAATACCCCAAACAGTATACTTACATGTAGGATAACTTTCTTTTAAAAAGTGAATAAATGCATTAACGAACATGGTAAAACCTGACTTAGTTATCACTAATAAAAACACACCTTTTTAAAACAGTCCAAAGGCATGGTCTAGGGAAAAATCCTAGATTGTTCTATCTATGATTATTATATAGTTGTTGACTAAATATTTGGACTTGAACGGATGCTTCATGTTCGTGTTTTACATTAAAAATGTCCACACAAATGGAAAAAAAGCCTTGTCATTATTAGTTTCTGTTTCCTGTTCCCATTCTCTGTCATTTGCCAAGCTTGCTCTCATCTTCTTGGAGGAAAAACAGTATTGAGTTCGTATTTCCAATGACAACTCTTCCCTGCCAAAGGTATTTTTTTTGGCTCAGGAAGAAAATGTTCTTGCTAAATTAAACCTTAGTTCCTATGACACTGTGGATTGGACACCTGTTTCATGGGACTGTGGTTTGAGTGTCTGCCCCACGATACCGTGGTCTGTCTTTCTTTTTTTCTTCCTTTCTTCCTTCCTTCTTTCCTTCCTTTCTTTCTTTCTTTTTTTAAGTAAGGTTATTTGTATAGCCCTGGCTGTCATGGAACTTGCTTTGTAGACCATGTAGGCCTTGAACTCACAAAGATCCACCTGCTTCTGCCTCCTGTATGCTAGTATTAAAGATATGAATCACCACCACCTGACTGGTATGAGTACCCATGGAATTGTGGTTGGGATGAGTGTCCAATGGTACTATAGTTGGGATGAGTGTCCCATGGGACTGTGATTGGGATGACTGTCCCATGGCACTGTGGTTGGGATGAGTGTTCTGTGGTATTGTGGTTGAATGAATGTCTCGTGGGACTATGGTTGGGATGAGTGTCCCATAGCACTGAGGTTGGCATGAATGTCCCATGGGATTATGGATTGGATGAGTGTCCCATGGTACTGTGGTTGGCATTACAATCTGCTGACCTGGTCTGTCACCTGTCCCTTTAAGAGACGAGCTCTGCCCTCTCTCAACCCCTCCCTTTCTGCTGAGGGAAGCAGATATCCTGCTTCCTCCAGCCTGAGCTCTCTCTCTTTCTGTTTCTCTTCTGAAGAGGTAACTTCTGCTCTCTCTCTCTCTCTCTCTCTCTCTCTCTCTCTCTCTCTCTCTTTCTCTCTCCCCCTCTCCCTTTCCCCCTTTCCATTCCCTTCATTACCCAGTGAATAAACTCTATACTCAAACTCTCTCTGTATGATGTATCTGTCTGTCTCTTACCCCAGGTCTCCCACCTGCCAAAGTGACCCACCAAGGCCTCAGGGGACTTGCTGAGGCCTGGGGGACCCACCAAGGCCACTACCCCTCGTGGGACCACCTTCCCCCCTTATATCTTTAAAAAAGAATAACAATTGGGATGAGTATTCCATGGCACTGTGGTTGGATGTGTTTCTCAAGGCACTATGGATCAGATGAGTGCCCCTCTATACTGTGGATTGAATTAGTGCCCCATGGGACTATAGGTGAGATGAGTGTTCCAGAGCACAGTGGTTTGGATGAATATCCAATGGCACTGTCGTTGGGACGAGTCTCCCATGCACTATGAATAGGATGAGTGTCCCAGAGTTCTGTGCTTATAATATATTTCCCATTATACTGTAGTTGTGATGTGTGTCCCACGGCACTGTGGTTGGGATTAGTGTCCCATGCCACTATAGGTAGAATAATGTCTCATGGCACTATGACTTGGATCAGTGTCCCCTGGCTCTGTGATTGGGATCAGGGTCTCATGACACCATTTGGAATGAGTGTTCCATGGTACTGTGGATTGGATGAATGTCCCATGGCTCTGTAGAGTGGATGAGTGTGTGCCCTATGGTACTGTCATCAGGATGAGTGTCCCACGACACTGTGGTTGGGATGAGTGTCTCATGCACTGTGGATTGGGTGAGTTTCCCCTGGCACTGTGGTTGGGTGAGTTTCCCATGGCCCGATATGAAATGAGTTCCCTTTCCCTATGTGTCTAAGGACTTGGACTCTAGAACATGGTGCTGTTGAGAGGTGAGGCCTAGTGGAAGGAAATGAGCTCATTGGGGGTATAACCATGGAGGGGATTCTGAGACTCTTGTCTCTCCCTTCTCTCTGCCTCCCAGCTGCCATCAGATGAGTGGCTTCCATTCAGCATCTGAAACCTCCAGAACAGTAAGCCAAAATAAGCCTTTTCTCCTCATGGCTTGCTTACCTCAGGTATCATGTTATACTAGTATGAAGCTAAAAGTCAGATAACATCTAAGTACATTTTTAGATAGAGGGAAATGTGTTTGATATCTAATATAGGGACCAGGAAATCTGTTGCACATCCTACAGTAGACAGGATACGTCCCCTCCCACATCTTGGACCAATGTCAATAGTTCCAAGGTTGAGAAACTGCACCCGTAAAGAGGAAATATGTCTTAATCCCCTAAAAGGATTCAGATTTGGTGGAGCATGGACAGGTTAAATAAGTCGTAAGTGTCCAAGTTACAGAAGGGTTTGTCACATTAAGGGTGCCTTGGGCAACAAGCAGCCCCAAGAAGATTAACTTACTTTCAGAAAAGTTAAAGTAATATGTGCTCTTAACTAGACAAGAAAGGATTATTTAAAAAGCCTATTACTGGAATAGTATTTCATCTCTTTTATTTTTTATTTACTAGCCCATCTTTCTTAAATATTGTATAATGTGTATGTATTTGTCACAAATGAGACTTTCATACAAGAATGTTGTTAATTTTAATTTATTCAAGAAGCGATAATCATAAAAATGAAACCATAAAGAACTTGGAGAAAATGTGTGTGATTATTTCATCAGATTCCGGGTGGGAAAAAGCCTCAGGAGCACAGCAGCAAGTCACCCCAACAAAGGAGGCTGCCCTGGGCTGTAGTATATAAAAATTCAAATTGGTGTTTAGAAGAATTACAAGGGAAGAAAAGCCCAGTTGAGCATACAATAATAGAAAAATTCATGAAGGAAATGATGGATTTTATTGCATTAGTTTTCAATTGCTTATGCATTTTATGCTAAATAAAATGAGAAGGCAAAGTGGTTTGTAAAAAACCAAAACCACCCAAAACTCTTGGCATCAAAGGCCACCTTGAAGCCAGGCATAGTGTTGTCAGTGGTGACCCCAGGTCCCAGGGTCTCAGGTCTGATTCAGGTAGAACCTGGGCTCAAGGTCAGCCTGAGCTACAAGGGTTTTATATTTTAAAAATATAAAACAAAACAGGTTATAATATGGATCAGCAGAAATGTGTGTGTGTGTGTGTGTGTGTGTGCACATGCGCATGTGAGTTCAATCCCCAGAACTCACAGTGACAGGAGAGAACTGACTTCCCCAAAAGTGTCCCCTTCCTATGTCCACACACATGCCATGGTACAGCACACACATCTCCCCTCCCATCACACACACACACACACACACACACACACACACACACACACACACCTTTTAAAATAGAAAACAAAAAAGCCCCATAATACAGCAACAAAAGGTAGCTGTGAAATACACTAAGAAAAGCCCCAATAACACCCAAGTGTGAATAGCCACAAGGATATGTGCTCTTCATGTGCACATGAGCACAAGATCATAATAAGAGTTTAACATGGCCCATCATCCAATAAATGAGAACCATAATGAGTTCCTAGCAGATAGGTAAATGTTCAAGGAAAACCAACCCCAGGACACTGGGTGACAGAGAAGCTGAAATGCAAGCTTTGTGTCGGTTGGCTTTCGTATTGTTTGCCTTATGTTTTGCTTTGACAAAAATGTTTGAGGAAACCTACTTAAAGCAGGAAAGGTTTGTTCTGGCCCATGGTCTCAGAGACTCCAGTTCCTTGTCGTTTGGTCCTGTCTCTGGGTGTTTGTGTGGAGGCATGACATTCAGGCAGAGGGCTGGCAGTGGAGGGAGAGCAGAGGAGGGAGGGTGGGAAGCAAAGAGAGATTCGTGAGGTAGGAACAAGCCATGCTTTTCAAAGAGGTGTTTTCTCCCCTTCATTTTCCTTTATCCAGGCCTAACCCCTTATAATCCTTTCAGCTATGAACCAATCGGTAGGCGCTAATTCACGTATGGTAGCATCCATCTGATACCATCTCACAAATGGTGCTACCAGGTGGGGCCCAAACCTGCCATACTTGAGTCTTTGGGGAGCAGTCTAGACTCAAACTTTTAGAATGTTCTTGGTGAAGGAAAGACATTGGACAAGTTTTTGGAAAGCCATCTGATAACATGTGGTCAGGGTTTAGAGCACTCCCCATAGCCTTTGGCCCACAGTTCTGTTTCTGGAAAGTTGTTCTGAGGAAACAAGCCATTGTAATAACAGTTTATGTGTAGTAAGAAACAACCTGTATGTGTCATGTGTCGTCTGTCCCCTGTCTCCCCAGGCCCCTCCCCCAGCAAATCAAATGGAAGGCTGAAGAGATGGATCAGTGGTTAAGAGTGTGCATTGTTCTTTTCCAGAGGACCTAAGTTTGATTTCTAGACTCACGTTGGGTGTGGCGGTTTGAATAGGAATGGTCGGTCCCCAGAGACTCATGTATTTGAATGCTTGGCCATCAGTTGGTGGCACTCTCAGGAGGGGTGGCCTTATTGGAGGAAGTGTGTTACTGTGGGGGAGGGCTTTGAGGTCTCCTATGTTCAAAGTGTGCCCAGTGTGGCTCACAGTCTCTCTCTGTTGCCTACGGATCTAGATGTAGAACTCTTCGCTCTTTCTCCATCACCACGTCTGCCTACATGCAGCTGTGTTTTTAACCATGATGGTGATGGACTAAGCCTCTGAACTGTAAGTCAGCCCCAAATAAATGTTTTTGTTTATAAGAATTGCCATAGTCATGGTTATCTCTTCACAGCAATAGAAACCCTAAGACAGAAATTAGCACCAGGGACTGTGATAAGACTGACTATGTTTTGTTTGGGAATTTGGACTTTGGGACGTTGGGTTAGGAAAACAGTGGAATGATTTAAGTGGAGGCTTTATGGGTCATACTAGTAGAAACATGGAAGACAGTGGTGCTGAGGGTGATTTGGACTGTGGAGCCCTAGCTTAGGATGTTTCAGAGGAGAAGAATGTTAATATGTTGCCTGGAGATGGTTCTTTTGATATTTTGGCAAAGAATGTGGCTGCTTTTTGCCCTTGTCCGAAAAGCTTTCCTGAAACTAAACTGAAGATATTTGCATTAATTCTTTTGGCAGAGAAAATTTCAAAACGGCCTGGTATTGACTCTCTTGTATGAATTAGTGTTCGCTCTTAGGAAGACTAGCCTGGTATTGACTCTCTTGTATGAATTAGTGTTCATTCTTAGAAGACTTATAATGAAAAGGGGCAAGCTGAACATGTAAATATAAAATGCACAGGCTGAGATAAAGGGGGATCCAGGAAATGGAACGAAGCTAAATTCTGTGTTTAAGGAGGTTAAACAGATTAAAGGGAGTGGTGACATCAAGGCAAGACCCCACCCAGCTAAGATACCAATTTGTGAAAAGGGACTAAAGAAAAGCTCAGAGCTAGCTGTGGTGGTGCACGCCTTTAATCCCAGCACTCAGAAGGCAGAAGTAGGCAGATCTCTGGGTTTGAGTTCAGCCGCGTCTACAGAGCTAGTTCCAGGACAGTCAAGCTTTGACAATGAAGGTAACCACTGAAAACAGAAGCAGATGAAGATGTAATTGAACGAGCAGGCAATATTCTAGCACCAGCAAGCAGCAGAACTTGGCAGCTTCAGCCATGTGATTCTGGCTGTAGAGTTAAGGATAGAAGAAAGGGGTTATGCAATCTCCCTCCCTGACTAAGGAAAGTCGTTGAGGCCAGGTGAATGTCCAGGGCGTCCATGCATGGAGGGCCAGAGAGGCCATTATGTAAAGCTATGAAGGTGAAGCCCCAAGATGTTGGAGATGCCAGCGCTGTGGGATGCCTGCCAAGGAGAGCTGCTAACAGGAAGTGGAATCAGCCCAAGAGAGAGAAGCATGCTGCAGTCAACAAAGGTGAAAGGAGTTAGAGATCTGAAAAATGCTTTGACATCACCAGACATGGAGATGCAGAGTTTGGAGTTTGCCTAGCTGTTTTTAATCCTCCTTTGGTCCAGCATTTTCTCACTTGCTCCTTTCCCTACCTTTTAGAGTGGTAATGTATATCCTGTGCCGTTGGGTGTTGGATGTACACGATCTGCTTTTTTATTTTTATTATACAGGGGATTGCAGTGAAGAAATTGCATGACTCTCAGAAGAGACTTTGAATTTTGGACTGTGAAACAGGGTTGAGACTGTGATAGACTATGGGGACGTTTGAAGTCGGACAGAATGCATTTTTGCATTGTTTTATGGTTACAAGCTTATGGGAACCAGGGAGTGAAATCTGATGGTTTGAATAGGAATGGCCCCCACAGACTCACGTTTGAATGCTTGGTCCATTGGGAGTGGCACTATTAGGAGATGTGGTCTTGTTGAAGGCAGTGTGTCACTGTGGGGGTGGGCTTTGAGGTCTTATGTGCTCAGGCTATGCCCAGATTGGCTCACAGTCACTTCCTGCTGCCTGTGAATCAAGATGTTGAACTTTCAGCTCCTTTTCCATGTCTTCCAGGATGCTTTTGTGTTTCTTGCCATGATAATAGTGGACTAAATTTCTGAACTGTAAACCAGCCCCAGTTAAATGTTTTTGTTTATAAGGGTTTCCATGGTCAGGGTGTCTCTTCACAGTAATAGAAACCCCAACTAAGACATTGGGTGAATCACAATCCCCTGTAACTCCAACTCCAGGGTCTCTGATGCCTCTTGTCTTCTTAGACACCTTGCATTCATGTGCACCCATCCTACAATACACATAGTTAAAAATAAGTGATTCTTCAAAAATTGAAAAATGAAGTAAAGTTTACTTTGAAATATACTGTGGCACACTCACATGATTGATAACTCACATTTTTGGATGAATATTTGGGAACAAGAGAGAAATGCTCTTGTTATACTATTAAGAAAATAAGACACAAATTTTTTATTTTTAAGAGATTTATTTTATTTATATGTATCTGTGTTAATGCTTTCAACTAATGAGCCATTTCTCTAGCTTTCAAACTATGTTTTGTCTGATCCCAGACATAGGAGTAATTGTGTGTTTGTGTGTGTGTGTGCGCGCACACACCTGTCATCATGTCCGCTCCTCTATATGTGCTCCTCTCTCCCTCTCGTGGGTCTCCTTCTACTTCCCAAAGAGTCCCCCCTTCCACTTTAATGTCTTTTTAAAAAAGTCTAAATTAAAAAAAAAAATGGGCTGGAGAAATGGCTTAGCAGTTAAGGGTATTGGCTGCTCTTCCAGAGGACCTGGGTTCTATTCCCAGCACTCATATGGCAGCTCACAACTGTTTGTAATTCCACTTCCAGGGGATCTGACACCTTCACACCAATGCACATAAAATAAAGTTAAATAAATTGTTAAAAAAAATCTAGATTACATATATGAGAGAAAACATGATATTTGTCTGAGTTTGGCTTATTTTGCTTAAAATGATGATGTCTGATTCCTTCTATTTTCCTGTCATGCTCCTGTGACATTAATTTCCTTTCTTTTTTATGACTAGATAATACACCAATGTACACACACATATACACACACACATACGCACACACACGCACAGCCTCTCATCACATTTTCTATAGCAGGCTTTCTTTTGGGCTACCAACCAGTTCCCAAATCATGTCATGGAGATTTATTATTAGTTATGAGTGCTCTGTGTTATCTTAGCTCTTATTTTAATCTGTTTATCTTTATCTATGTTTTGTCTCTGGGCTTTCTTTCTTTCTTTCTTTCCTCCCTCCCTCCCTCCCTCCCTCCTTCCCTCCCTCCCTCCCTTCCTCTTTCTTTCTTTTTTTCTGTCTGTCTATCTCTTACTTTCCTGATTCTTGTGGCTAGCTTGCTGGTGACTGCCTGGCTTCTGGCCCTGGGCGTGTCCCTGTCTTTCTCCCTCATTCCTTTTTCCTTCCTCTCTTGAGCCTAGATTTCTCTTCCTACTTGGTCTCTCTGCCCGCCAACCCCACCTATTCCTTTCCTGCCTAGCCATTGGCCATTCAGTTTTTTATTAGATGATTCGGTGCCTTGGGTAGGCAAGGTGAAACAGCAGCTCATCTTTATATAATGAAACAAATATAGTGTAAACAAATGTAACACATCTTTCCGTCATTAACAAAGGCACCAGAAACAAATGTAACACACCTTTATACAGTTTAATATTCTACAGCATAAACAATTGTAACATACCTTTTACACAGTTAAATACTCCACAATGATTTTCTTTATGTCTTGTGGATGGGAATCCCAGCTGATTCCCTAACTTTTCTGTTGTGAGTAATGCAGCCACAGACACGGGTGTGCAGGTGTCTCTGTGCTGTGCTGACTTAAGCGCCTTTGGGTGTATACCTAGAGTGGTGTAGCTGGGCTGCATTGCAAGCTGTATTTTTAGCTCCCTGAGGAATCTCCACACTGATTCCCACAGTGGCTGCAGCTGTTTACATTCCCATCAGCATGAAATAAGCCTCCCCCCACCCTGCTCCCCACCAGCATTTATTGTCACTTGTTTCCTTGATGATAGTCATTCCGACATGAGGGTGAGATGGAATCTCAATGTAGTTTTGATTTGCATTTTCCTGATGGCTAAGAATGCTCAACATAGTCTCCCTGCATTATTGGGCCTGAATCTCTTAGGAAAGGCAGCCAGTCCGTCTTAAATGTCTGCAAACTGAAGGTATTTCCACATTTGCTGGAGTGAGAAATGGACAGGTGGTAGTGGCAGTGATGGTGGAGAAAGACAGGCATCATCTGGGCACTGAGCCGTGTGTCAACAGCACAACAGGCAGCAAAAATAAAGGGGAGATGGTGAGGATGATAGCTGTTGCTGCACTGGGAAGTCCTTCTACCTCAGTGGTTCTCAACCTTCCTAATGCTGTGACCCTTTAATACGGTTCCTTATATTGTGATGACCCCTCCCCCCCAACATGAAATTACTTTTTTTTGGTACTTCATAACTGTAATTTTGCTATTGTTATGAATTGTAATGTAAATATCTGCTATTTAGGATATCTGATATCCAACCCCCCAAATGATTACAGCCCACAGGTTGGAGGACCACTGTTATAAACTGTGAGATACTCTTCTCACTCTGAAAACTCCTGGAAACACACAAGAGGGAAGCATCTTTTCATTTGATACCTGGTGCTACCCATCCAGTGGATGACAGAAAATCTAGGGGCTAATTATATTATAAAGGTTCCAGCTAGCAACTTTTGAATATGAATGCAGTGGCTAACCTCTGGACTGGTTTGGAGTCTTTTACTCCTTCTGGTCAATAAGTCACTGACTTAATTGTATCTGTTGGAGACCCTGCTGGCTTGGGGATACTTCCAAGAAAGAGAGATTCAAAAACAGAGAGAGGAAGAAATAAAAAGTTTTTTGTATTTAGTGCACTCTTGACTCTGACTCCAAAGGAGGCTTAGCCTTCCTTTTATTTAGTGCTGATGATGTTTGAGTGAAATCTAAACTTCTGTCCCAGCTGAAGGAATTCAATAGATCTTCAAAATGTTCTGCTCCTCAATAAAAAGTTTCTGCACCCCTATAAGCCTCTCCGCCGTCGCAATAATCTGAACAGACTAAATCAAACCAAATTAGAAAAAGACCAGGTTTATTGGATACAAATGCTCCCAGATGGCTTTCCACCCCCCCCCCTCCCAGAGAGGAGATGGTAAAGGAATACTGAAAAATCACGTTTGTTCTCTGGGGGGCAGTTTAAATAGCCTGTGGGAGTGGTCTTGAGTATCTCTGGGGAGGGGTCATCGTTTTGTGGGTTTTCTCAGGGGTGTAGTCTGGACTGAGTCAACTCCTAGGGGGGAGGCTTGAGCTGGAACTTCCACCCCAACATTCCAGACTCTTTAGATAGACAGATGCCAGGGGCTGGGGTGTGGCTTCCATCAAAACATTTAAAACCTTTGAAGGTGTGCAACAGAAAAAAAATGTCCCTAGGAGAAAACAAACAAAATAACAAAATATGTGATCCTCAAACTCAGTCTGGTAGAAGGGAAAATTGCAGGGCGTGACAAGGTGGGTCAGCAGGTAAAGGTACTTGCCACCAAGACAGGTAACCTGAGTTCAGTCGCTCCTTGGGACTCACACAGTAGAAGGAGAGAACTGATTTCTGTGACCGCCTCATGAGTGCCATGGCACAACATACACCCAAACACACACATACACACACACCACACACACCCATTCACACTCTCACATCTCTCTCTCATCTCTCCTCTCTCTCTCTCTCTCTCTCTCTCTCTCTCTCTCTCTCTCTCTCTCTCTCTCTCTCTCTCTCTGATATTGGGTGATGATGTTGTGTTCCTCTGCAAAAACAAAACAAAAACAGCTTTCTTGGTTTTTTCTCATGCTCCTTATATGTGCTTAATCTTCACAATGGTCCCCCACTGTGTGTGTGTGTGTAAGAGGGACCTTGCCTGGCATTGGCACTTGGGTCTTCCTTGCTCTAGAGAGGGTGACTGGCTGTCCTGAGTGTAGAATTTCAGAATTCCACAAAGCCATTAAACTGTAAAGACAGTGTCAGGTCTCCGGGCTTGGGACCCCTCGGCTCAATCACAGTGACACAGATCTTGGGTGTGTTTTGTGGATTGAAAGAGCTGCATAGTAGCCTGTGTTCACAAACAGGCTCTGAAAAGGTCAATGGGGGACAGACGTTGGAGCACAGAGCTGTGGGGAGGAGGGAGAAAGGGCCCAGGGTACTTTCAGAACAAGAGTGGGGGATGCTTCCAGCATGGAAGCCAGACAAAAACTGTTCACCAAGGCGGTGCACTGGCTTCCAGCAGCTGCCTTCCTGGGCTCTCTGCTGTAAACTTCGGCCTTTGTCCCCACACCCCCACCCCATCTCCACCCTCTCTTCCTCACATTCCATCTTTAGCAGCTCACTTTGTGGGTTTTTTAAACTCACTTTGAATGTATGATTGTTATAACTTCTTTGCATTGGTTTTCATTCCTTTCTTTCAAAACGCATCTATTTTTGTCTTTTTATCTCAGCCTTGTTTTATGGGAATTTCAACAAAAGAATCATTTCATCTTAAGTGTCTATCTTTTAATCCTCTCTCCTCATCATATTTTAGCATTTTTATTATCCACATTAAACTTTTAATAGACTTATGTAAATGCAGATGTGCATGCACAAGATGAAAAAAAAAACTCTCGTAACCTGAGCCTTAGAGGTAACTGCTGCAAACAGCTATGTCTACTGAGATTTCCCACTCCCATAAATGGGCACATCGCCTAAGAACATTCACATGGACTAAGAATTATCACTTTTGAGCTGGTGACATGGTTCAGCAGGTAAAGGTGCTTAAGTTAAAGACTCAGGCTTCACATAGTTGAAGGAAAGAACTGGAGAGAACTGACCTCCACAAGTTGTCCTCTGACCTTTGCTTGTGCATAACCACTTGTACACATCACACACTCACACACACATGCACACACACACACACACACACACACACACTAAAAATCATCACTCTAATTTATGATGATATGATAATAGAACCCAGGGCTTCAGACATGCCAGGTAAGGGCTTGATCACTGAGTTCATCCTCGGGGTTTTAATAATGACTCCAAGTTTTATGGCTGATTATTTGTGCAGAGGAGAGACGGGCTGCCTTGTTGATAGACTTTTCCTGTATGGTTTCTCTGTATTTCCTCCTTGCCCACAGATCTGATCTCATTTGGGCCATCAGAATGAAGAACCTGTCCTAAGAAAGACCATTCCAGGAGAGCTTTTGAGGTTCTGAGGCAGTGGTCCATATAACTAAGTCTTGTCTGCTTAGCCACATTTCCCTGCTGTTGGGGAGGTGATGAGGGGTGAAGCTTTCCCATCTTGGAGCAGACACGAAGGGTAGAAAAGATACATAAGAATGAGATATATTGTGGGCCTCTGGTACAGGAAGGAGACTGAGAAGGACCAAATGTCGGTGTCCCCTGTGAATTAATAAAAATGCTGTGAATTAATAAAAAAGATCCCTGGTAGCTGCAGTGGCAGAAACACTGCAAATCCCCAAGCAATGGCAATGGGCCAGGTGGCAGCAGGCAGTGAACATCAGTCCCAAGAGCAGCCAGTCCCAGGCAGGGACAGCACAGTTCCCTGAGTGGCTGCAGCAGGCTACAAGGAGAGACAGACAGATGGGCACTCTGCAAGACCATGCCACAGGTCTCCAAAGGATAGACATGCCATGCAAAGTGAGGTTGGATATTTATTTAGTGGGTTATGGAAGGGAAGGGGAGAAGGGGAAGAGCAGAGAGAGGGGCAGTGAGAGAGAGAAAGAGAGAGAGAGAGAGACAGACAGACAGACAGACAGACAGAAGGGGGAAGGGGAGATGTGGGGAGAGGCAGAAGCTGCCTCTTCGAGAGGGAGACAGAAAAAGAAAGAGACTCAGGCTGCAAGCAGAAAGGAAGATCTGCCTGCCTCAGCGGTGGAGGGGGAGGGAGTGTGCATGGCTTGTCTCTTAAAGAGGCAGGACAGACCATTACACCCTGTTGTAGTGGGAATCTGAAGTGTCCCCCTCAGGCTTATAGAGTGAATGCTTTATTTTCTTTTTAAGAATATTTACTTATTGGTTTTTTTGAGACAGGGTTTCTCTGTGTAGCTTTGGACCCTGTTCTGGAATTCACTCTGTAGACCAGGCTGGCCTCGAACTCACAGAGATCCACCTGCCTCTGCCTCCCGAGTGCTGGAATTAAAGGCATGTGCCACCACTGCCTGGCTTAAGAATTTTTTAAAATACAATCTTTTCTCATTGTACATAGCTATCCCTGTTCCCACTCCCTCTCCTCCTCTCACTCCACCCTTCCCTCCACCCTACCCTATTCACTCCTCAGAAAGGGTAAAGCTTCCCATGGGGAGTCAACAAAGTCTGACACTTTACTTTGAGGCAGGACTAAGGCCTTCCTCCCTGTATCTAGGCTGAGCAAGATATCCCTCCAAAAATAATGTGCTTGTAGACACCAGTTCATGCACTAGGGAAAAACCCTGGTCTCACTGCCAAGGGCCCCACAGCCTGCCCAAGCCTCACAACTGTTCCCCACATTCAGGAGTCCTAGTTTGGTCCTATGCAGGTTCCCCCACTATCAGTCCAGAGTCAGTGAGCTCTCACTAGCTCAGGTCAGCTGTTTCTGTGGGTATCACCATCATGGTATTGACCTCTTTGCTCATATTATTGCTCCTCCCTCTCTTGGGCTGGTCTCAGGTAGCTCCGCCCAGTGCTTCACTGTAGATCTCTGAATCTGCTTCCGTCAGTTGCTGGTTGAAGGCTCTATGGTGACAATTATGGTAGTCATCAATCTGATTACAGGGGAAGACTAGTTTAGTCGTCCTCTCCACTCTTGCGTAGTCAGCTGGGGTCATCCTTGTGGATTCCTGGGAATTTCCCTAGTGCCATGTTTCTCACCTTGATCAAGATATCTCTTTCCTTTCTCTACCTCACTGTCCTTCCCCCTTCTTGAGCATCATCAATGCTTTATTTTCTAGGCTGGTTGTGGGAATGCTGTGGATCATTCAGGATGTGGGACCTGGCTGGCGGAAGTGGGTCACTAGCAGTGGGTCTTTGCCTATTATCCCTTCCCTGGTTCCTGCCTTGTTCTCTGTCATCTGTCCTGCAACACCAACAGCTTTTCCTATGAGTTCTTCCTGCCATGACCTGAGCTGCCCTGCCATGCATCTCTATCCAGCCTCGGGGTGATGCAGATGCCTCTGTTGTCCACAGTAGGCAGCCCTGATCTAGTGCTTTTTCTTTTATGAACTTCTACACCATCGTTTTTGGGTCAGTCCCACAGATAGTACTAGAGTCTAGAGGAATGAGAGGTTCTAACTGCTCAGGTGTGACAGTCCACCATGATTCTCAGCTCAGTGGGATCAAGGATCAAGAGACGCCTTAGGGGGTCAGTAGACAGCTCTGTTGGACCCTTAGGATGTTTCCAGAGAGGCCTGAAACACAGGAGAGCAACCAAGTGTGGGAAGATCTCGTGCAAATGTGGACACCATCTATAGTCTGGAGTTCCAGGTGGAACAAAGAGGAAGAAGCCAGAGCAGGTGAATTCTGCTCTCCCTGAGAGTGTCTGTTGGTACCCTCACAGCCTGTGGACATGAGACTCTGACTTATTTTGGACTTTAAATATGAATTCATACCAAGGATTCTTCAGAGAGCTTCCAGGCCTTTAGGTTCCAACCGGGGCTGTATCATCAGTCCCCTCATTCTGGGGCATCCAGCTTCTTAGATCAAGTAGCTACTGAGTTCTTTGCAGGATGTAGGCATAGAGTGGATTGTCAGATTACCCAGCCTAGAACCATGTAAGGCAAGCCAATAAGTCTTCACATGCATGCTATTGTTCTGTTTCATTAAAGACTAGTTAGTTGCTTACACCTATATACACCCTTATGGAGTAATTGAACGTGGGGGTCGTGAAGACTTTAGCAACCATAAAAGGTTTCTGTACACTCAACAACCAAATATTAATCAATCCAGATCAACCAAACTTTTAATGAATCCTGGTGTCCCTGGCAGCGCTCGCCCAAGTTGCATCATGACGTCATTGTCCGTTTTGAACACATGAGCATTTTGTAATGTGAGTGCCAGCAAACCTTAGAGAATACTGCCTGAGTCACCTCAGCTCAGAGCTGGGACTATTTTATTCATGAGTTGTGTTTTTACTGTACATGCAAAATTTCAGCTCTTATAGGAACATAATGATCTGATTATGGAAAACAGGCTTTTAATACTTTCCCACCGTCAGCATACAAGTATCAAGTCCATATATCTCTGGAGTATATTGTGTTAGAATGTTTGATTTTTAGAAATTGCTGTTTGAATTGTTAACTTACACCTCATAAGCAAGCAAGCAAAACCAATTCAATGAGTTTTAGCTTGAGGTTAGTATAGAGTTTCTTTCTTTTCCCTCTTTCTTTCTTTCTTTCTTTCTTTCTTTCTTTCTTTCTTTCTTTCTTTCTTTCTCTCTCTCTCTCTCTCTTTCTTTCTTTGAACAGGGTTTCTCTGTGTAGCCCTGATTTGTCCTAGAACTTGCTTTGTAGACCAGGCTGGCCTTGAAGTCAGTGATCCACTTGCCTTTGCCTCCCGAGTGCTGGGATTATAGATGTGTGCCATCACTCCCGGCTGAGGGAGAATCTGTACCAGTTCCTCGACGACATACTTCTGCCATTGGTTCTATGCATTTATGGGAAGCAGAGCTTACAGTGTAAATGATTATGAAATCAATGCTTAGCCATCCCCCAAACCTGGGGGAGGCGCTTTGCTTTACAATGTCAAACATTCAGAAAAAATATAGTTCTTTGTATCAAAAAACAAGCAGTGTTTTCTTTAATAAATGGTAAAATTATGTGCAGACAGAGTCTCATGTGGTTCAGCCTGGTCTCAAACTACCTGTATATTTGAGGATTTTTTTTTGGCTTATGTGGGTATTGTATGTGCATGCTGTGTAAGGGTGCATGCTCATCTGCTTGCACAGGCTAGAGGAGGGTGTCAGGAGTTCTTTTTTATCATAACTTTGAGACAGCGTCCCTCAGTGACCCCGGACCTAGGCAGTCAGTCAGCAAGAGCTTCTTGTCTCCACCTCCCTCCCCACAGTGCTAGTTACAGGCAGCTGCAGCATTCCTGGCTTTTCACATGGGTTTTGGAGATTCAAACCCAGGTCCTCGTGTTCACTAAAAGTGCTGCTACTCACGGAGGCATTTCTTTAGTTCATGACTACAAAGTCTTAAATTTTAAAAATTACATTTAATTATTCATTTGTGTGTGTAGGTGTGGGCACGCTATGGTGACTATATGGAGGCCATAGAACAGCTTGTACCATGCCCTTCCACAGTGTGGGTTCCAGGACTTGTTAGGTCATTGAGCTCTGCAACAAGCAACCTTACCTGTTGATTCTCCTTACTGGCTTTGGATTCTCCTGCATTCGCCTCCCAAGTGCTAGGATTACAGGCAGATGTACATATGACCTTACAGAATTATTTTAAAATGATTTCTCCATAGACGATTATCAGTAAACATTTCATCTGTATACCTATTTTATATGCTTTTCTATTGGAAGTGGGTTTTTTTTGGGGGGGGGTAGGTGGGGCATTTTGGCTTTTCAAGACAGGGTTTCTCTGTGTAGCCCTGGCTGTCCTGTAACTCTTTCTGTAGACCAGGCTGGCTTCAAACTTAGAGATCTGCCTGCCTCTGCCTCCCGAATGCTGGGATGACAGGCGTGTACCATCACTGCCCACAGTGGAAGTTGATTTTAAAGCTTCTAGATGTTAAGGGGCTGCAAATGGAAAGCACTTAAGAAGCCTTCTTCCAGAAAACCCCGATGCTAGACCAGATCAGAGTCCCAAGCCCACTGGGGATCAGGGTGGATGCGAGTCAGCTCTGTCAGAACCACATGTCCTTAAAGACCCCACTCTTAGCTTTAAACTGGTTTGCTAGGTGGCTCGGGCTTCCCCACTGTGCACAGTTTAATTCAAAGTGAAAAGCATGTGTGAGGAGTTATGTGCTTAGCCTGTCTCAGTCCCACAAGGCTCCCAGGCACTGCGGCGTACTCACCTCCACGAGCCACAGGGCTTAAGGTTGCTGTCGCTGTTTTAATGAAACTTTCATTATGTAGGCACGATCAATTAAATTATTAGTGACTAACTCGGTCTCCAGCCTTCCTGGAGGGACTGAAAGTTCTGGCAACCAGCCTCCATCTTGATGCTATCTAGGGGCCCTCTAAAAGGCTCCACATTAATTAGTATAATTTAGTGTGTTTAGAAGGGGTTTATGAATAATAAATGGAAATTCAACCGAGGGAATTTTAAGGGCTTAGGAGCTCCAGCGATGGAAACCGGGGATGAAGACTGGGTTTGTCTTATGTCACAGTCCTTCAGTTGAAAGCAGATAAAGGGCAGTTGATTGCATGGGGCCTAAAACAATGAGTTCTGTAAGCCAAACTTCCCTGGGGAGCACGCAATGCGCTACTTAGAGAAAACCATAGACTCTGAGGTGTGGTTCCAGGTTCAAAAGACCATCTGCAAATTATGGAGCCCCAGCTATAAACGGAGGGTGCCATCAGCACTGATTCCACAGGGCTATGATGAAGACTGGAAAGATGATACCCACAGGGAAAGTCCCAGACACCGCATCTGTCGTGTTGCCAGAGTTCACAAAGCACACCTTCTCCTCCCTGGGATGTGGGGAGAGTGGTTATGCTCCTGACCCTAGCCCCAGCTAACTGACTGCGCATGATAGAGCTCACCCTTCATGGTGGAGTACCAACTTCATTCTTAAAGCCTTGCAGCATGGGCTCAAAGAGGCAGTGTGGGAAACTCTTTTGGTTGTGTGTGTGGCTCTAGGACAGTCCCGGAGTGGTCTTGAAGCCCTCAGGATTATTCATTCTCCTCCTTCTCTTACTTCCTCTTCCTTCTTTTCCTCTTTTCACTTCTCATCTTATTCATCTTTTTTTCTTTCCCTTCCTTCCTCTTCTCTTTTCTTCCTCACTTCTCTTCCCCCTTACCCTTTTTTCTCCTCCCTCTGATGTAGAGTTCCCCTCTGGATGCTGTGAATATGTCTTATTACCATTGGTTAATAAATAAGCTGTTTTGAACCTATAGTGGGGCAGGATATAGCCAGGCTGGAAGAGATATAGAGAGAAAATAGGCAGAGTCAAGGAGATGCCATGTAGCTGCCAAAGGATAAAGACGCCCGCTGGATCCATGCCAGTAAGTAAGCCACAGCCTCGTGCTGATACACAGAATAATAGAAATGGGTTAACTTAAGATGTAAGAGTTAGTTAATAAGAAGCCTGAGCTAATAGGCTAAGCAGTGTTGTAATTAATATGATTTCTGTGTTATTATTTGGGTCTGGGCGGCAGAGAAACAAACAAATAGTCTCTGTCTACATCCCTCCTGCTTCTCTTTCTTCTTGCTATGCTGCCCAAGCTGACTTTGAACTACTGGGCTCAAGTGATCCCCCTGCCTCAAGCTCCTGAATTTCTGGGTGCATACTACAGTGCCTTTATGTCCTCAAAGTTGGTAGTAATGAGGGAAGAAGACTGGGAGAGAGGGACTCTTTGGGAATAGGTTTCTTTCCCCCCATTAGTTGTCCTTAGCTTTCAGTCAAAGACGTGTGTGAACTTAGTCATGGACCCAGAGCACATAAGCATACAGAGGTTGGCTTGCTGGTTCCAGGTCCGGGAGGGATGTACCTGTTAGAGTCAAATTTGAAGATTCCACCTACTATGTCCCAGTCCTGAGGGACCTCCTCTCATTAGGGAGTACATTGTTTGGTCCAAATCCCACTTTAGCAAATGCAGAAGTTTTGTGGATACTGAAGAAATTTAGCAAATATTATCTTTAGGCATGCTACTTTGGACATCAAACCAGGGGAACTTCAGGAAAGGGCTTTCTGTGACATCTGAAAGAAAACTAAGTGGGTCCTAGGCAGTACCCACCCACCCCTTCACTCTATTCCACATATTGGCAGTCATCTTATCCCCCCTGACTACTCTCTCTCTGTGCAGCCAGGGGTGGGGTGGGGCCCAGGGAGTCACAAGGACCTTCTGAAGGGATGTTCTCGTTTAGTTTGGAAGGGTGGGTGAGACTAAAAATACCACCTTTGTGACATATTTACTCGGCTCTTGTTAATGCCCCAGAGAGATTGCCAAGAGTCACTACCACCAAACCTGTGATTAAACCATAATAACCACTTTCATGTTTATAAATTTTGTCCTTGATATCAGAGAGGAGTATTTTTAGGCTAGAATTTGGAGCTAACGAATCCCAAGGCGGGCGTGTAGATTTAAGCAAGTAGCTCTCCTTTAGGCTTCTTTCCTCTCACTAGGCAACGGGACAGGAGGGATCAAGCTGAGAGATGGCACCTACCATGCCTCAGTCCAAGGGGAGCTTCCCTTGAGTCACTCCTTTAATGCTGATCCCATCTCAACACACGTGGAAGTTCCAAGGATAGTGATGGAGTTCAGGAGTTTCACCCCAAAATGTGCCACTTGGACTTCAAGCTGAGGGTGCTGTGAGGGAGCAGTGTGTGCCACGAGGGGCTTTCTAGCATTTCTTCACATGCCTAAGGAAACTCAGATGCCATGAATCCCCTTTGCAGGTAGCCATCAGCCAGAGAGCACGAAACCCATCCCCAGAGATGAGACTGGGGTTTGTCCTCAGCTCAACGACTTTGTCACAGTTTCTCACCTATTCTTCTGAAGATCTTTTCATCTTTCTTCCAAAATAATTTACTTTCCCCTAAGTTGTTTTCCTCCATCAGTCAGATACAGAAGCTTTTGGGTCTCACTGGGTTTGGGGGTGCTCACTGCCTTTCCTGTGATGACTCTGCATGTAATTACATATCTATAGTATCCATTCTCCTGCTATTCTGCCTACTGCCAATTTATTTCACAGAGTCAAGTATTAAACCTTCAGAGGGCAGGGGGAAGTTTCCCTTTCTACTAACACCTTTTCTGTCCTCCCTCCCTCATAGGGCTACCCATCCGACCATCCATCCATCCATCCATCCATCCATCCATCCATCCATCCATCCTTCCCTCCCTCCCTTCATTTGTTCATTAATGAAGTCATCCAGAATATATTGAATGAGAATTTACTGTACTTGTCAGCTTTCTCACTATGCAACAAATATGCAAGGAAACCTACTTAAAAGGAAGAAAGAAGACTCATTTTAGCTCACGGTTCCAGAGTTTTCTGTTTAGTTGGTCAAGTACACTGTTTCTGGGCCTGTCCAAGTTTGCTTCCAATTGCTTCAATAAAACCTGATCAAAAGCAACTTGTGGGAAAAGGGGTTTATTTCATTCTACAACCTAAAGTTCATAATCTATGGAACTCAAGGCAGAAACTTGGGGCAGAAACTGAAGCAGAGGCCATGGAGGAACATTGCTTAAGACCTGAATTTATGCTCTGTTGATTCAAGCCTTGACTATCCCTTTTCTCTCAACCCTTCTCATTGCTCCCAGTTCCAAGGTACTCAGGTTGAAGCTGAAATCAACTAAGACCCGTCTCCCCCTGAAGGAGATCCCTTCCTTTTGTAGCTCTTTCAAACAGAGGCTTGTCTTAATCTCTTTTCCCACTGCTATGATAAGATAGCCTGGTGACTGCAGCTTTAGCAAGAAGGACTTTACTCTTTTTTTTAAAAATTTATTTATTTATTAAGGATTTCTGCCTCCTCCCCGCAACCGCCTCCCATTTCCCTCCCCCTCCCCCATCAAGTCCCCCTCCCTCATCTGCTCGAAGAGCAATCAGGGTTCCCTGACCTGTGGGAAGCCCAAGGACCGCCCACCTCTATCCAGGTCTCCTAAGGTGAGCATCCAAACTGCCTAGGCTCCCCCAAAGCTAGTACGTGCAGTAGGATCAAAAAACCCACTGCGATTGTTCTTGAGTTCTCAGTATTCCTCATTGTCCGCTATGTTCAGCTAGTCCGGATTTACCCCATGCTTTTTCAGACCCAGGCCAGCTGGCCTTGGTCAGTTCCCGATAGAACATCCCCATTGTCTCAGTGTGTGGGCGCACCCCTCGCGGTCCTGAGTTCCTTGCTTGTGCTCCGTCTCCTTCTGCTCCTGATTTGGACCTTGAGATTTAGGACTTTACTCTTAAGACTCCTAACTCAAAGGTAGAGTGCTTGAAGGTGGGGAAGTCAAGACAGCGGGAACTTGAAACAGGTAGTGACATTAGGTCCTCAGCCAAGAAGAAGAGAATGAGCCTTTGCTAGTGCTCAGCTCACTCTCACCCCAGGGTCCCCACCCAGAAAATGAAGCAATCTCTCATAGATCTTTTAGGGCTAACTTTAATCCAGATAATCCCTGCCAAGTGTGCCTGGAGGTTTACCTTCTAGGGGATTCTAGATCCTGCCAAGTTGACACACTCATCATCACAGGGCTGTTAATTCTCTATCTTATTCCAGGGCAGAGGTTGAAGAGTTGGAGCCCTTGATCCTAGTGTATGTAAACACACCCACTCAGGTTCTGCGGTCACACCATAGCCCTGTTCTCACTGCTACCCTTTACCTGTTCCGGGATCCTGCCCTTTGTTCATTGCCGACTCCGGCAGTTGGTGCAGTGGGGTTTCCTTTGTAAATTGAGTATTAATGATGTTTGCATGATGCATTTAATGCTTTAGCAACATAGTTCTTTGGCCTTTTGGCTTCTTTTGAATTTGACCTCCATCCTATGGCAGCCCTTTTCACCGCTGGAGGCCAGGCCCAAGAGGACGCCATCTTAAAACCCTCACATGGATTTGCGTCTCATTCTAAACAAACTGAATTCAGACTTCACTCAAACCTCTTCTCATTAAAGGATCAAAGGACAGGTTCTCTAAGAACTGCGAGTGTTTGCACTTCACAGTGTCTGGCCTGAAGATGATGGCAAAGGAGTTGAGTCCAGGGCGTAGGCCACTTCATACAATATACATGAAGACTCCCCAAGAACTATCGGTGTCATCTTCATCCCCCAAAGTCTGCACCCAGAAGACCCTTGTCTCTACTTGATCACATCCAGAAGGCAAAGAACAATGGTCTGCTCTTCCTTTTCTTTTACCTCCACCTTGTATTTCTTAGTTACCTGGTTCTTTCACCTTTCTCCTTCTTTGCCTCTTTCCAACTTCAGTTTTAACTTCTTCTCTGGTAGCATCTGTAATCCTGGCTACTGGAGGCTGATTAGGAGGATGTCAAGTGCAAGGATGACCTGGGCTGCACTGCAGAGTGATTTCCAAGCCAGCATGGGCAACTATGAGAGACCCTGTCTAGAAACAAAAAGTGGGGCATAGAGTTCAGGCGTAGAACACTTGTCTAGAATGTGCAAGACTCAAGATTCAGTCCCCCCAGTGCTGCAACAAAACACAACTGAGATCTGTATTTTTTTAAAAAAAGCCTTCATATAGGTTTCTGGGTTGGTTTCTACTTTTATAACAATAGGGTAACTTAATTTAGAAGGAAGGAAGTGGTTTTTGCTCATTGTTTTGGAAAACTACGGGTAGGCTAGCACTACTTGTAAGAGCCTGGGCCATATCCTAACACGGCAGAAATGTGGACAGGAGCTGGATGCAGATGGAAGAGATGAAACACAAGACTTGGTCCTTTTCACCGTAGTACCTATTCCAGTCTCATTCTCACAAGATGGAGAACTCACTCCAGAAGTGACTGAGCCTCTTGAGAGTAGCATTAATCTCATCACAAGGGAGAACCTGCAGGGCCCAAATGTTTGTTTATGCGCCCACTACCTTTCAACACTGTTACATTGGAGACTCAGGGTCAACATGAGGTTGGGAGGGGCCAAACCAAAGCAATGGCACTGTCTCTTCATCTCTTACGCATGAACAGAGCGAAGAATCCCCCTCCCCTGAGAAAACGGGGCACTAGGGACTGTATATATTAGCCACAGGTCTGTTCTTATGATTCCCCTTAAGCCCCATTGTCCCTGGCCCTTGCAGATCTTTTGTTCTCACGGTGCCCATGGCAACCATCCTTCAACTGTGCCCTGCCCTCAGTGACTTGCCCTCTCCCATTTCACCTGCCCATGTCTGGGCTTCTCCTTGTCTCACGTTGTAATCATTTATCTCTCTTGACTTTTTGACATCTATCTTTCTATCATATTTATCAAGCCCAACTCAGTTTACATCTCCCAGCCACCTCGGTATCTACCTGGAGAAAAGTCGTGCAGCTTGGAAATGAGTCCCCTGTAGATCTGCAGCAGCAGACGCTGGGCCCAGAGGGCTGCTCTTTAATCCCTCTGCTTATCCACATCGCTCATTCATTCCTCCTCTAACTCAGCTAAGATTCAATATGCCCAAAGCCAAATGTGTTTGAATTTTCAGTTATAAGAACTAATTCCCTCCTTGTTTTCTTTCTTTTTGTCGTGGTTTATTTTATTTTGTTTGAATTATATTTCTTCCATTCTAAATGAAAAATTTCTGCTGAGTACGTGTGTAGTAGATGTATATATACATAATATACACACACACTCATGTGTATACACTTACATACCTTTGCACATGTGTGTAGAGGCCAGAAATTGATATCATGTATCGTTTTTATTGCCTTCCATCTTATTTTTTGACTGGGTCTCTTCTGTGAATCTGGATTTAGTAATTTGGGTAAGTTGGCTAGCCTGTGAACTTGCTCTGCCTCCTCAGAGCTGGGATTACATATGGATGCTGCTATGTCCAGTTTTTTACTTGGATGTTGGGATCCAACTTTGGGTCCTTATGCCCATGCAGCGGGCACTTTACCTACTGAACTATCTCCCTAGCCTGAAAATAAAAGACTCTTTTAATATTTATTTATTTATTTATTTATTTATGTTTTATGTGCATTGGTGTTTTGTATGTGTGAAGGTGTTGGATCCCTGGAACTAGAGTTACAGGTAGTTGTGAGCTGTCATGTGGGTGCTGGGAATTGAATTTGGGTCCTCTGGAAGAGCAGTCAGTGCTTTTAACTACTGGACCATCTCTTAAGTCTCCTGTTCCTCTTCCCCTCCCCCTCCCCCTCCCTCTCCCTCTCCCTCTCCTTCTCCTTCTTCTTCCTCCTCTTCCTCTTCTTCCTTCTCCTCCTCCTCCTCCTCCTCCTCCTCCTCCTCCTCCTCCTCCTCCTCCTCCTCCTCCTCCTCCTCCTTCTCCTCCTCTTTCTCCTTCTTTTTGAGATAGGGTTTCACTATGTAGCCCTGGCTGTCCTGGAGCTCACTTTGTAGACCAGGCTGGACTCAAGTTCACAGAGATCCTCCTGCCTCTGCCTCTGGAGGGCTGGGACTAAAGGCATGTAACAAAATCTTTTGTTTAACAAAAGATTCTCAACAAAAGGAATTAATGACCCCCAAAATTTGAGAAAGTGCTAAGGGAAAGAGAAAGGGAAAAGAAAAGCCCCATCTTGAACAGGAGGTTGGGAAGAGCCCTCTACACCACCCTTATGTGTATAAGTATTTTGCTTGCATGTTCATCATATCATTGCAATGTTCAGAGGCCTAATAAGGGCAGCAAATACCCTAGAACTGGAGTTACAGACAGTTGTGAGTTCACATGAGTGCTGGGACTTGAACTCGGGGCCTTTGGAAAAACAGCCAGTGCTCTTAACGTCTGAGTCATCTCTCGCAACCCCCCCCCCCCAAAGAAGAGTTTCTTGATTCAACTTCTTCAATCTTAGGATATAGAACACAAGCTGTTCTCCCAAGTAACCTGGGGAGAACAGGTAGGTCTCTCAGGGAAAGTTCCGGAAGACAGCTGAGGAGAGCAGTTCTGTCCTCTCCCTGCCTTTGCTCCCGCTCCGCCTTAAGAAAGCAGAACTCCCAACGGTTTGAAATGGACAATCAGAAGCTGCTAACAGCTGCAGCCCCAGAACTTCAGTTCTTGGCAAAAGGAGCCTGACACAAAAGTATTGCTTTGTGGAAAATTATGCATTCATTGGACTCATTTGAAACAAAATATGATTTGCATCTTAACTTCCTGTAAGAAGCTCAGCTCTGCTGTGGGTTTCATAATGTCTGGTTTTGTTGGACCAGATTGGTGGGGCACATGCTTTCCCAAACAGTTGAAATTCAAGCCCAGGTTTTTCTTATTTTAAATAGCAACAGCTGCTAAGCATGATAATTATCGTAGTTCATCAAAATAAACTCACTAAGTTGCTTCTGAATATTCCCTGGGGCCTCTCTCCCGGGACTGGGGCCTCCTTAGGGTTGTCCAAGAAGGCACAAAACTTGGATCTGTCAAATGCAGGGCACAAAACTCCTCAGTACTAGAGGGCGTTGGATGGACCATCCCAGGATAAAGAGAAAAACATCACTTGTAGGAGGCACATCCAATGAGATGCTTGCTTCTCAATAACTCATGCTTTCTCTTTGAGCTGTGCGAGCAATTCAAGATGCTCAGGGTTGTCAGGATGTAGGAAGGGATGGAGGGAAATACTGGGCAGCAATTAGGTGCTGTGCAGAGAGAGTCCTGTATCCAATGTGGCAGCCAGAGCTGTCCCTGCCCCCTGCCCAAGGCCTGGCTATGTAGTTCAGACTGGCCTGAAACCCAGGATCCTCCTACCTTAGCTTCTCAACTGTTGGGATGATAGGGTGGACCACTATGCCTAGCTCAAGGTGATCTTAAGCTGTGGGAGCATAGTCTTTTATCCTGTCACTTGTATTATTTTAATAAAATGCTGATTGGCCAGTAGCCAGGCAGGAAG
Organism: Microtus pennsylvanicus; assembly: GCF_037038515.1. NCBI lineage: Eukaryota > Metazoa > Chordata > Mammalia > Rodentia > Cricetidae > Microtus > Microtus pennsylvanicus. Next base: position 64,069,410 of record NC_134583.1, on the reverse strand, counting down.
TAGAGGTGGGGCAATGAGAACAGGAGAATTCTGGGAAGAGGAAAGCTCAGTCTGTAGTTGTCACCTAGACACAGAGGAAGCAAGATGAGAATCCCTCGCTGACAAAGGTACCAAGCCACATGGCTAACACAGACAAGAATTATGGGTTAAGATGTAAGATATGAGTTAATAAGAAGCCTGAGATAATAGGACAACCAGTTTATAATTAATGTAGGTCTCTGTGTGTTTCTTTGGGACTGAAAGCCTGCAGACCTGGCAGGACAGAAACATCTCTGTCAACATTAATGGGAATTTAGATCTTGTATATCTCCTTAAGAAATTAAAAATTACATGGATGTATGTATTTGCAAGTGTGCACGTGTATGCATGCATGTGTGCATGCATGGGTGTGTATGTGTATTCATAAACATACACGCAGAAGTCAAAGAACAGCTTTCTGGGGTTAGTTCTTTTCTGTTGTGTGGGTCTTGGGGATTGAACTCAGGTCCTCAGGCTTGGCAGCAAGTTGTCTTAGGGTTTGTATTGCTGTGATAAAACACCATTGACTAGAATCAACTTGGAGAGGGACAAGATTTATTTCATTATATACTTCCAGGTAATAGTTCATCACTGAGGGAAGCCAGGGAAGAACTCCAGGAGCGCAGGAACCTGGAGGTCATGGAGGAATGCTGCTTACTGACTTGCTCCTGGGGGCTTGCTCAGTTTTTTTTAGATGCCCCAGGACCACGTGCCCAGGGGTTCCACTTCCCACAATGGGCTGGGCTTTCCCACATCAATCTTCAGTCAAGAAAATGCCTTACAAATTTGTGGACAGGCCAGTCCTGTGGCAGCATTTTCTTGATTAAGATTCATTCTTCCCAGATGACCCTACCTCGGGTCAAGTTGGCAGAAAAACTAGGCAGTACATTGAGTATAAGCATCAAACAGACAGCAAGGGTACATTCATCTCTCTCTGTGCTTGGCTATGGGTGTGAGGTGACCAGCTGTCACAGGCTCCTGTCGCCATAGCTTCTTTGCAGTGATGACTATAACCTGGAATCGTGAGCTACAACAAACCCCTGCCCTCCACCCAGTTGCTTTTTGTCAGGCTCACAGCAACAAAACGAGACTGGAGGAAGATGTATTCCACAGTGCTGGCTTGAGGCTACAGTTCTGGTCTTTTAGCTCTTAGGTTTGTGAAGAGCAGCTTCTGTGTCCTGAGAGACTGCTGATCCAGTAAGACACTTCCCTTTCAGGCTTTGGCCTTTTGTTATTTCTCCAGCCCAATTCGGACCTCTCTATCCTCTTCCAAATTATCCTGTTTTCTGTGATTTGAATATATCTCTCCTTCTAGAATCACCTGAAGTTCCTGTTTCTGTCTGCTCCTCTCTCTTCAGCCTCATCATTCAGGCCTCCAAAAACACTTCTGTGACCATGCAGACTTGCATTTGTCCCTTATTACTTTCTGTACATCTTATCATTGTTTCAGGCCAACTCACATTTGTATCTTTGTTCTCTGTCAGCCTCTGAGAAGATGAGCTCCATGATTGCTGAGATCGTCTGGGTGTTCTCCACTGCTGTCTCCCCAGGGCTCGGTACCCAGCAGATACCACCAGAGATCTCTTGACCTAAGCAATGAGTCCATAGGAGACCAACCAGAAAAATATTGGTTGATTGAATAATCTCATTTGCTTCACAGCATCGTTTTGTAGATGTCAGGACCAGAGGCTAAAAATCTTTTCCAAGGTTACACATAGTGGCAGAAGCTTGTAAGCTCTCTGCTACTGGAGGAAGAGTGGGTAGTTGGAGGAGGAGAACCCAGACATCCTTTCTTCAGACTGTGGCTTTTGGGGGACTCTGCCATTACTCTAATTGGCAAGAATATGTAATTAGGTGTTAATTGTGGGCTTCAAAAAGTACTATTTTAAAACCACATCTGGGGTAGCCTTTGGTGGAATCTGGCCTTTTGACTTTCAAAGGGGATGATGGGAAGGTAGCTCTGCTGATTTGAAAACCAAGGGGGACCTTGTTACTTTGGGGTGGCATGCTCTTGGCATGCCCAAAAGAGCTGGGGGCAGGAATGGAGCAGGTCTTAGAATCTCAGGGACTCCCCTGCTATTGACTCATCCCAGTTGTCCAATACATCTCTGAGCTCTACACCCTGCACAGAAACCAGAAACAGTGTGACTCACTGTTTCTCACGCAATGATCTCTATAGACACAAGCCAATGTGGGGCTGGAATGGGATGCTGATTTTGGCCTCTGCTGTGGGATAACACATACCATAAAGATTTGTCACTTTTATTGGTTTAATAAAAAGCTGGTTTGTCCGTAGCCAGGCAGGAAGTATAGGTGGGGCAACCAGACTAAGAGAATTCTGGGAAAAGAAAAGGTGGTAGAGGAAGCAAGATGAGAATACTGTACTCTAAGAAAAGGTACCAAGCCACGTGGCTAAACATAGATAAGAATTATGAGTTAATTTAAGCTAGTTAATAATAAACCTGAGCTAATAGGCCAAACAGTTTATAATTAAAATAATCCTCTGTGTGTTTCTTTGTGTCTAAACAGCTGCAGGAGCATGCCGGACAGAAACTTCCATCTCTGGGCCTTCTTTGCACAGCAGGTCTGGGAGCCTTTGTCAACATTGAAAACCAAGGGCACCTTCATTTTGGCTTTTCATCTGGATTTGAAATAACAATGGCAAGTGACATACTAATTTGCTATGCTGCTGTACAGAGTTCCACAGGTTGGTGTCTTAAACAACAGACACTCAGTTTCCCGTAGTTTTGGAGACTGAAGATCAAGACAGCAACTGTTTGGCTTTCCCTGAGGCCCCTCTCCTTAGCTTGAGGAGGACTGGCTCTTGCTGGATCCTCACATCATCTTTCCTCCATGTGAGCTTCCGTGATATCTTGGTGTCCCAACGTTTTCTCATGAAGGCAGTAGTTAGGGTGCATCAGTAGCACCATAGGTGGCCTTATTTTAACTTTATTATCCATTTGAAGGCACTATCATGAAATTTTTTTTTTATTTTTCGAGACAGGTTTTCTCCGTCGCTTTTGGTTCCTGTCCTGAAACTAGCTCTTGTAGACCAGGCTGGCCTCGAACTTACAGAGATCTGCCTGCCTCTGCCTCCCGAGTGCTGGGATTAAAAGCGTGCGCCACCACCGCCTGGCTTTATTATGAAAATTTTTAAGAAATATATTTATTTCTTTTTGTGTGCACAGGAGATGCATGCCTGGCACACGTGTAGATGCCAAAAAAAAAAAAAAACAGTTTGTAGGAGCTGATTCTCTTCTTCTATTATGTGGGTCTCAAGGACCAAACTCAGCTCATCATACTTGACAGCAAGCGCCTTTACACAATGAGTCATCTTGTCGGTCCTGAGGTACTATCTTTAAATACCATGACATTCTAAGATAGTGGTTCTCAACCTTCCTAATGCTGAGACCCTTTAATACAGTTCCTCACTTTGTGGTGACCCCAACCATAAAATTATTTTGCAACTTCAGAACTGTAATTGTGCTGCTGTTACGAATTGTAATATAAATATATGTGTTTTTCAATGGTCTTAGGTGACCCCTGTGAAAGGGTCGTTCCACCCATAGATTGAGAACCACTGCTCTAAGATCTTGCTTGGACTTCAACATAGGACTTTGGAGGAAACATAATTCAGCCAGTAACATGGGACATTTATTGAGTGCTGGTGTATGTTAAAACCTCATGCAAATTATTTCATAAACATCGCCTCACACAACTTCCTAAGGTGTTAATATTATAATAATAACAACCCACTCAATAAAATCAAGTGACTATAACAGAAAGGCCAAGGAAATTTCTTGAGTTGACACAGCAAGCTGTGCCAGAGCTCAGAAGCCAAGCTGGGTCTCTCTGATTTCGAGTCTGCACTCACCAGCTGTGCTGAGTTGCTGAGTCTACAATTTAGGCATCTCAGTTTCTGCCTTCTGAGAGTCTGAATGCATACTGTTTTTAGATGCCACCTATCTATTTTTTATGTCTCATCTCTTTTCTCATAACTTTTATCTCTTTATTCTCAAATAAATAAAGAGATTCCAGGAGATCTTCCTCCAGTTCCTCCTTTAACTCACTTCCTTGTTTATTTTTCCTGTTACCAACCTGCTCCTTGCAGCTTCTGTTTGCATTAAACATTTAAGAACACTTCTCTCTTGAAGGTCACTTTCCTATTCTTAGCATTTCTTCTTCTTGGTAGTCTCTTCTGGCTTCCATAACACCTCTCTGGCTTCCATAATACCTTTTGCGCCAAGCAAGAGGATGTGGCAAAAGGCTGTGTCTCTAGACCTGCGGGGAAGAAGACGTGATGGCCCTTTATGGAAACATGCATGAATGAAACTAGAAGATGAGCCCAAACCAGTTCTTCTTGGGGGGAACTTTGTGCATACCTGCCAGGGGAGTATGGGGTGTTCGGAGGACAATCTGTGGGAGTTGAGTTGGTTCTCCTTTTTACTATGTGGGTCTTGGGGGTTGAACTGCCAACCTTGGGCTTAGCAGCAAGCACCCGTACTCACTGAGCTGTCTCACCAGTGCCCTATTAAAATTACTAAAATGAAATTCTAGTTTGCTTTCTGTAGCTGTGGTAAATACCATGACCGTAAGTGGGAACAAAGGGTTCCTTTGGCTTCCATTACAATGTCAAGCCTGTCCTTGAGGGAAGTCAGAGCACAAACTCAGGCGCTGTGAAAGAGGGCTGTTTTCTTGGCTTATGATCAGCTAAGCAACTTCTTTTACTCCTTCTCTTCTTCCTCCTCCTTATCATCATCATCGTCATAATTATAATATATTTTTAGTTTTTGAGTTCATGATATACTTGCATCATTTCCTCTTTCCTTTTCTTCTCCCAAACCCTCCTAAATACATCACCCCTTACTCTCTTTAAAATTCACACACACACACACACACACACACACACACACACACACACACATTCCTAAGTACATAAATACAGTCTGCTAAATCCGTTCAATATTGCTTGTATGTATGTTTTCAGGGCTGACCTTCACATACAAACTTTCCTAAGTACATAAGTACAGTCTGCTAAGTCCATTCAATATCGCCTATATGTATGTTTTCAGGGCTGACCATTTGGTATTAGATAATGAATTAATATGTGCTCTTTCTTCTTCACATTTCTTATGCCTGTAGCATTTTCCCTAGGACTTGGACCTCATGACCTTTAACCATTCCACATTAACGAGTATATTGGAATCCTCCTTGTTCAGGTCACATGTAGGCAGCTGTGTTGGTAAGACTTCACGGGTGTAACAGCTTAACTTTCTTATTTATTGATTGATCCTATTCATTTCTTTATTTATTTTAGATTTACTTATTTTGGATATGAATGTTTGCTCACGTGTATTATCTGAGCACCATATGGATGCCCAGTGTCCAAGGAAGTCAGAAGAGGGCATCAGATCCTCTTAAACTGGAGTTATGAGCCACCATGTGGGTGCTGGGACTTGAACCCAGGTCTTTTGCAAGAACAAATACTCATAACCACTGAGTATAACCATCCCACCAGCTCAGTTAACTTTCTTATGTGGGCCAGGCCCACAATGTCTAGGCCTTCCTATAGTAATTCTCAACCAAGATTGGCTCATAGGCCAATCTGAGGGCAGCAATTCCTTGGTTGAGGTTCCCTCTTCCTAGATTTGTCAAGTGGACAACCAAGATCAGTCACTGCAGGTGGTAAGGGTGTTATTTTCTCATTTTTTTTTAAGGATAGTGAATTTTATGGGTTTTTTTTAGTTTTGTATTTTACTATAATAAAATAGAAGTTGAAACAAAATTCCTTACAAAAATGGAAGAGTTTGGCAGTCTGGGGATGCAGGAGTGCAGAGGCTGCCCTGATGTGTTGATTGCTTCAAATTAAAGGGACCCAAAGGGAAGCAGATGCTGAGAAGACTCAGCTTTGGTGTCTCCCTATCTGCTTAAAACCCAGCTCAGTCAAGGAAGAGAACCATTACCTCAAACTAAGCTCATTTCACAGGAGGAAAGGCAGAAGTCTGTCAGCACACTTGGACAGACTTTCGTCACGCACAATTGTCTTTTATTTCAGGCCCATTAAATACTCCTAAGAGATTCACTTATCTTCTATGCTTCTGTGTCCAAACTTTGTCCTGGCATGTCTTTCCAAGCTCATTGGATTCCCCAAAACACAATTTGCTCTCCCTCAAATACTGCTTAGATCCGGCTTTCCTCCTCTCAGTAGAGTCGCCTTAAGCTCTGTCCGAGTTTTCCTTTGAGACTCAAAATTTGCATGATTCTCACGCTGTGGTTTTTTTCCCCCCTGTCCCTTTCTCTGTCAGTGCTAATCAATATATACACCTTGTCTCTTATTTAATGTCTGGTTGGTTCTTTCCAGGAGGTTTTCTGAAGGTGAAGGACAAAAGTCTTTTCCTTGCTACTACTGGGATAAGAAAGAAATTGAGTACCATGCCAAGATTTGAGCATGTAAGGCTCCAAATGACCTTGAACATGAGGTAGCAAGGTGTTATCCTAGATGACTGGCATTGCCCTTCCTCAACACTCTTACCTGACTGTTCTGCAGGATAGGGCTGTCATATGGAGACTTGTGTGTGTGTGTGTGTGTGTGTGTGTGTGTTGTCATCTCTGAAGTCCCAAACCATAAAAAGGACTAGATCTTGCTTTTAATTCATTTTGGGGAAGAAGATAGTGTAGGCTGATGAAGATCTTAGAGCTAAGTGCTGTGGCTATCATTAGTATTCTTCTGGTCTACTCCAATGTCTTCCCTCTCAGCTTAGCCCCCACAGGCCTTTCTATGCCTCTGGTTCCCCCACCCATGTGCTTGTTTAGAATCTTTATAGATATTTTGTTGCTGCCTCTGGGGAAACATTCCAAAGTCCCCAAACCACATGGGCAAATCTGCCCAACTCAAGTACTCCTCTGAGTAGGGCTGTCTCTGGTTAAATGGAGGTGGGGCATTTTCATGGCAGAATGAAGGTTGGTGGATTTTCCTTTGCTGTTGGTGAGGGGTTCCAATCATTTTTTGAACACATAATGAGACAGGCTCAAAGAGAATCCCAGTAAGCCCAAAGGTTGTGCACGTGGGGATGATTTTCCAGCTTCATCATCCCAGGGCAGCCCACTCACCCTTCAGCCTTCTGTCTAGTTGTTCCGGCTCGCCCTGGACTTTTCCCGTCAGCCCTCTTCTCTGCTTGCCAGAACAAGACAATCTTTCTCGGTTGACATTTTACAGCTCACCTGCTCTGATGAAGATGTCGCTTGTTCTCACAATTAATTTTTTTTCCTTATCTGCATTTGGTTAGCATTGTGTACACATCTTTTATTCATGTCCTCAATGAATATTGATTTACTGGTTGCTGCATGCTAGCCTGTTGTCAGGCAATGGAACTAGAGTGGCGTATAGAAGATGCTGATGTTTTTGCTATGTAACTCCCTCTGTTACAGATGGACCAAGATGGCTCTCTTACCAGGCTGTGAACCCCGTGGTCACAGTAGTTGTTTTGGTCACCCCCTTTCTATTTCTCAGCTTTGCCTTTTTTATTCTGTGTTACTGTGCTTGCTGGATTTTGTACACTTGGCACAAACCTAGGCATTTGTGGGAAGAGGCAAACTCAGTTGAATAATTACCCTCATCAGACTGACCTGCTGGCAAGTCTGTGGGATTTTTTTTTTGATTAATGGTGAATGAGGAAGTGCACAGACTATTGTGGGTGGTGCCACCAATTTCAGGTGATTCTGGGTTGTAATAAGAACAAATGAACAAGCCAAGGGAAGCAAGCCAGGAAGCAGCATCCTCCATGAACTCTGTTTCAATTCCTGCCGCTAAGTTCCTGTCTTGAGTTCCTGCCCTGACTTCCCTCGGTGATGTGTGACCTAAGAGTTGTTAATGGAAATAAGCTCTCTTTGTCTTCCTTTCTCTCTCTCCCAAGACAGGGTTTCTGTGTGTAGTCCTGGCTGTCCTGGAATTTGCTGTGTAAACCAGACTGGCCTCAAACTCAGAAATCTGCCTGCCTTTATCTCCCAAGTGCTGGGGTTAAAGGTGTGTGCCAACACTGCCTAGCTTACTTTTGGTTATTAAATTTATTCCCACAATAGAAATCAAGCTAAGACGTTGGTGGTGCTGAGGATCCAACCTAAGCCCTCATGCTTACTAAGCAAGCATTCTACCACTGAGCTATATTACATTCCCAGACCCCATTCTTCATTTATATCAAAGCTTATGCCGCTCTTGTTGCATATACTGTATTAACTTGCCCAGGGTAGACATATTACCTTATCAACTTTGTACTAGCCCACAGCATCTGGTCCAAACACCTCATGCCTATCACACGGGGACACTCAGCCCATCGTTGTTAAACATATAGCACATGGACTAACTTTAAAGAAACCAGACTAATGACATTAATCACAATGATATTTGAATAGAAAAGACCCCATTTTTTATTGTTTTCCCTAATCTGCATCTCTAAAACATACTGAAATACACTCACAGGCTTTAACTAGGAAAACAATAATCATTTGAGGAGTTGGTGATATAAACAATGGTACATGGTGGTAGATTGCAAACGAAGCCAGTTATAGGTTTCTGCCCTCTGATAATAAGTTTTCCTGCTGACTCAGCAAGCCAGATCAACCTGAATTGAAAAAGCATAACAGGTATATTGAGCAAAGCAACTCCTGGATGGCTTCTCCCACCCCAGAGATTGAGGCCAGAGAACTCACAAGCCGAACTTAGGGAGATGTTATAGGTTATAGAGGAGGAGTGAAGGCTTGTGCACCACAAGCTGGGGTTGGGCCCAAGTGTGGTCAAAAACTGAGGAGTTAGACAGGGACTTGGGCACCTGGAGGCATCAGGAGAAAAAGTTGCAATAGTCGCCAAGAATTTGGAACTGAGCTGTCTGCTGCCTTTCCTTCGTTTGGAGACTCTCTGAGCAGGTGGGATTTGGAGAGAGAAAAGAGGAATGGGGCTTCCTGGGGCTGTGCAGGGGCAAACCCAAGGCTCCAAATGAATAGCCAAATCTTGCTATTAGTCATAAAGAAATGAAACATTTTTTTTTCAAGATAGAGTTTCTCTGTAGCTTTGGAGCCTGTCCTGTAACTCACTCTGCAGACCAGGCAGGCCTCAGACTCATAGAGATTTGCCTGCCTCTACCTCCTGAGTGCTGGGATTAAAGGCATGCGCCATCACTGCCTAGCTTGAAACTGATTTCTTTATCCTTTGATTCTGAGGAGGGTTGACAGCTCCCTTTGGAAGGAAACAATATGTAAACTCTGAGTCTGAGCCTTGTACTAGCTTTTCATGACCCTGAGAGAAACCACTTGAAGAAGAAAAGCCCATATTGGCTTCTAATCTCAGAGGTTTTCAACTCATGGTCACTTGGCCTGTGTTACTTTGTGCCTTTGGTGAAGAGTAGAGGTGCTCCGTTTGTGGTGTCTAGGAATGAGAGAGAGAGAGAGAGAGAGAGAGAGAGAGAGAGAGAGAGAGAGAGAGAGACATACACAAGGGACAAGACACATCCTACACAGGCATGCCACTTACTTCCTCCACCAAGGCTGTAACCTCCTAGTCATCTGTTCAACTTGTAGCTCTCCAGTGGATTAGTCCACAGAAGAAGGGGTTAGTTAGCATTTTCCTGTTCCAGTCAGTTCCCAGTAGTATCACCAGTTGGGGACGAAGACTTCAACACATGAGCCTTTGGGAATATTTTACATCCAAACTATAACATGCCTCAAGAGACACCCTGCACCCCCTCCCACATCTTTTCCTTTTTAACCAGCTACTAAGTGAATGTGCCTGAAACAGACTGTTGCAAGATGAGAGACACACAGACTTACCATTGGCCCAGATGACAGACAACTATCTCCCCAAACAAGGTCTCCTGAGAACTTGGTTGCTCACTGCTAAGATCAACAGAATTATGGGTGCAGCTGATCCCAGCCTAAATCACTATTATGTGAACTGTGAGCTACACATCAATGATGGTTATAAACTATTGTATTTGGGTGACAGTCTGTCTCATAGCAAAAGCGAACTGATATATGGAATCCCAGGGGTTAGCAAGAGCAGACAGCCAGTGTTGTGTAGGGCCACAGAGACAAAGAAGTAGCAGGTACCTGGATCTTGATAAAATTAATCAGAGCCTCCCAAAGAACAGGGGCAAGAGTAGGCACCCTGTGGAGCTCCAGAGGCTTGGAGGCGGTGAGAGAGGGGCTGATGAGTGAATCAAGGACAGAGGAAAGACCTTGGCTTCTGTCTCCAGAGGAGCAAACTGGCAACTGACTAGAGAAGAGCCTGGGGTGGCAGCATCTTGGGGACAGCATCACAGCAACATGGAGCAGAGCAGGGCAAGGGCTAGGGGTAGATCCAAGTGTAGACAGGCCTAGGGACTGCACTGCAGCTATTCATAGATGGGAGGATCAATGCAATGCATATTATCAGGTGTCTTCCCCTGTAGCTTGGCCTATCCCTGGAGACAAGTCACTCACTGAATGCAGAAATAGGCTAGCAACCAGTAAGCCCTGGGGGTCCTCTTGGCCCTATTTTTCAGCACACAGGTTGTAAATTGTGGTGGTTTGAATGAAAATGGCTTCTATAGGCTTAAAGGGAGTGGCACTATTAGGAAGAGTAGCTTTGTTGGAGGAAGTATGCCACTGAGATTGGTTTTGGAGTTTCAGAAGCCCAAGTCAGACCCAGTGTCACTCTCTCTTCCTCCTGCCTGCTGATCCAGATCCAGATGTAGAACTGTCAGCTACCTCTCCAGTACCACGTCTGCTCCTATGCCCCCATGCTTGCTACCATGAAAATAATGGATTAAACCTCTGAATGTAGGCTAGCCCCAATTACATGTTTTACTTTCTAAGAGTTGCCATGGTCATGGTGTCTCTTCACTGCAATAGAACTTGACTAAGTCATCTGTGCAGACTGTACGCAGCTTTTTATGTTGGTCTTAGGGATCTGAGCTCGGGTCCTCATGCTTGCAAAATAAGCACTCTTATCCAGCCCCTATTGACAGAACTTTCAAAACAACAAACTATTCCCATAGTCATTATTCCCTGCTCAGAAATTAAGCCCAAGCTTAAAATGAATTCTGGCTACTGGAAAACTGATTGCAAGTGTTTCAACTTCTTAGAAAACTTTTAACAAAGTTGTATTAGTCTATTGACAAAACATCTCATCTGCCTTGGCCCATCAAAAACATGAATAATATAGCCTGGATAATGCTATGGTTGGTTCAAGAGACATGCAAGACCTGAGACATCATTTTAGCTTTGATTCATTCAATAAAGATTAAAACCTTTCTGAATTGCAACTAAGCTTAAGGAAGGGGACACTACAGACACAGATGCACTTATGCATACAGAAAATTACAGGCCAGGCAGTGGTCGCACACATTTTTAATCCTAGCACTTGGGAGGCAGATGTGAGTTCAAGGCCAGCCTGGTCTACAGAGCGAGTTCCAGGACAGGCTCCAAAGTTACAGAGAAAAGCCTTGTCTCAAAAAACAACAAGAAGAAGAAAGAAAGCTACAGCATGATTCACACATCAGTTGGGTATGAAGAGATGTGGATGGGGCTTAGGGATAAGAAGGAGTTTAAGGGGCAGATAGAAAAGGCACACTTTTCAGGAGGAGGGTCAGAAGTTCAGAGGTCAAACACAAGATGTTTTAAGATGTTGACTGCTGAAGGGTGGCATGGCTGAAGCCCTGATTATGGAGGGAATGTGGAGACAAAGGTGGTAGATGTGAAAGCGGCTAGGATAGAGAGGGTTCCAATGTCATGTTGAAAGTCAACCGGGGGAGATGCTGACTTTCAAAAAATTACTAATTTTTTGTGTGCTTTTAAAATTTCAGGATGATATATAAAGGTTTTTCCCATTTGTATCATGATTTGTGCTCTCTCTTATCCTGAAGGTATCTAGGTCTGATAACTATTCTCTCTCTCTCTCTCCTTCTCTTGCTTCACTCCATCCTTCCCTCCCTCCCTCCATTCTGGAGACTGAAACCAGAGTCCTGCATCATGAGGCCGGGTTACACATACTTCTTTTACATAGGTTGGTTTGCTTTTTTGATCTGGCTCAAACTGCAAAAATAGCACAATAGACATATGACTACTTAGTTTGGTCTCTCTCCTTTTTTTAAAAAATATTTATTTATTTATTTATTTATTTATTTATTTATTTATTTATTTATTATGTATACAATATTCTGTCTGTATGCCTGAAGACCGGAAGAGGGCGCCAGACATCTTTACAGATGATTGTGAGCCACCATGTGGTTGCTGGGAATTGAACTCAGGACCTTTGGAAGAGCAGGCAATGCTCTTAACCACTGAGCCATCTCTCCAGCCCCCTTGGTCTCTTTCCTTGATGTTATCTCCTGAGATAAATCAGATTGATCTTGTTTATTTACTCATTCTTTCTGGATGGATATTCAGGTTCTTTGTGTTTAGCAGTGACCAAAATACTGCAACATGGCATTGTAGGGATTAGTCTGGATATATTGGAGCTTTTATTACAGTAATGTAGATGAACTAAGGTAGGGTTCCTGGATCATTAATATTGTAGTCAGGCATAGTGGTGTGTACCTATAATCCCAGCCTTCAAGAGGCGGAGGCAACAGGATTGTGAGTTCAAGTCCTGCCAGGGCTGTATGAGGAAGCTTTGTCTCAAACTCCTATTTGCCATGGTGTTTGTACTTTAAATTTTCACAGATATCTCCAGATTGCTTTTCTAGCAGGTGTGGCAATCCCTACTTCTCAACACCCTTAGTCAGAGCTGAACATTTTCACGCTTGTAAATTTAGCAGAAATCATTGGTAGAAAAAGCTGATTTGCATACACTGAGCATCTTCTTCTGTTTATTGGCAATTCACAAGCTTCTTTACAAAAATTTCCTGCTCCTTTTTCTATTCAGTTTCCCTTCTCTTATTAATTAATAAAATATTACTGTTAATCTTTATATATGATTTGTAAAAGTTTCTTTCTTCAACAGAGGTTGTGTCTCATGTAGCCTGGCTGGCCTGAAACTTGCTATGCAGCTGAGGATGACCTTGACCTTCAGACTGTTCTGCCCTCATTGCCTGAGTGCTTGGATTACAAGTGTGCACTAATATTTCTGAAGTGTGCATCGCCTATGAAGGGTGCCTCACCTTGTATAACAGGTATGATATTAGAACCTCTTTTTGGTGTGGGAGGTCCTTCTGTCTATGTGTTGCTTTTATTAGTTAATGAATAAAGAACTGGCTTGGCCTATAGCATGGGAGAAACAGGGTGAAGTCAGGGAGACATCCTGGAGCCACCCCTGGAGACAGACATGCTGAAACTTTGCTGGTAGGTCACGACCTCATGGTGGTATACAGATTTTTAGAAATGGGTTAAACTAATATAAGAGTTAGCCAATAAGAAGCTAGAGCTAATGGGCCAAGCAGTGAATTAAATAATATAGTTTCTGTGTGGTTATTTTGGTTCTGGACAGCTGGGACAAACAAGCAGCCTCCTTGTACATCTTTTACCATTTAGTGTGTTTGTGTGTGTGTGTGTGTGTGTGTGTGTGTAGATATGGGGTTATATGTCTGTGTGTGGGTGCACACATCTCTGTGTACATGTATAGAGGACAAAAGTTGGTCATTTTCTACCCAGTGTTTTAAGATAGGTGTCTCACTGGTTGACTCTCTTGTCAACTGGCTGATCAATGAGCCCTTGGGACCCTTCTGTCTCTATCTCCACCTCCCATTACAGTTATGCGTCACCATGCCTGGATTTTACGTGGGTACTAGGGATCCCAACCCAGGTCCTCATGCTGACACACAGTGACGCACTTGCTGGCCATTTCCTAGCATTCTTCCCTTCTTGTTTTGGGGAGCGGTGGTGAGTTTTACATATAGTAGACAATTCTCTACAAGCTACTTCCCCAGATCCTCATTTGTCATCTGATGTGGTCTCTGGTACTGTCTTTATAACAGAAACAAGAACAAAAGCAAAAGAATCCCCAGATTTATTACCTCCCAGTTCCAGACTCTGGAAGACAGAGACCAAGGTGTGACAGGGCGAAGTGTGCAGAGCTTCTTCCAAATCTTGTATTCTTGACAGGTTTAACTAGAATTTGATCTCCTTGGTGGAGAATCCTGTGGGAAATCACCTAACTCTATTCTAGAACCCAAAGTCAAGATGCTCCAGCTAACTTATTTTAGCTTCTGTTAAACTTCTTGCTCGAGCAGAGCCCCCTTCAGCTAACTGCTTATCTCAGCTTCTGTCAGATTGCTTGTATGCTCAAAGTCCCCCGCTGCAGCTGTGGAGTGAGATGCCTGGATGTGTTTTTTGCTTTCAAACACCTTGTGCTCTAAACACTCAGTGCTACGCTTAGGACCTGAATACCCGAGTGTAGTCCCAGTCATGTGGAATACAGATTTTCAAGTTGCTATAAACTGTCTGAGTGGTTATTCTTATAACGTTTTGGAGGCCCCAGTAAGATTCCCAGGGACTGGAGTGTACAGTGAATAAAATGTGAATTCTAATTGGTCTTAATAGTAAAAACCCGGAGTTAGATATTAGGGGGGTGAAAGCTGAAAGATCAAAGAAGCATAGCAGCCAGCCTAGTTCTTACCTCTACAAAATCCTCAGACCAAAGAATGGACATCCTGTCTCTACAAATCCTCAGGCTAAGTGCTCTGAGCTCCTGTCTCCTCCCACTTTATATTCCTCTCTCCACCCAGCCATACCACTCCTGTCTCTTTCTCCCTAATGCTAGGATCAAAGGTATGAGTTCTGTTTCTCTTTTAGACCGATTCAATCTTGTGTAGGCCAGGGTGGTCTTGAACTCACAGAGATCTGTCTGCCTCTGTCTTCTGATTAAAGATGTGTGCCACCATTGCCTGGCTTCTATGGCTGACTAGAGTGGCTGGCTCTGCATTCTTATTTTCAGGTATTTTTATTTGTTACAGCACAAACAAAATATCACCATACTGGACCCAGACATATAGGGGCCTCAGGACCCCCAGGAGAAAGGAGTGTCCTGGATGGAGAGGACTCTTAGGGATTACACATTCTGTGATGTTCCAGGCCCCCCCCCCCAAAAATCCTCTCTGACTGATCACTGCTAAGGGCTCCTGAGCATCCCGAAAAGAAAAAATACCGATTAATTGAAAGTCATTTGGTCTGAAAACCTCCAGATGTAAATTTAGTCCGCAAGAGGCCCCATCTGGTTAGGACCCAAGTGGAGAGGTTGGATACAACCTAGATCCTGTGTCTGACATCTGTGTGAGATGTCACCAGACTCCCCTGGTCTGTTTCAGTGTATGAACATGTGGTGGTCACCCCCGTTTATCTTTAGGATGTGTCTTTCTGTGTGTCTGTGTTCCTGTGTGTCTCTCTGAGTTTCTGTCAGTTCTGCTGGCTGGAAAAACAGAACTGAAGTGGAAAAGGGGAGTGGGCTGTTCTGAGATCATACACACGGCTGCCGCCAAGGCAGTGCATGATTTCCCACAGGCTCACGGGCTACACCAGGCTGCCCGCATGCTGCGGTAGTGTCCCCCTTTTGGTGGCGACTGTGTCCCCCTCTAGGCTTTAGACCTGTGTGTGCTCTCTTGGTGGGGACCTGAGTTCTTTTGGGTCCAACCAGGCCACTCAGAGAAACCCAAAACTTCTGCCTGTTCTCTCAGAGTCCTTCCTGGAGCTGCATGCCCCAACACTCGCTCTAAGGGGGGTGTAATTCACCAGTCCCCCTGGAGGAAAAGCGAGAGCTCAACTCCTTCCCTATTCATTGCTTATTTCCTCTCCTCTCTATCCAGTTACTTTGTAATTGGAAGACTCCCATACCCTTCATTTTTTGGAGAAGACACAGACCTTTTTCAGCTTGTTGGAAACTGTTTAAAGGTACGTGGATGTTGAATGCTTTTTTTCTCACCAAACATTATTGGGAAGATAAAAAACAGTAGCCAGGAAACCTACCAGCTAACTTACAGTAATTCATGTCACTCAAGGACCTGACAAGGTGCCTGCTGGGTTTCTGGAAGGGTTCTGTGCGATATAATGGGTATTTACCCTCATAGGACCCGTTGCACCCCCAAAACAGAGAGCCACTAAGACTGTCTTTGTCATGCAGTCAGCCCTGGGAATAAGGAGAAAGCCCCAGAAATTAGAAGGGTTTGAAAGGGTTTCAACTTTTGAAAACTGCTCAGAAAGTTTATAACAGTCAAGATTCAGCAGAAGACAAAGAAAGAACTTCTCCCATGTGGCGAGCACTGCCCTTGGGGAAACCAACAAGAGAGGAAACAGGAGATGTGAACCAGGAGACGGGGTTCAGGGACTCGTTAGCCTCATTTGATGGGGCCCTTAGTACAGATCTGTTGAAGTTTAGACAAAAATAGCCACAAAGCACGCTGCTTCGGCATGCAAACAGCCTCGTCATAGCTCTGACCACTGGTAAGGAATGTAGACAGCCAACAGAAAGTGGTTTTTTAGTGGCCCTCCAAGCCCTGGGGTACCGGAGGCTCAGCATGTGTCCCTCAGGCCATATACTTAGGCTATACCCAGAGGAAGGAAATCGGCCCTTTCCCATGACCTTATTCCAGCCATCCTGAAAGCTCCCGCACCCACCCGTACCCCTCCGGGGATGCTTGGATACTGCTAGCTGTGGATAAAGGGATTTTCTGAGATAGTTAAGCCCCTCTATGACAGCCCTGGGGGCTATGCTGCCTTTGGAAAGGACTGAGATTAAGTAGAGGGCCTTTAAAGCCGTGAAAAAGGCCCTTATATCTGCCCCGTCTCTCTGACGTTACTAAGCCAGCCCATTTGTACGTGGATAAGGCCAGAGGCACTGTAATTAAGTTTGGAAACCACCTCCCACTGGAAGTCCTGTTGGAAACCCTGGGACCATGGAAATACCAGTGACAAATCTGTCCAAGACACCTGACCCCGGGGCAGCAGGATGACCAGCGTGCATGATAGCCATAGCTGCCACCATTCTGCTGGTAAAAGAAGCTGACGAATTAACTTTAGGGCAAGAATTGTTCCTGAAAGCCCCACACTCTGCCTTGCCGTTCTTGAGGGGAGCATCCGAGAGATGGATGTCCAATACGTAGGCAACCCAGTACTAAGCCGGGTTTCTTGATCAGCCACACATATGTTTCCACAAGAAGTCAGGCTTAGTCATGGCAGCCTCCTGCCAGACAATGGTCCCGTAGGTCCCCAGAGTGACTGTTTTGAGGTGACTAACTGATCCAGTCTATCTGGTCTGACCTGATATACTGTTTGTTGTTGACACCAAATGAGATGTTGTTCACAGATGGGAGCAGTTTCTCTAGGATGGGATCAGGTTTGCAGGGGCAGTGGTGGTAAGGCTACCTGGACACAGAAGACCCTCAGTACAAGGAGCTGAGCTCCATAGCTGTGCCTCAGGCTCTCCACTGGGGAAAAGACAAGGTTATCACCGTATACACTGATAGCTGATATGCTTTTGCCATGGCCCTTGCCCATGGGACTCTATACAGGGAAAGAGGATTGCTAACCTCTGCAGGAAAAGAAATCAAAAGTAGGAAAGAAATAATATCTCTTTGGGGAGCTATCTGGCTACTCAAGAGGGTGGTCATTGTCCATTGCAAAGGTCACCAAAAAGGCGATTCCCCAGGGGGCAGAGGCAACAGACTGACTGACTTGGTCACCTGGGAAGTGGCCCTGGAACCAGTGGGGCCCCTCCACGTTTTGATACCCCTGCCAGAGAAGTTCCCAAATAGACTTAAACCTGGGTCATTTTGAGCCCAGTTTACTGGACCACCTGGAACGCAGGAATGCCCTGTGGGGTGAAGCAAGAACTAGCCAAATAGAATACACAGTGGGTGGTGGGTGCTGCCGGAGACAGACCCATCCCTCCAGTGAGTCTGGGAAGCCAACTGGTTATGGATTTCCACCAAGCCACCCACCTAGGGGACAGGAGAATGGCTTTACTTCTGTATTATGTTCTGAATTTGGGAAGCCCGATTATGCGCACCATGTTTAGACAGATGTACCACCTGTGCTCAGGTAAACCCCAAAGTGGAAAAAAAGATCTCACAAGGGATCCAGGCTTGAGGAAATGGGTCTGGGGGACGAACATGGGAGCTGGACTTTACTGAAAAATGAACTACTGTTTTTGGCTATAAACACTTGCCTGTGTTTGAGGACACCTCAGGATGGTTGGAGGCCTAACCCACCTGAACAGGACAGCTCCAGTAGTTACTAAGAAACTTCAGGAAATAATCCCTGGGTTTGGACTGCCCCTAGATATGGGGGTCTGGCAATGGCTCAGCCTTCACATCCAAAGTGTCCCCAAAATCTGAGAAAGTTATTGCACCCTAAATGGAAGTTACATTGTGCACATATAGGCCATATAGAGCTCTAGGTTTATCCTACCTAGGAAGGATAAATGGAACTCTTAAGGAGACTGACCAAATTGGCGCTGAAAAATGGAAAATAATTGGGCCAACCTCTTCCCCTTCGCCGTGTTCTGGGTCCCATGTTCTCCTTACAAGGAAGGGCTTACTCCTTTTGGAATGAAGTTTGGAAACCATGTCCCATCCTCCACAAACTCTGAGATATTTCTTTCTCAAGTCTTTACTGGCTTTTCAGGAAGCTCACCAGGCTATGGACTGGACCGGGAAGGGAATCCTGCCATTTCCACCTCTGAACCTGCCCACCAGATCCAGCCAGGAGACTTGGTTTGTATAAAGTGGATACCAAGCCATTCTCCCCACCCCAACTACTGTCCAAGTAGCTGGTGTCACCCCTTGAAAAGAGCCACTGAGCACAGTGATAGATGGATCATCATTTTGACTTTAGACCCCTTAGCGATAAGACTGACCAGAATTCACTAACTCAAAATACTCAATTCCTATCAGCCCAATCCTGGACATAGCAATCCAGAAAAATCAGGGATTTCGGGTGGACTTCTACTCTCGTGTCCCTTCCAGGGGTGAAACAATATGGGTCTAGGAAAGGGGCAGAGGTCAGGAAATCAGGTTATGTAAAAGACTGGCTATTACAATTTTATGTGTACTCCCCCATGGACAAGGCACCTGCATCATGTCCTCAAATTACCTGACTTGCTTGTCCTAATAATGGTTTGACTAAATGTTCCTCCTCCAACTCAATGGGAAATCATATTCCTACTATATGTATATTGGTCAATGCTTTCCCCCAGCTATACACCTATAGTGGAAAGGAGAGGGGAGTTCATATTGACTGTGCTGGATAGTTTTATGTCACCTTGATACAAACCAAGGTCATCGAAGAGGAGGAAACCTCAATTAAGAAAATGCCTCTGTAAGATCTGGCAGTAAGCAAGCCTATAGGGTATTTTCTTAATTAGTGATTGATGGGAGAGGGCCCAGGCCATTGTGGGTCTTGTCCTGGGTTCTATAAGAAAGCAGGCTGAGAAAACTGTGAGGAACAAGTCAGTAAGCGCAAATCTTCCATGGCTTCTAAATCAACTCTTGCCTCCAGGTTCCTGCCCTATTTAAGTTTTTGTCCTGACTTCCTTCAATGATGAACAGTGATGTGGAAGAGAAAGCCAAATGAAACCTTTCCTCCCAAATTTGCTTTTTGGTCATGCTGTTTCATCCCATTAATAGAAACCTTAACTAAGATATTGGCCTTGACTCGATGTTAATGAAGGTCAAACAGCCCCCAATTCTAGTTTCTGATCCTAAGAAGGGGCAGGAAACGTCTGTAAAACAGCCATAGGCACCTCAGTCTTGATTCCTGGGGAATGAAACCTCTAGTGGACTTAGTTCCCAGATAAACTTAGACCTAGGCCACTTGGAGAATTCTATTTACAGGCTGGAGAGTCAAGTTGACTCTCTTGAGTTAGTCCTACAGAACTGGAAGAGGCTAGACTTCCTTTTATGAAACAGGGAGGGTTTTACATAGCTTTAGGAGAAACTTGCTGTTTTCATGTCAACCAACCAATCAATGATTTAGGGAAAAACTTGTCACAGTTAGAGAAACCCTCAAAAAGGAAAAGAAAGAAGACATAGACAATTGCTATCAATCTTTTTAACCTGGTCCCCATGACTGATGATGTCAGCTATAGGCAGACCTTTGATTCTTATTCTGATCAGGCTAATGGTGGCATCTTGCATCATCAACTGCATGACCAACTAAGCTACTGGTCTCTGGGACCAACTTTGCCCTCCTAGAACAGGACAAGTCAACAATTTGACTCATGCCTAGAGAGTCCGTGGGGAATGTGACAGGGCAAGACAGTACAGAGGTTCCTCCATCTTGTATTCTTGCTGAAGCCATTTTAGATATAACTAGAATTGATCTCCTTGATGGAGAATCCCAGGAAAAATTATCCAGCTATATTATAGGAACCCAAGATCAAGATGCCCAGTTAACTTATTTTAGCTTCTGTTAAACTTCCTAATTGTGCAGAAGTCTCTCCAGCTAACTGTTTATCTCAGCTTCTGTCAAATTGCTCGCTTACACGAAGTACCCCCTGCAGCTATGGAGTGATCTGCCAGTGAAGAACAAAAGTTCCTCCATTTTGTCCTCTGCCTCCATTTTGTGTCTTGTGTAAGCTACATTCCTGTCCTCAGAAATGGCTAGGGGTAAAAGAACAGGGTAGCCATCTGGAGAGTACAGATAACCACAGAATGTCCCCACCTGAAGGCCAGCCAACAAGGAACAGGCGAGGTTAGAAAATAAAATATCTGAAAAGTCCCTAGACACAAGCCAATGGGAATTGAACCTGTAACCCCATACCCTGCTAATGTAGCTTTTCTGGCTTTTGCCTTTAAATAATGCCCTCTAGAAGGGCAGGGAGCCTTTTCTTGCTGCTGCTGCTGTCAGTTGCTTTGATGAGGTCCCTACTGGCTTGTAATTGTGCAAATTGTGCACACAATAAACCTTGCTTTTGCATTTTGGTGAGTTGGTCTCCTGGTGGACTTTTGGGGTCCCCACAGACTTGGTATAACAGCTAAGACATGGCTTCTGCCTTCAAACATGCTGCGCCCTGGACACGTTGTGCTACATTACACTTAGGGCCTGAATACCTAGTATAATCCCAGTCATCTGGAATACAGACTTTCAACTGACTATAATCTGGGTCTTAGTAGCCATCTCTGGTGCGCTCCTTCCAACAAAGGTCAATCAAGGTTGATATCCTCTGAGGCCTTCTCATTGGCTTTTAATAGTTGTCTTTTCCCTCTTTCTTTGCTTGATCTTCACCTCAGTGTAGGTCTGTGTCCATTCCTATAAATTTTTCATATCATGTTAGACAAGTGTAATTAATCTACACTTTTAAAATATTTTCTTCTCTCCCTTGATCTCTTTCCCTGTCTTTGAAATGGTGGTGTTTCATTACTATTTCAATAGGCCAGAGTAGCCCTGGACTTTCAGCCATCTGGTCTCAGCCTCCAGATTAAAAGAGTAATTAAAAGTATGTGCTATCACGCTTCAGTGCTCAAGATTTTGAAATGTGTGTGTTGATATGTGTGTGGTATATGTGTGTTCACGATCATGTGTGTGGTTGCACATGCATGTATGTGTGCATTTGTGTGGAGAACAGCAAGTGATGTTGGATGTTTGCGAGCCAAGGTCTCTCACTGAGCCTGGAGCCCATTGACCAACTGTTCTGGCTGGCTGGTGAGCTCCAAGGATCCATCTGTCCCTGCCTCCCCACAGCTGAGATTACATGGGAGGTGGAGATCCAAATTTAGGTCTTTGTGCTTGTTTGGCCCATTTGGCTCGTTATTAATTAAACCATTGCCCAGCTCTTCAATTATTTTGCCTTCTTCCTCCTTTTGCTCCTTATTTTTGGTGCTTGGAATAAGAATCTTACAAATATTGAGCCCTAATATTTTCTTGAGTATTCTATTTCTTTGAGGTAAAATTTTGCTGTGTAGCTCAAGTTGGCCTCAAACATATAATCCCACTACCTCTGCCTCTCTGTATTATTTTTACAGACCAAGCCTTGTTTTCATTTGAAAATGAAAAGCATTGAGCGTCTCAATTCAAGAACAGAGGAACAGATTTGCCCTTCCTCTGCCTTTTTGTTCTATCCAAACCCTCAAAGCTTTGGGAGGATGCTGCCCACAATGGTGAGGGTGGATCTTCCTTACTCAGTATACTGATTCAAATGCTAATTTATTCCGGAAACACCCTCATAGACACACCCAGAGAGGATTACACAAGGCAGGAATACCAGGAAATGGGAAACAAGACTCTTTCAGAGGGAGTTTGTCACACCAGGAAATGCTACCTAGCAGACCAAATGAGGTCAGTACACACTACCATGGGAAATGTCCATGATACATTTGCTAAGCAAAAACTGAAAGAGAAAAAAACCATACATGGCATCATTTATGTTGGGAGGCGGGGAAAGCACATACAAGACCTAAACTTTTAAAAATAGATATTCAAAGAAAACATCTGGAATGTGCTCAAAGATTACCACCATTAAATCTTGAATTTTTGATTACCTAATGTTTTAAAAATGATACTGTGTTCATGGTTCATGAAATTAAAACTAGTTTTTAAAGAACAAATAAAGCAGACTATTGTGGGTGCAGGAATAAGATGGTGGGGGGGGGGAGATGGCACTGGGACGATGGCACTGGGGGAGATGGCACACAGTGGCATGGAGGGAGGGGTGTGTAGGAGACAAAAGCCAAGAGGCATCACAGCATGCAGAAAGGGAAGCATTCGGGGTGACTTCAGAGTTTTGAGGTTAGGTGACTCGATTTCAGTTGCTTACTGTGAGGGCACAGATTTTAGAAGATCTAAGGTGGGGCCAAGTTCTCAACACCTCCTTTACGCTGTAGGCAAGGCATATGGAGGAGAGATGTGCTGCTTCATCTCCATTAATGAGTGACTGATTTTAGAATCACCATGGTAACCCACCTCTGAGTCTATCTATGAGGATGTTTCCAGGGAGGTTGAAGTGAGGATGGAAGACCCACCTTAAAGATGGGCAGCACCATCCCATGAGCTGGGGGCTCACACTGAATCAAAAGGAAAAAGCAAGCTGAGCACAGGCGTTCATCCTGCTCTGCCTTCTGACTGTGGAAGCAATGTGACAGTGACAAGTGCCTCACTCTTGCCGACATCGCTATGGACTATGTCTCTTTTCACACCGCGACCCAAATTAAATCCTTCTTTAGGATGCTTTTGTCAAGTTTGTCTCAACAAGGAGAAAACTAAGCAGTGTGGAAGGGAAAAAAAGTTGTTTGCTCTCTGATAAATCTAGTGTGGGAAATAAATGATATATTAACAGATGGAGATTATATGTATAATCACAAGGTTGTCATCCAATGTGAGACTCAAGAAACCTTTAGAAGTTCCTATAGCATCATGAACAGAAGCTCAGAGCTTGCGGGGATAAGAACAGATTTTAGAAGAGATGAGAAGGGAAAATGTGCAGTGAGTCCAGGTTGTCTTATTTTTCAGTTAGTCTTTGATCCACTGTAATAAGCTTGTCTGGGGATGGCTGCTACCTCTCTTATGAGTTCCTTTTTTCCCTTGTTTATATGATTTCCAGGCAGGGGTGGTATGGTAAAAATAAAACTCTGTGGTTCCCCGAGGTGCGCAGTGGCAGAAACTCTGTAGGTCTCCCAGTGGTGGCAGTGGGCAATGGGTCATGAGACCATGCTGTAGGTCCCCCAGAAGTGGCAGGCAGCGATCCCAGGGAGGGAGCCACGTGGCAGGTGAGACACCGAGAAGAGACAGGTAGGTATGCCATACATAGTAAGTGGGTATTTATTTAGTTGGTTATGGAGGGGTAAGGAAAAAGGGGAGAAGGGGAAGTGGGAGAAGAGCAGAAAGAGAGATAGAGAGAGAAAGAGGGGAGGGAGAGGAGAGGAGCCAAGGCAGCAGCTATCTCTTTGGGAAAGAGACTGAAAGGAAAGAGAGCTCAGGCCAGAAGCAGAAGGAAGATCTGCCTGCCT
This sequence comes from Microtus pennsylvanicus, assembly GCF_037038515.1. Taxonomy (NCBI): domain Eukaryota; kingdom Metazoa; phylum Chordata; class Mammalia; order Rodentia; family Cricetidae; genus Microtus; species Microtus pennsylvanicus. The sequence continues at coordinate 64,045,492 of NC_134583.1, read as the reverse complement.
TGGAGGTGGACAGGGGAGGAAGCAGGCAGGACTTGCCTCTTAAAGGGACAGGACAGACTATTACATTCCAATCTCTCTCTCTCTCTTTTTTTTTTTTTTGATTTTTCGAGATAGGGTTTCTCCGTAGTTTTTTGGTTCCTGTCCTGGAACTAGCTCTTGTAGACCAGGCTGGCCTCGAACTCACAGAGATCCACCTTCCTCTGCCTCCCGAGTGCTGGGATTAAAGGCGTGCGCCACCACCGCCTGGCTCCAATCTCTTTTTTATAATAAAAAAGGCAAGAGGTTAGGCATAACAGGCTAACAAAATTGGGACAGCAGATTCTTAAGACTGCTTCCTGCTTATTTGTGAGCATTGTCTTGGAGGGGGGAACCTGAGAAAACTGGGTGCTGGTCACATCCTGGCATAGCTGATCTCTTTGCTCCTGTTGGGTATTTGTAGTATGGGAATGTTTGGTGTCTCTTACACCTGTTTAAGGTATTGGCAGAACAGAGGACAAAGTTAAGTTTAGGGAAAAAAATTTAGGACCAGGGAATTGAGAGGGGTGTATCTGATCTGTTTAAGGTTGATCCTTAAATTCAGCTCCCTGGAACTCAAAAAAATTCCTTGCCTTTGTGAAAACATAAGTTTTAGACAGTAGCATACTTATATCAGAATGACTGTGACAGATATTTTTTGTACAATGAAAAGTATTTTTAAGACTATGAAAGGCACTGTGAGAGAGAAATTTGATAACTTGTATTTGTCCTCATACTTTTATAACTTGCAGGTATATACCTTAATAACTTGTATTTGTGTTTTATTGAAATTTGTTTGGTAAGGTTGTCCTTTTAAACTGACAAAACCTCACAGCTATAAAACTGCATCATAGATCTTTGAGAAGGATAAAGTTTTACTTGAATTATTGATTAAAAAATGACAGAGAACTTACTTGGTTGGCACCTAGAGCTACTCCTCAGGGTCCTCCATGGTCACTGAAGGTTGTATTTGCTTTTTGCTATTTAGTGCAGGGCCTGCTAGGCTCCAGAAGATCCCATGGGCTAAGAAATCTGTAGGAAGACAAGCCTACCTTGACCTGAGCAGCTAGGTTGTCGATTCCAGTGATTCTATCCACTGTCTGGAGATCTTCAGTTTAGATGAAAGGCAGTTTTGCCAAGTGGTCAGTGCTTGGCAGTTGAAGCAAATTGCAGATGGACATTGTTTTGTGTCCTTCTGTTTCTTTGGAGAAAGTAGAGTGTTACTGCTAGGAGCCAACCTGTCTCTTTTTGTTATGAAAAGTTTTTTAATAATTAAATATTTAAATGATATATTCCTCAGATCTCTGAGCAGTTGAGGGCTGTTTACTGGATATAGATGAGTTATAATTACAGTATAGGATCTGCCTGGAGAGCTGGGTCCAAGCTTGACTGCACTGGCTCTCAACTTAGCAGGTAAGATTTACAATTGTAAAAAGACAAAAAGAAGAAAAAACTGTTTGCAATAGAAGGCTAACAGCAGAATTGACAATTGTAGAGAACAACTTAATATATTTTAAAGCAGGATTGGATTAAATATAAAGTATTTTTGTAAAAGACTTAAAAGTACATCCCAGTTTAAAACATGAGACTTATTGCTTTGTTAGTCTGGAATAAGATATAATGGGCAGACAATAATAACATTTAACAGTAAACATAGGTGTATTTAAATTACATGTATACACACACACACACACAGTGAACAGGAATTGGGTGAAGTGGATGCCTTGGTGGATCCTACCAAAGGCATGCCACTGCACAAAACACACATGCAACAGAGTCAGCAAGAGGGATTTAAAGACAAAAACATAAGGAAACCCAGGTGATATGGATTAATTAAAAATGCTGTAGGATCCCTGGGGGCAGTAGGCAGCAGAAATGCTATAGGTCCCTAAGTGGTGGTAGTGGGCCATGTGGCAACAGGCAGTGGGCACTGAGAGTAGCCAGGCAGGGAGTCCCCGAGTGGTGGCTGGTCCCAGGCAGGGAGACACGAGGCGGGCAGGTAAAAGACAGAGACATGGATAGGTACACCATGCAGACTGAGGTTGGATATTTGTTTGGAGGGGAGTTATGGAGGGGGAAGGGAGAAGGGGAGAAGAGCTGAGAGAGGGGAGAGAGAAGAGAGAATCAGAAGTGGGGAGGCAGAAGTGAAGCTGTCTCTCTGAGAGGAAGATGGAAAAGAGAGAGAGCTCAGGCCGGAAGCTGAAGATCAGCCTGCCTCAGCGGATGGGGGAGGGAGTGGGCATGGCTTGTTTCTTAAAGAGATAGCACAATCATTACACTGGGACCAGGCAGGATATACTTCAGTAAAGATGGTGGTAAAGTCACCTCACCTCAGTAAAAATGGCAGCAACCACATGTTGTATGGAAGAGAGACCTAGAGTCATGAGTCTGAGCCACCATGCCACAAGCTGTGGTGGGGAGGAGAGGCTGGAATTGAAAACAGCTGCCTTGTGGATCTGACCATCTGACCAAACTTGTCGGCAGCGGTGGCAGGGACACTTTGAGGAAAAGCTGAGCCAGTGGGACACCAGCAGAGCATAGGTTGAGGGTTTATACCATAGCTGAAAATGTGAAAACCCACAAATAACACCACAGGGCCTATAGAAGTGTGAAACAGCAGTGAACACTGCAGGGCCTGTAAAAGAGAGTCCTCTCTCTACAGGTGGTGTGTTAAAGCCTGACTGGCTCCTGTCCGGGTGACTTAGAGGCCACTCCAAGCAGTCTCTCATGGCAGGGAACACTTATGAGTGGTCTAAAAGAAAAGAAAAGAAAAAGTAAGGGGGAAAGAAAAACCTGAGGGACCCTGTGTCTCCAAATTCAATGCACTGCACAATGTGTGCAGTGCTAGCACAGGAGAACCAACTCCGAGTTGTCTGGTCATGTTTTTAGCTATGAAAATCAGTGAAGGGCTCAACAGTAACCGTGGAGGCTATGGTTGGGGCTGGAAGGGAAAACTCACCACCGAAGCTGCTGGTGTGAATAGAGCTTGGCGTTCAGGAAGATGGAGAATGTGGTTGTTGTGGAAAAAATACCTGGTTCTGGATCCCAGCCCTGGGAGAGGAGTGGGAGAGCCTTTTGAGTCTCAGGCACCAATGTTATGGTCTAAGTAAAATGCTGCAGTTCCCCGAGGGGTGCAGCAGCAGAAATACTGCAGGTCCCTGAGTCAAGGCAGCAGGCAGGAGGCCACGAGACCATGCTATAGGTCCCCAAGTCGCGGCAGGCAGCGGATCCTAGGAAGGGAGCCACGTGGCAGGTGAGAGACCAAGATGGGTAGGCATGGCATGCAGAGCAAGTGGGTATTTATTTAGTGGGTTATGGGGGGGGTAAGGAAAAAGGGGAGAAGGGGAGATGGGAGGATAGAGGGGGTGGGAGGAGAGGAGAGGAACCAAGGCAGCAGCTACCTCTTTGGTAAAGGAAAGAGAGCTCAGGCCAGAAGCAGAAGGAAGATCTGCCTGCCTCAGCAGTGGATGGGGGAGGGAGTAGGTGGGGCTTGTCTCTTAAAGGGACAGGACAGACCATTACAAGGGGTATCTAAAAATTTTCATTTTTGGAGAGTTGTTCTTTAGGCATTAAAAAGAAACTTCCTAAAGGAAGACCCCCTTATGTGCTATGAGAGAAAAATGGCTGAGAGACAAGAGAGGAGCTTGGAGAGCATGCTACCAGACTCAAATCTGACTTCTCCCTGTTTGAATGGCAATACCTGGGAAGGTAGCAAGGCAATCAATCGGGTTACTCAAGGGCTTCTAGGAAGATGGGGTGGTATGGGAAGTCCTTCTGTATATGTGTTGCTTTTATTGGTTAATGAATAAAGAAATTGCTTTCGGCCAATGGCTTAACAGAATATAGCCAGGCTGAAAGAGATATACAGAGAGAGAGCAGGCAGAGTCAAAGAGAAGCCATGTAGCCCCACTAGAGACAGACACCAAGCGGAACCTTGCCAGTAAGCCACAGCTGCATGGTGATACACAGATCAATAGAAATGGGTTAATTCTAGATGCAAGAGCTAGCTAGCAATACGCTTAAGCTATTGGCCAAAACGTATTGCAATTAATATATTTTCTATGTGGTTATTTTGGGGCTGAGCAGCTGGGAACAAACAAGTGGCCTCATACAACAAGGGAGGGGCTAATTTTGGCACAAAAATAGAAAACAAAAATGCTATTTTGAGGAACCATTTTTCTTTCTTTATTTCCCATCCCCTACCTAAGGTAAGTTACCTGGATAAGAATGCACAACTCTCCTTAAAGGTCCCTTCCCCTTTGTGCTGACCAGTCAGCTGTGCCAGATTGGGACATCAAGTTCCTCCAATGGGACAAGAAGCAGTCACCACCTACAAACATCAGGGGATAAAGACAGAAACTGCCTTGGTCAAGCAGGCTCGCTAGACTGGTTCATGTCTCAGTGCACCCTTTTACAAAAAGAATGGCCTTGGCGGAGCTGCCTTCATGTTGTTAGTTTGTTCTGTGTGACATCCAGATGATTTTTGTTTGTTTTCAATGCTATCTTAAGGGAACCCAAGACCATGGAAAGACTTTTGTAAGAAGGAAAAGTAAGCACACTGAGACAATGGGCAGGAAGTCCTGTGCTTTGGCCTCGACCTCTCGGGGCTGGTTCCTGCACTTCTTCAGATATATGTATGGCTTAAAAAATTTAATTTTTACTGGTTCTTTGAGAATCTCATACAATGTTCTTTGATCATAGAAACCCACCCACCCAGCCCCGTGTCTCCCTTTAAAAAAACAAAGCAAAAAAGAGATAAAATGGAAAGGAAAGGACATAACTGCTCCTAGGTACGATGGAGGAGAAGGTTTATTATGAATAAAGAGGGAGCATAGACAGAGGCACGGACATTTGGGAGACAACGCAATGGACAGGACCAGACTGGGCTGGGCCATGTGAAGAGAGGGGGAGGGAAGGGAAGCAGGTGCAGCAGCCAGGAGGCCGAAGATACGAAGGGGTGGTAACTAAAATGTCTGGATTACATCGAGAAAAGCCTCTGGGAAAAGGGCAGCCTAGCCCTCAGGGTAGATGGTGGGGTATGCCAACCATACCCTGTAACAGATAGGGACTGGTGGATTCTGGGAGAACCTGGAGGCCAGGCCTGCTTTGGTATGTTAAATAGGTACCTCAGTCTTTTGCCCTGAGTTTGAAACTTAACAAAAACTTCCGTCCATATACTCTTGAATCTTAGATCACTCACTGGAGCATGGTTGGCCTGCCAGGGCCAGACCCTTAAAGAAAACTGACTTTCTCCCCCAGCAGCTATCAAAGGCCAGTAGCTCCCCAGGTAGGGAGTGTCTTAGATAGGGTTTCTATTGCTACAACGAGACACCATGACCATGACAACTCTTATAAAGGAAAACATTCAATTGGTTTCAGAGGTTTAGTCTATTTTCGTCATGACAGGACATGGTAGCATACAGGCAGACACGGTGTTAGAGAAAGACCTGAGAGTGGAGAAAGAACGACATCTCGATCCTGTAGGCAGCAGGAAGTGGTCTGTCTCACTGGGTGTTGCTTGAGCAAAGGAAACCTGAAAGCCCACCTCCACAATGACACACTCCCTTCAACAAGGCCACACCTACTCCCACAAGGCTATATTCCCTAAGAGTGCCACTCCCTTTGGGGGGCCATTTTCTTTCAAAACACCGCAGGGTGGCTCTCCCTGCCTACCCTTCCACACACACCCTGTGCCCTGCATGCTGGGATTCGGTCTGGCTTTAGCTTGCTCATGTCTCCTACAAGCTTCACAACTAACTTCTGGTTCCCTGCCATTAACCACCATTTCTTGCTCTTACAAAATTTTCTGCTCCCTCGTCCACCTTGAACCCTGAGCGTTGGAAGGCAGGGGTGAGACATAGATGCATTTATGGCTGAGCATCCCACAATCTCTCTGTCTCTGCCTCTGTGCTAATGACTGTCTACTGCAAAAAGAAGCTTTTCGGATGAGGCTTGAAAGATGCAGTAATCCATGGGTCAACAAGAATAAGTCAATGTGAGTTGATTTCGTACTATGTCCATTTAGCAAGATGATAGTGGTAGATTCTCTCTTCTGGCCTATGGCCTCCCTAATCATAGGTTCTTGACCCCCATCTTACGGTTTTTCAGTAACTTTAACCTCTCGGTGATTTACATGCTCTGTATTATTTGGTGCACAGTACTTGAATGAGGAGAGGCATTGCCCATGCTGATGTCACCTGATGGTCACCAGATGTTCTGGATTATACTCTATGACTCTGAAAGATCATAGAATCATAGAGCAATCAACACCTTAATCCTTAGAATTTAGAGTTTTGAGCAACGGTGGGGGGGAGAACAACTCAAGAAGGAGTGGGTACTGATAGACTCCCGTTCTTCTTCCGTTCAAGGCGTTTGTCATGAGAAACTGCTATCCTTTGTGGCATAAGGTAGTAGAGCCGCCATTGTCACCGGCTGGTGCAAATCACAAATCCATTGTGGAGATCCTTTCGTATCCTCAGCCGTTCATGCTGGAAGTGCTCATAGGCTCACTGCTGCAGCCTCCCAGCCCAGCACGCCATCCCACAGCACGGTGAACTCGTGGTAAGGGCAGACAGACATGAGGAGACCCAGAGACAGCTCAGCAGGGACGAGGGGACTGGACCAGCAAGGAGGGCACTGTCCTGGCACCAAGTGCTCTCCTGACCCCCGAGACTCGCTCTGCACTTTTTCACGACTAGCATACTTCTCACCTATGAAAGTTAATGTCTCCATAAAATGCTGTTTTCCCCAAATCACCAATCATTTTTGTTTTAGAATTTTAAATATTTTTAGTAAATGACAAAACAATGGTGTTTTTGACGTTTTTATACACGTGATCCCTTTTCCTCCAGGCTCTGGCCTCCTTCCACCTAAGCAGTTTTAGCTTTTATTTAAAAACCTAGGCTGTGTTTAAATCTAAGATATGCAATAAGGGAAAACAGGTGATGTTTATCTTTTTCCTTCAACTATTCTTTCTTTTTTTATCTTCCTGTAAATCCCCATTCATTAAAAAAAGTGTGCATGGCGGAGTGGTGGTGGCACACACCTTTAGTCCCAGCAATCAGGAGGCAGAGGCAGGCGGATCTCTGTGAGTTCGAGGCCAGCCTGGTCTACAGAGTGAGTTCTAGGACAGCCAAGGATGCACAGAGAAACCCTGTCTGGAAAAAAACAAACAAGCAAACAAAATCTCATTTGTGATACTTCTCAGAACAGGGAATATAGTTCAAATACAGTGACCTGGTTAATTGTGTTGAAACTCCTGGATGTCAGCTGCTGGGAAACAGAAATTCGTCAGGAAAATGAGGAGGAGCCCGTTCTCTTTTCTTGTCCCCTCTATTTTCTAGCTAAAGCTAGCTGTCGTGCTTCAGTGTACTGTCAATGTGTGGCTTTAGCTGTCAGCACAGCACACCAAGTTTTCTGTCTTTCCCTTTCTCTTTTGAGAGGGTCTCATGTAGCTAGGGCGAGGCTCAGATCTGCTTTATGGCTGAGAAGAGCAGAGGATGGTTATGATGGCTATTCTTGGGCGTCAACTTAACCACATCTGGAGTTAACTAAAACTCAAAAATGGAGGAAGATCCTCTTCTAATCCGGATCTTGAAGTTGGAGGACACACCTTTAACCTATGCCACACCTTCTGCCAGAAGCTTATAGAAGGATGTGGAAGAAGGAAACTTTTGTTCTTTCGGTTTGCTCTCGCTTTGCTAGCGAGTCCGTTCCTTTGATGGCATCAGAACCTACATGTTTAGGATTCCAACACCTACTAAAGACCAGGTTAGACTTTGAGCTTCAAGGACTGAGCAACTTCTGGATTCTTAGATTTCCATTCATAACCAGACAGTGCTGGATTAGCTGGACTATAGCCTATAGTTCATTCTAATAAATCCCCTTTATATAAATATATATATATATATATATATATATATATATATATTCATTCTATAAGTTCTGCTACTCTAGAGAGCCCCAACACTGCCCTTGAATACTTTCCTATTCAGTGTTTTGATTATTTTGACATCTATATTCCCTCTAAAAGCATAATCATATCAAGCTAACAAACTGTTTCTTGGGGGTTGGGGAATTCGAGACAGGGTTTCTCTGTGTAGCCCTGGAACTTGCTCTGTAGACCAGGCTGGCCTAGAACTCAGAGATTCACCTGCCTCTGACTCCTGAGTGCTGGGTTTAGGAACAAAAAAATTAACACCTGGGCAAGTGAGATGGCTCAGTCATCAAAAATGCTTGTTACATAAAGCAGGCCTTCAATCTCCAGAGCCCAGTCCAGATGAAACTTGTTCTCTAACTTCTACACACAGGTCATGGCACATACGCACCTCCTCTCTTTGATCCCACACAAACGGTAAATAAATAAAAATTTAAAATCCACTAACACTTGATAATGTGAGGAAAAGAGAAGTAGAAGTTCCTTTGTGTTCTGGTAAGAGACACAGAATAATGAAGTTAGGGCTCGGGACAACGGTCAGTTGGCAGTGTGATTCCAACAGGTACCAAGTCCTGGGTTTAAACAACGTGTACGTCCCAGGCCTTGCCAGTAATCCCAGCACCTGGGAAGTAGAAACTGGAAGATCTAAAGGTCAAGGTCTGGCCCTGTTTTGCTGTCACAAGCCTTTTCCCAGCACTCTGAAGCCAGAGACAGGTGGATCTCTGAGTTCGAGGCCACCCTGTTCTGTAGAGTGAGTTCCAGGACAGCCAGAGTTACACAGTGAAACCCTATCTGGAAAAAAAAATTCAAGGTCGTCAGTGGCTCTAAAGTAAGTTGAGGAACAGCCTGGGCTACATGAGACTCTGTCTAAAAAAAAGTCTGGAAAAATTATAACAAAAAGTGTTTTCTGTGTTACTGGGAATAGATCCAAAGGCCTTATATGTAGGCAAGCACTCTACAACTGACCTACATATCCAGCCAAACTCTCCCTTCTTTGGACAATATTCCACTTTGAAAAGGTTGTGTACTGTGTGGTCCTTGCTATGTGACATTTTAGAAAAGGTCAGACTATGAAACCAGCGAAAAGATCAGTAGCGGCAAGTGTTTGAGGGAGGTAGGAAGGAAGCCTGAAGAGGTAGAGTCTGGGGGGCTTTGGGGCTGCGAAGATGGACTTATGTCATCTTATAAGATGTCAGCCTTATATTATCAAGGTCAGAATGCTTGCTGGTGGTGTAGTTCAGTGGAACAGAGCCAACTTGGCATTCAGGAGGTCCTGGGTTTGATCCTCTATACAAAGCAAACAAAAACATAGACTGTACAGCACAGAGTATATGGGGATGTAAATTATGGGCTTTAGCTAATAATGATAGATAATAGTTTCTCAGTTGCAACAAATATACCACACTAAAGCAAAACTGAAAAAAAAACCAACAAATATATATATTTGTTTTGATTCAGTGTATATATACACATACAAATACACACACACACACATACACACAAAGAAATGTTTGCGGTAGCTCTATGCTTCCCATTCTTAGGGACAGCAAGAACAGTTTCAGCATATCCTACTGACTGCATGGTTCCCAGAGACACAGATTCCTCCTCTGGGGGTTGGAGACAGGGCTCAGTGGTTAAAAGCACTGGTTTTTCTTCCAAAGAACCTGACTTCAGTTCCCAGCACCCACATGGTAGCTCACAACTGTCTGTAACGCCAAGATCTGATACTCTCATACAGACATACATGCAGGCAAAACACCAAGGTACACAAAATAAAAGTAGATTTTTTTTTTAAAAAAAATCCCTCCTCTGATTAGATTCTGACACCCCCAGGGCACGGCCCCCAGATCAGCTGTTTGATTTGGTAAAGAAGTTAACTGTGGAGTGTAGGGATAGATTTGAGATCTGCCATCTAGGCCGAATGACTGTCAGCATGGTTAACTGTCTTTCTTAGTGTTTCTTTCAACTGCAATTCTTGCCACAGCCATACACACTTACTCTTCTTCTCCTTACCAAAGATAAAACCTAGGTCCTTCCTCTCTGCCGTTATTAGTCAGAGGCAGGATCTCACTATGTAGCTATGGTTGCCCTAGAAGGCACTATGTAGACCAGTGGAATTCACAAAGAACTGCCTGCCTCTGGCTCCCAAGTGCTTGGTACTACCATACCCGACATTCACCCTGGTTTTTAAGAAAAAGTCACCCTGAAGTGAACCATACGGCAAGAAACTTTGAATTATAAGGAGGGAGATGCTGATTACTTATGAAAATTAATCTATAAGTGACTGTGAGTCTCTGGGGGTTATCCCTGATCGTTACCTAATATCTTATTGCCACAGTATTTCTGTAGATAACATCAAAATGCATCTAATTTTTTGAAAGTCTATTAAGTGAATATGTACAGTGTTCAGATACTCTTTCAAGACTCAGGAGTGTGGCAAAAATCAGGGTAAAATCCATTTTCTTAGCTGAAAGAATGGGAAAAACCTGCAAACAAAGAAACCCTGTCTCAAAAAAAGAAACCAACCAACCAACCAACAATGTTTTGTGTGTGTGTGCATGCACACACAGCCCTGGCTATCAATCTGTTAATGTGCCTGAACTTGGTGAGACAGAGCCCCTGTACACATGTGCAACCCGTCATGAAATTTATTTCTTACAGACTAGCAACAGGAGTCATTGTGGGTGGAGACTCAGGCAAGCTTCCAGGGTGGAAGGAGTAGAGACTGACTGACATTCTAGCTGAAGGTCTCTGGGAAGCAACAAGGTCTGGATTTTGTTCCGGGGGTCGAGCCATTTGCCGTTAGTTTCTGGAGGCTAGGATGCCGACTTAGACAGAGTTTGCCAGCCCAGCCAGCTTCTCCTGGACTCCGAAGGCTGCATTCCCAGCACAGGCTGTAGTTTTCTTGAGCTCAGGTCAAACAGGATGAGAACTGGACCTGTCAAAGGCCACTTGGAGACTGCCACGTGCAGGCTGCCTTTGAGACTCCAGATCTCCTGAGAGACTGACTCTGCGAGGGGAGTCCACTTTGCACCCACAGCTGACTTAGGGGTGCTGGCTGTTGGCAGGGGGCCAGTGAACGAGAACGGAAATAAAGGAGGAGAACACGACCGTTTCTAAAGTAAGGAGAAGGTTTTTATTGTAGATACGAGGAAGAATGTGGGCAGAGGGAAGAGCCCGGACTAAACATGGCCGACAGTCCAAAACAGACCATGAGAAGAAGGAGAGAGAAGGAGAGCAAAGGAGGCGCTGCAGACCAAGAGAGACAGCCCAGATTGAGAGACAGAGACAGCACAGCCAAAATGTCTGAGTTATACAGGGTTAGGATCGGGGAAGGGAAGCCCAGCTCCTGGGAGTGGGTAGGAGAGGGAAGAGGTTTAAAAGGTAGAGGGCAGGGTGAGGTGGTCTGGGAGGAGCCACAGATACTAAGGGATGACGGGAGAGCTGGCCAGCATGTGCTTTGTAATCGGTATCTCAGCCATTTTCCCCAGGTTTCTGCAATCTAACAGCCAGGTTTTCTTCCAAGCACAGCTCAGCCTTCGCTAAACTTCTGGTATCATGAAGTCATTTTTTGGCACCGGAACTCCTCAGCAGAGTGCAGCGCTCCTTCTCCTTCGCTGAGCCCCAGCTCCTTTTCACCCCACTGCCTCCACTGCGCTCCTTCTAGGGAGAATTGCTTGTGGCTTCCTTTCTCCTTTATGAGGGTGGGGTGACCCGCAGATACAGTTGTCGCTGCCACCCTTCTTTCCTCCCATTCCTGTCCTGGTGGTCCCATTAAAACTAGCTTGTTGTTGCCCTGACTGCAGAGATGATTCAGTGGATAAAGAGTTTATCTTATAAGCATGGAAACCCGTACTCAGATCCCTAAAGATTTACACAGAGGCCTGCAATCCCAGCACTCAGGAGCAGAGGCCTGCAATCCCAGCACTCATGCAGAGGCCTGCAATCCCAGCACTCAGGAGCAGAGGCCTGCAATCCCAGCATTTACACACAGGCCTGCAATCCCAGCACTCATGCAGAGGCCTGCAATCCCAGCATTTACACACAGGCCTGCAATCCCAGCACTCAGGAGCAGAGGCCTGCAATCCCAGCACTCACACAGAGGCCTGCAATCCCAGCACTCATGCAGAGACCTGCAATCCCAGCACTCATGCAGAGACCTGCAATCCCAGCACTCATATAGAGGCCTGCAATCCCAGCACTCAGGAGCAGAGGCCTGCAATCCCAGCACTCATGCAGAGGCCTGCAATCCCGGCACTCATATAGAGGCCTGCAATCCCAGCACTCATGCAGAGACCTGCAATCCCAGCACTCAGGAGCAGAGGCCTGCAATCCCAGCACTCACACAGAGGCCTGCAATCCCAGCACTCACACAGAGACCTGCAATCCCAGCACTCACACAGAGACCTGCAATCCCGGCACTCATATAGAGGCCTGCAATCCCAGCACTCAGGAGCAGAGGCCTGCAATCCCAGCACTCAGGAGCAGAGGCCTGCAATCCCAGCACTCACACAGAGGCCTGCAATCCCAGCACTCATGCAGAGGCCTGCAATCCCAGGGGCAGACATGGAAGATTCCAGGGAAAGCTTGGTAGCTAGACTAACTGAATCAGGGAGTTCCTGGTTCAGCGAGACACTGCCTCAACAAAGTAGATAGTGATAGAGGAAGGTAGTATTATTAACTTTGGGGCTACACAGATACGCACATGCGTGTGACCACACACACACACACACACACACAGAGGGAGAGAGAGCCTTGCAACTTCAAGTGTCTTGTGCTTCCTTTGACATTCTGAGCAAGTGTTTGTTTTCCGCACATTAATCTGAAATGGCCTGACTAGTGAACGTGTGCCCCTGAGTTGTCAATTTCGGGATAAAACAGCCCTTTCAGTCCCTAAGGAGACCCTGTACCCCATTGTGTGACTTCTAAGCACTAGAATGCCCGTGTGATGCTGGCAACTGGTAGAGATGACTGTTAAAGTTTTAGGATTTCACTGAGCTGACTGTACACACAGCCTTTATTAAAAACTGGATGATATAAGCTTGTGATCAGTTACGTAACATTTTAAAAGGTAACACTCAGAACTCATCGCCAAACAGCTTTACATTTGGCCGTTTCCCCCTGCCCTTGCTGCTTTATAAACACAGTAGTTTCTTTCATCCAACACTCTGCCTTCCAGACTATAGTCAGCTGAGGCCCCAAAATACTAATTGGAAAATACATGTTTTGTGAAAGAGCATGTATCTATGTAACCATTATTATTGTATTTCATTATATAGTATTAAGATTGCTCTGTTTTATTATTAGTTATTGTTAGTCTCTTGTTTTATATAAGTTACAGATTAAACCTTATCTAACTGGGGAGATGTCTCAGCATGCAAGAGCCCTTGCTCAGCAAACACGGGGAACTACATTCAAATCCCCAGAACCTGAGGGAAAAGCTAAACATGGTCTCGGGTGTGCTTGTAACCTCATTGCTGCAGGGGCAGGCGGGGGGATCGCCAGGGTTTCCTGGTCACCTAGCTCCAGGATCAGTGAAGACACTTACCTTAAGGGAATGGGTGCAAAGTGACAGAGCAGAACACCTTGATCCTCTGTGTGCACTCGAGGGTGAATGCAATCCCCCACACATGTGCACATCAACCACATAGAACACACACACACGCACGCACACACACACGCACGCATGCACGCACGCACGCACGCACAAAGCCCTTTATCATAAGAGTTATGCATGTGGAGGAGAGAGTGTATACATAGTGTTTAGTAATATCCATGGCTTCAGGTGTTCACTGGGAGTCTTGGAACATCCCCCTTGCGTATGAAGGGAAGCTATTATGCACATACAATCTACATAGCACATCTTGTATACTATATAGCATATATCTACATAAATATTGCAGAAATACCAGCTAACAAATGGCTTTCTACACAGCATTCCTTCCCACTTTGTAGCTCTGCATCCAGCAAACAGCTTGGTGGTTTGAAACGAGCCACAGCCGAGCATTTACACCATGGTCTCCAGCCAGTGTTTCAGAGTTCGAATTTACTGTTCTGCTGGTCACATTCGCAGACATCAGAAAGTGGCCAAAAAGCTTTGTTAATCATAACACTAATGTATGTTTACATTACTGTTATGGTTGGAGATGCCATGTGCCACAGGGCTCATGTCATATCATGTCATGCCTTGGCTGTCCGATGATGATGGGTTTTGTGACTGGATCCTGGGGACTCCGACTTGATCAATGGATTCATTCTTTGATGGGTTCATAATATGATGGCATCATTGAGAAGCAAGGTCTGGTCAGAGAAAGCAGTTCACTGAGGGCATGCCCCGAAAAGATATACTTTGGGCTGGGTCCTCATCTATCCTCTCTTTCTCTGTCTCTGTCTTTCTTTGTGTCTGTCTGCTTGTCTATCTGCATCTCTCTTCCTGACCACCATGAGGTAAGTAGGCTCTTCTACAACATGCTTAGCCTTACCATGGGTCCACAGCAATGGAGTTGTCGGAGAAGCTCTGCATTTGGAGTCAAAAAAAGCCCTCTTCTTACTCAATTGCCTAGTCAGGCATTTGTCATAGTAATAGGAGATTGGATAACACAGCTGCAGATGCATGAGTTCAGCGAAACCCAGGGACAACATCCTGTAAGAATTCACTGGCTTCGTGTAATCAAAGATGAAAAGCAGCTTAGACTTAGTAATTGCTTCTAAGTTGTATGATACATATACTTGATATGAGTACAAAGTAAAACACGACTAGGTACGCTTATGTGTGCATGCTTTTCTCTCCCCCTCAGAGCTGGCCCTTGGACAGTTGAAGCACCGCTGAGCCGGGATGTCTAAGAAGGACTTCGGCTACAAGCCGTGTGGCTGTGGGGACAGCCCAGGCTCCCTGTCAACTCCAATTCCCACTTGGCGAAGTCCCATTCCCGCAGCAGGATCTGCACGGTTTCCACATGGGACTTTGCCCAGAAGTGCAGTTGAGCTGTCGCAGCAAGACAGCCTCCTGGGAGCTGGCCACCCACGTGCCTACCTCCTGTGCATGCCTGTTCCCTCTGCCAGATCACCTGATGCGAGATGTGTCTATATGCAGGGAAGATGGCCAGAGTCCCCAACCGGCTTAGAGACTTGTCAAGGGATATCACTGCTGAGATTTGTGTTTCCTCCACCTGGTAAACAAGTACATTACTGGACTCTTGGAGCCCTTCCGGGCTGTGACCAGTGGAGCTAGGGATGTGGTTTCTAACTACCCTAAGCTTTTGTGCTGTGTAACATATGCTGTGCTGTTTGCACAGAGATTGTGGCAAGGGGGAAATCAGTTAATAGACTGGGTTTTTAAGAAATAGTCAATCATCCCTTTCATCTGGGAGGAGTGTTTTCAGGTCTCTGGATACCCAAAGCCATGAATATTCAAGTTCCTTCTGTAAAATGACACTACATTTGCATATATGTTTATTATTTAAATCATCTCCAGATTATTTATAATGGTTAGTGTGATATAAATGCTGCATAAATAGTTGTTTTACTACATTGTTTAAGAAATAATGACAGGATAAAAGACTTACATCTTCAGAACAGAGGCAATTAAACCAAACATTCTCAGTCCACGGCTGGTTGAATCTGGAGATGCTGAGGCCTGAGGATGGCCAGCTGTAGACCAGATAAGCCAGTGCTACCTGGAGGGAGGAAAGTAAAACCAGGAGGGAGGACATTACACTTTAGATCTCACCTTCCCCTCTGAAGCTCGTGTGTTAAAGGCTTGATCTCCAGCTCATGACACTATTTGGAGCTGCTAGAACCTGGAAGAAATAGGGCCTGGTGGAAGAAAGTGAGGTCACTGAGGAATATGTTTTTTTTTTTTTTGCGGGGGGGGGAGGTATTAAGAACTCAAGTCTTCCTTGTCTCTTTCTTTGCTTCCTAGCAACCATCAGGTGAGCAGCTAAGCTTCACCGTGTACTCTCGGCCATGGTGCTCAGCCTTGCCACAGACCAAAGGCATCAAGGGCACAGACAAACCTTTCTCCTTTGTAAGCTGTTTTTCACAGGCGTTTATCACTATGTTATAAAGCTAGCAGGAGATGAAAAGGATGAAGATAGTGTTTGTGGAACCATGTAGGAATGACCTAGTAGGTGGTATGGAACACCTGGAGGAAAGTGCTCTGGGCAAAGGAAACAGCAAACCCAACAGCTCCAATGTAGGAGCTCACTGGGAGAGAGCTGGAAATAAGAGAGGGCTGGTGTGACCGGAAGACTCCTCGACTTCCCCCACACAAGAGCAGCCACTAAAGTCTTCGTGTCCTCTGCCGTCCTCTCAGCACTGAGACCAAACCCTCCTCCACGCCATTTCTTTCAACTGCCATCTATTGGCCCCTTCTGGAGAGTCTGGGGTGTGATGGAAAAAACCCTTCACTTAAAAGCTATTTCTTTGCCTGGTGGTCCAAGGTACCATTAGGGCACCACTCTCAGTGGCTTGGCCCTTGCCCCAGTAGCATAGGCTGGCTGGCCAGTCAGTTGCAAGCATCTGCCTATCTCGGCCATCCCAGCATTGGGATTGCACATGCGCAGTGTTATGTCTGGCTTTCTTTTTGTATGGCTTCTGGGGATTGAACTCAGGGACAGACACCTTACCAGCTGAGCTATCTCCACCCCCCCCCCCAGTTCTTTAACTTTGTTTTCTGAACTTTACAGCTCATCCCACAAAGTCTCTTCGCTGGCCTCTGCTCTTCATTTATAGACAGAGAATGTCTCTAGCCGTGACAGGGGCTTCTCACGCCTGTCTTATTAGCACTTAGGAGCCCTAGGTAGGAAGAGTGCTATGAGTTTGTGGTTGCTATGAGTTGGGGATGGAGTAAAAGGAAGGATGAATTCGGCATCCAGAATCTCTATCCTGGAGAAGTTTTCATATCTCCCCTTGGCTTGCAAGGTGTGCTGGGAGACTGGGTTTTAAGTTTGAGGCACCCAGAGGCCCATGAGCAGAGATACACACAGCAGGTCGTTGAGTGGCAAGGACTATGGTCCAGAAGAGGGGACAGGGGCGCAAACAGCTATGGGAGTCCCTACAGGTACTGGGTGAGGCACACATATGAGGCTGGTGATTCCTAGCCCTAATTACACATTGAAGCTATGGGGGCTTTAAGAACTGTACCTAGGTGGGACTCCCTGTAGACCACCAGAGGGCAGAGTCCAGAGGGTGAAGCCCAGGCATATGTATGTTTAAAAACCTCCCTGGTGATTCTAATACACATTGGGGTTGAGGAACGCTCAACTATACAATTCATTTTCAATACTTGGCACAGTGGACTAACCCAGAAATCCTTGAGAAGTATTACTATCTGCATTCCATCCACAGAGGTTCAGACAGAGGCCTATGTCACAAAGGTTCTAGACAAAGGCCTTAAGTTTTTAATGTTTGTATCTCAGGTTTGCGGATTGAACCATGGGGTGGTTGGAGTCCTTAGGTTTGTGTCTCTACCCACTGAGCTACGATGCTAGCCCCTGGTCTTGAACTCTTGGGCTCATGTAAGTTTCCTGCTTTTGCTGTCCTCTAAGGAGCTGGTACCAGAAGTACAAGCCTCCATGGCAGGCTGGAGGGTTTGTTATTGTCTTTGAAGAAGGGCCTCATTCCTTGAAATATTGTTCTAATTTGTTGACAAGAAAACTCAGTCCACTGTCGCAGAATGTCTAAGTGACATGGCTGCAGACTCTCCTGGAAGGACAGGAATTTCTTCAGCCAGGTTGAGGGATGCTTATGCTAAGTGTGTGCCCTGCTAGCCCAGAGGTCCTTTCTAATTGGGAGCATTATTTCTATAGTGTAAGGGAATTCTTTCTGCCCCTTTCCCAACAACCTGATTTTTATGGCTTTCAGCAATCGCAATGTGCCCAGTTCCTCTGACCATCAGCAATAACACAACCTTACAGACAAGAAAATGAGGGGCATCCTCAAGACTTTGTGGGATAAGACATGAGCCAGGCCACCGCTGAATGCCATGCTTCCAGACTGATGGATAAAGAGGAAGGAGTGGTGTGTTGAGGAAGGTGGGGAAGGCTGGTGCCATCCAGTGCGAAATAGGATTGCTCCAGTCCTTGAATTCATTGTCCCAAAGACAGCCTTCTCAAGGTTTAGTTGCCAGTTTCAACCTACTGAAGCAAAGAGGGATTGTATTGACCAAAGGAAACTGGCAACCTGGAGAAATTTAAAGACCCCCCTCACAATGAGCAGACCCTGGTGGGGAACCACTGGATGGGAGTTTTAAGCAGTCCCTTTGAGCAGTGCGGGTGTGGATAGGGGATGAGTCTGTTAATGGCTCGGGAAAGAACTCCAGCGCCCACGGCTCCCAGGAGAGTGAAGTCAGAGCTGTTAGGCAAAAATACAGCCCTGACAGCAAAGGTATTTAGGACTTGGGGGAAAAATGGAAATGTAATCTCAATCAGAAGGGGGATAGTGTCTAACAGGTTGTAAATGATTCAAAGTTAATTACTAAAAAAACTGCCTTCCTTTCTCTTTGTATTCTTTCTCCTGCCTGATGCTTAGGCTGCAGGTTTAGTAGATAATTTTGTTGCAGAAATTCCACTTGAGGAAGAGGGAGCCAAGTCCGCAGCTTTCATCTTTCAGGGCTTGGAAACTGGAGCGCTTGGGGTGCGAGCAGGAAGCTGCCACCCCCATGGTGGGGGACTATCTTTTGAAGACTACAAGGGAAATGTGCCTAGCAGTGCAGATGGCTGCCGTTACCACGTCGGGCTGTTGTATCTCATTCAGGGCCTCCTCACTGTCCCACGATCTCATTCCATACCCACGGTCATCAGCTTCAAACCTTGATTCAAGACAGCAATACCCCCTCTTGCATCCTCTCTGATGCAGTAAAAGCAAGCAAGCAAGAAGCAAACAAACAAAACCCAAACCCTGGCGTTATTGAGGTATAATTTCAGTAATATAAAATCAGCCCCCTTGAAGCATGCATTGAAATGATTTTAGCATATTCACACAGTTGCAGAATGCCACCACTGTCTGAGAGTCCTTTACCATTCCACAAAGGAATCCCTTGCCCAGCAACAACCTCCTCTCCATTGACCTCTTCTCTATCAGCCATAACAACTGTCAATCTTTTTTTATCTGGTGTTTCAAAGTAGGATTATTAGGTTATTCTGGACATTTCATGTACGTGAGATCATCTGGCACCCGGTCTTTCATGTAGCATGAAGCCCCCATTTTAAAATCCAGGAGCAATGCATAGGGTCTGTTTCCCCCACATCCTTGCAAACAGTAGCCATAACACAGTTAACCTCCAGGGAATCAGTGCAGGATGGCTTGGTTAGAAGGGTCCTACAGAAGCTGGAATCTGTGATACTTGGGTCCCTTATGTAAATTCGTCTGCCTTTTGTATTTCAGCTGTCCTATGGGGAGCCACACAAGAGCTCGTTGTGATTTGTATTTGCACTTCCCTAGTGACTGATGATACTAACCGTCTTTTTATTTGCCTACCCATCATCTCTATGACTTATTTGCCCAAGGCTGGGAAATGGTTCAGTGGTAGAGCCCTTGCTTAGCATGCACAAGGCCCTACATTCAGTCTCCAGGAGTGTGAACAGCAAGAAAACAAAAAAAAATCTGCTGCCTATTTAAAAATGTTTAGTTTCTATTTTATCATTGGGTTAGAGTAGTTTTCAGGTAGTCTGCATACAAGTAATGTTCAAATGTTTTCTCTTATTCTCCAGGTTTTCTTCTCTCTCTTTCTTTTTAAAGACTTATTTTATCCCTTAATTATTGTATGTCTGTATATATACATGTGTATATGTATGTACAGGTAACCATGGGGGCCAGAAGAGAGTGTCAGATCCCCTGGACCTCGAGTTACAGGTTATTGTGAGCCACCCAACATAGGGGCTGGGAACATAACCTGGGTACTGAACAAGAGCAGCAAGTGTTCTTACACCCCTCCCCAGACCCCAGAACATTCATTCTCCAGCCTCTTTCTTTTCGTGAGGGAGGCCCTCATCCTATGGCTTATACTGGCTTAGAACTCACTACATAGCCCAGGCTGTCCTAGAACTTTTGGCCATTCTCTTGCCTTAGCCACCCAAGTGATAGGATTACAAATGCAAACCATCATACCTGGCTTTCTTTGCACTTAAACTTTTTTTTAAACAGTTTTATTTGGTGTGTGTATGTGTGCGCGTGTGCATGCATGTGTGTGCATTCACGGTACATATGTGGAAGCCAGAGGAGAAATTGAAGGAGCTGCTCTCCTATCATGTGGGTGCTGGTGATTGAACTCATGTTGCCAGATTTGGCAGAAAGTCGCTTTTCCAGCTGAGCCATCTTGCTGGCATCACTTCACTTTATTGATGATGTCAATGCAAATACAACATTGAACATGTTATGGTGCTCAGTTTATTTCCTATTTACACTAGTGTCTTTGGTGTGATACTTGAGAGGACACAGCCTCACCTGAGGTTATGGTGATTTATTTATACATCTTCATGTGGAGGTTTCAAAGTGCCAGTTCATACATTTACAGATGATTGGTTTTGAATGTGCTTTGCATATGCTGTGAGGCTGTGGATGTTAAGGTGTAGCATGGTATTAGTCAGAATTCTCTAGAGAAATGATTCTCAACCTGTGGGTTGTGACTCCTTGGGCAAATATCTGTCTCCAAAAATATTTACATTACAATCATAACAGTAGAAAGATGACAGGTATGAAGTAGCAGTGAAAATAGTTTTATGATACTGACCTGGCAGTGGAGATTCCATGATCACAAAAATAATTTTATGGTTGGGAATCACCACAACATGAAGAACTATATTAAAGGGCAGAACTATTACTCTAGAGGAACAGAAATGGCAGAAAGGATTTATATTTTTAAAAGCTTTGTTAGGCCGGGCGGTGGTGGCGCATGCCTTTAATCCCAGCACTCGGGAGGCAGAGGCAGGCGGATCTCTGTGAGTTCGAGGCCAGCCTGGTCTACAAGAGCTAGTTCCAGGACAGGAACCAAAAGCTACGGAGAAACCCTGTCTCAAAAAATCAAAAAAAAAAAAAAAAGCTTTGTTAGATTGACTTCTATGGTATAGTTTGAGCAGTGCCACAATAGGCTGTCTTCACTCTGGGGAGGCTGAGAACCTGGTGGGATGCCTCAGCAGCTCCAAGCTGTCCCTGACCTGGGCTTCCTGGAGCGGCTGCTCTTCAGTCTACGGGGGAAGGCTGAAGAAGCTAGTTCTGACACGGGTGAAGAGATGTAACAGTACCCTAGCAACTGACAACAGCCACCCAGTGATGACCTCAGCAGGGAAAAATGGAGGCGATGAGGCCAAAAGCAAAGCTTTCCCCCTTGAGCCTTGTTTTACATGACTGCCATGGAAGGTGCTCTTCACATTCAGAGTGGATCTTCCGGCTCCAGATAGTCTGATGGAGAGGATCCCTCAGGGGCGTGCAGAGGTATGCAGATATGACGGGTATCTCTTTGTCAATTCCAGATCCAGTCAAGTTGATAATTAAGATTCCTCACCACATACAAGTTTTTAAAACAAACACATTTTTAAATTAAAATATCGTTTACATAGAGTAAGATTTAAGTGTCAGGAGTGTTCCCTTTGATGAATCTTAAGTATTGCATACATCTGTATAATAACCACCCAGAAGTGACATGAGACATCTCCGTCTTCCCAGAAAGCTCATTTGTACCTGTCTAGTCAACCTAACGCCATCGCTGTAGTCATGTGACCAGGACCTCATACAAATGCTGTAATGTGGTGTGTTCTCCTTGTGACCACCTTAGTTGCTTTCTACGTTTGTGATAAAATACTGTCCCCAAACAGATTTGGGAGGGAAGGGTCTATTTCAGCTTGTCCCTCCCAGGTCACAGAGCACCGAGGAAAGGCGAGGCAGGAACCTGGAGGCAGGAACTGGAGGCAAAGACCACAGAGTAACACTGCTTACTGGATTGCTTCATGTTGTTTTCACTTTCCTATATAACCCAGGACTATCTGCTCAGGGGTGGGACCATCCATAGTGGGCTGGGCCTTCTCACATCTAATATTAATCAAGAAAATGCCCTACAAGCTAATCTTGTGGAGGCATTCTCTCATTTGAGGTGAAGACTTCCCAGGGAACTTTATATAAAGGCTGACAACAAATAGACAAATTAACAATAGGACAGCGACTAGCTACTTTTGTGGATACCAGTGGTTAACTGCTTTGTATTACAGAATAACATTCTATTATCCAGCTTCATCTTATGGATATCTGTAGCATCCTTAGTTGGAGGCTATTGTGGTTAGTATTGCTATGTGTGTTTGCATGTGAGGCCTTTGTTGAAATGCTTTTGTTCAACCTTAGCAAATACCTGTGCCTGGAGTTACCAGGTCCTATGATGCACATAGGATCATTTAACTCTGTAAGAAAACTCCAAATATTAGTCATTTCAAACAGGGTGCATGCATGGCAGGTGCAGTTGCTCCAGGTGCATGGTGACATCTGGAGCTGTCACTCTGTGGGATGTAGCCATTCCACCAGCTGTGAAGTGATAGCTTGTTGTGGGAGCTCTTTCAGCCAATAGCCTTTAAGATACCGGCCCACATTGGGCATGGTCTCATGTACTATAAATGCAGATGAAAAGCATGTGTTTTGCTGCTGGATTTGGTTCTAGATTCCAGGGCACGCAGGAGACTATGAACCTCTACCCTTACTGTGAATTTACCCCCAAATAAAAAAAAACCTTTGTTATACTCTATTCCAAGTTATTGTGGAACTCTTTTATACAACAACAAATTGGTGCCTATGTGGAGTTCGAACCCACAACTTTGAGATTAAGTGTCTTATGTTCTACCAACTGAGCTATGAATGGCATCCAAACTGGACAAGCAGGATACAAGCAAAAAGACTGCCAAACCTTGCCAAGACAGGGTAAGACAGTTTTTCATATTTTCCTGCCTCTGAAAATGTCTGTCAGATACTCTAGAACTTAGGCACAGTTGGTTGCCCCAGTGTTGCAAACGAGACTTTGCATGTTTGCCCAGGTGGCTGGTTGTCTCTGTCATTCCTTGCACCTTTTGGAAGTTGCCTGATTGCACTTCCTGTTTACTCAGGTAATATTATTTACCTTCTCAGATCTTTGATGGGTTGAAGACTAGATAGTCATAGTTACTTTCCTCTCATGACTTAGCCAAGCCATTTTTAATATAAGACTTAGATTCCTTAGGATAGATAACTATTGAAACATTTAGTATATGTTTCTTGTTTCATGTTGTTCATGCTGGTTGTAATTTTAATTTTTATGAATGTTTTTTGCCTCTTCTTTTCCCTGGACAATACTTGATATTTGCTCTTATTGTATATAGTTTTGTATTAGGTTAGAACTCTCTTATTTAGACAAAAGGGGAGGTGTTGTGGGAACTCCTTCAGAGGCCACAGGGGATGATCCTCTGCCCCCTGCCCATCCCCCCACAGCGGAACAACATCTTCTTCCAATTTTAGGGTTTCCAATCTACTCTCTCTCAGCAGAGACCTTGTTATAAATGATGTTCTTAAGAAAAAAAACCACTCTTGCTTTCTTGTTTGCTAAAACATATTTGAAACCTACACTTCTTGCATTTAAAACAATGTCAGGCAAGGAGAAAATAAAGGGCAGCATATATAGTAACCTTTTCTTGTCTCTGAACAGCTTAAGATTTTCTTTTTATTTTTCTCCATTGGTGTTTTTGAGACAGTGTCTTGCTATAGGTGTCCCAGGCAGACCTTTTGCCTCAGTTTCTAAAGCTGGGATTATGGATGTGCCCAATCACATTCAATCCAGATTCTGTTAATTCTTTTTGTTGTTGCTACAGTGCCAAGGATGGAACCCAGGGCCTTATGTAAACAAGGTCTACTTCTGATTGAACCATATTTCCAACCCACTTCTTGGTTTATTATTATTTTATCATTCAGATTAGATCTTGCCAAGTTACACATGCTAGTCTTGAACCTTGGCAGACCTTGTGCATGTGATCCTCCTGCCTCAGATACCCAAGCAGCTGGGATTACAGACATGTGCCACCAGGTTCAGTGTCCTAGCCACTGATCTATTGCTGTAAAGAGACACAATGACCATGGCAGTTCTTATAAAAAAAGAAAACATTTAACTGGGGGCTAGCTTACACTTTCAGAGGTTTAGTCCATTATCATCATGACAGGGAGCATGGCAACACAAAAGGCACTGGAGTAGTAGCTGAAAGCTAATGCAGGCAGAGAGGGGATGGGGAAGGAAACTAGGCCTGGCGTGGACTTTTTAAACCTCAAGGCCCACTCCAAGTGACACACTTCCTCCAGCAGCGCCACACCTCCGAGTCCTTCTACTCCTATCAAAGATCCCCACTCCCTAATGCCTAAGTATTTAAATGCATCTATTGAGGGGGGGTATTCTTATTCAGACCTCTGCGCTTAGCTATTTTCTCTTTATTCCTAATTCTATCAACAATTTGTACCATGATATATTTCGATGTGGGACTTCTAAAACTCATCTTACTTATCGGTGCCTTTAACTGGTAAGTTTCATTTGCCAAGAAGGACTGGTTTAATTATTAGTTTTTTTCCCCCCAGTTAATCACCTTGACAGTACAGTCAGCCACCCATTCCTGCACAGCCAACCAATCATTTGATGGGAAGTGTAATTACATTTACAATGGCTGCATCTGTATTGAGCATCTGCAGACTTTTTTCTTGTCCTTATTCCATAAATAATGCAGCATAGCAACTATTTAATAGCATCTGCATTATATTAGGTCTTTTAAGTAATCTACAGATGACATAATATATAGGCAGCTATACATTGGTGACATTCAAACATTCTATCATTTTAGACAAGGGGCTCCAAACCATCAGTTATGCTACCTACAGAGCCTTGGAGTTAAACTCGCAGTGATACCAAGACTAAACTCTTGGACTTTAGGCTGACCCTTCCTTCTAGTACTCATTGAGTTGAGTTTGGAGTCCCCACTTGTCCATGTTCCCGCTTTCCCTACAGATTCTCCATGTGTCGAGGAAACGGCCTTGCTTGCATTTTGTGAGCTGACGGCTGCTCTAGCTTCAGCTTTGGCATAATGCTTTCTGAGAGTCTGATAGTACTTTTCCTGCGTTCCCACGAACTGATAAATTGGTTTTGTGTGAGGTGAAGTCATGACAATAGGGCGCTTGTACCGAACCAGTCTCCAAGGGAACTTTCTAGCGCGTGGCATACAGAGCAGCTACCTGGCTCACTGGAGATGCTCAGCTAGTTATCTGCAGAGCGAGATGAAGAGACGGGCGGTGGGGAAGGAGGCTTTAAGACACTGCAGAGCTTGCTAGCTTATGTAATACAAGGCTCGGGAGGATGGGATGTCGAAACAAACTCGGGCTCAGTTGCGAACTTGCTTGGTGATTCGGAGCAAGGCGAGTTACTTTACCTCCCTAGCTTCACTTTCCCCATTCAGAAAATGGAGACAGTAGCTCCTGCCTGTTGGCGCTGCCCTGCGGACTGACGTCACAGGGAACATGAAGTACTTAGAATGGCCCCTGGTGTACATATCAGAAAAGATTAAGCTTGGTTGAAATTGCACGAGCTGTTTTGGACCTGAAACCATGCTTGAGGCATGCGATCTGTCCCTTACCAGCTGTCCCTCCCACCTCTAGTGCTTCCTCATTCACCTGCCTCTTCCTACCCCTGTGCTCCACCCTACCCACCCAGCTCAAATATGCAAAGTCTCCCAAGAAACTCAGGAGCCTGCCACCCAGTCTTCTCCTTAATGGGTCTTAATAAAAACCCTTAACTGAGCCTGTCATCACTGGAGGTAGGAGTGAGTGAGCAATCAGCCTGCTTTACTTAATGGGCCTGTATTTCTCTCAGGGTGCCCGTACCAATTAGGGGATGGAAACAAAATTTTAATCTCATTTCTTTATGGGCACAGTACATCTGTAGCTGAAATACCCTCTCTTATGGCACTTGACAGATGAATCCAAGAACACCATACCTGGGATGGCATCTCACAGTGACACAGAGAGACCACCCTGTAAGTCAAACTTTAGATATATGCTCCCGAGCATGGGTAACCTGAGTAAGAACTCCAAGGGTTCATACGATGGAAGGAGAGAGCTAGCTCCAACAAGTTGTCCTCTGACCTCCATACTATGTGTGTGTGAACACACACACATACCACATACACACCACACACACACAAACCACACACACACACACGCTGTAAAGTAAAATAAAATGGAAGTAGTTTTTAGCTTCTTGAAAATACGTAACAGAAGCATGTGTGTGTGGGCACGATGTGTGTAACTAACACGTATTTGGCATTATTATAACCTTTCTCATTTTTGCAGACTGTCTGTCTCCCTTCTCTGTTGCCCTCAGCCGTGTCTGCAGATTGATTGGGAGGAAACACAGCTCTTCCTTCTCAGGCTGCAGTGGCCAGCGTCCAGAGGATGCTGTGCCCAGACGTCTGGGGTTGCCAAGGGTCCACTCCAGTTGGGCAGGAGCTCCTGGCTGCCTCTCCGTGTCCTTGCACTATGAGGCCTTTCTTCGCTTTGTTTTTTAAATATTTCCCGAAGCTCTAATTGCTACACTTCCTCAAATGTTTTTTAATACAGGCAATCAGTGACTACTGCAATTAGGAGGGCCTAATTACCATCGGCATTCTTTTTCTTCTGAGAAACCACCATTGCAACAGTCACAAATAAACCTTAATGAAGACCAAAGATCTTTCCACAATCGAAGCCACTTGTAATCATGATCTCTTATTGTCAAAGCCAGCAGGCAGAGGAGTCCTTTGAAGGTCTTGCATATGCAGTAGCAGTGGTAGCAGCAGCAGCAGCAGCAGCTCTGGGGCCAGGACTCCATGGCCCTTCAGGGGTACAGGGGGCTTGCATCTCATCTATTGTGGGTGGTATACTTTATTTGTCTGATGACGTTGCTTAAGTCATATATTAAGTCATATATTTAAAAAATGGTCCCTAAGGGGCTGGAGAGGTGACTCAGTAGGTAAAGTGCTTGCCATGCAAGTATGAGGACCAGAGTTCAATCCCTAGCCCTGACAGAAAAAGCTGGGTATAGTGGGACACGCCTGTAATCTCAGTGCTGGGGAGTAGAGATAGAAGGATCCCTGGGACTTGCTGGCCAAAATAAGGCTGAAAGCAACTGAAGAAGTCAACCTCTGGCCTCCGTACACTCATGTACTCACATGCACATATGAACAATACACACAGCAATAACTCCGGAGACAGAGTATGAGATCACGGAGAGCCGGAGAAGCCCAGGGAAGGCGGCAGCTGTCTGCTGCTGGTGCCCCTGGATTCAGTATCAAGGGGGTGAGCTGGATTCCAGCACCTCTGCATCTGCTCCACCGCCGGGCCTCTTCAGAGCACAGCAATGCTGCTTAGGGGTTATCCCTTTTTGCCAGCTGTTCCCTGGAGCCAGACAGGGCAGGGGACTCTGGAGTGTGTGGTCTAAGGGGAACCGAACAGACAGTGGGAAATGGAAGCGTGTTTGTGTTGGCTAAATGTGGCTGGTGGGGTGGCATCCTCCAGCTGTGAGGGTGTGTCTTTAGAAGAGTCTGCATGCCAACTGTGGCGCACTGGACACACCTTCCCCAGGTGCATAGGAGGGAGATGGAGAGCCCCTTCTTATCCCCGCTCCCATGACCCTCAAGAGCTGAACATGTTGGTGTGCTTGTGCAGCCTGGGGAGGTTGAGCTAGGAGGGTCACATGAGA
Organism: Microtus pennsylvanicus; assembly: GCF_037038515.1. Lineage (NCBI taxonomy): Eukaryota > Metazoa > Chordata > Mammalia > Rodentia > Cricetidae > Microtus > Microtus pennsylvanicus. The sequence continues at coordinate 64,017,824 of NC_134583.1, read as the reverse complement.
CCAGTAGGAGTCATGAGATGGGAGCCAGTCTGGGCCACAGAGCGAGAGGACTCTCTTTCCTTTACTGTCCTCTCATTCTCAATAGCTCTCTAGGTTTTTAAAAATTGAGGGCTGGAGTGATATTTAAGAAGCCCAAGGATGAGCTGTGGCTGTGGCTTAGTTGGAGGAGAGCTTGCCTCACATGCCAGAAGCCTTGGGTTCCATCCCCGGCATGTCATAAACTGGATGTAGTGGCAAACACCTGCAATGCTGGCATTGGTCATTGCACAGTCCTCTTAAAGGTAGATGAAACACACGGGCTGGATACTCGACGGGATCACAGGCTAAGTCGTAAGTGACCTCAAGGTGTGTCATTAACCCAGCTGCAAGGCCTAGCAACAGTTCCCGTCGCTTTGAGTATACAAGATATTTTTATAAAATCCTGTCGCCACAGCTAATGTCCTGCAAATGGGATCTATGCATCCTGTGAGCGCCGCACATTAGCCAGGGCAGCTGGGATGCAGTCCATTTCGTGACTAATGCAATCGCTCGTGTATCTCAGTGATGATGGGGATTGGATGTTTTCAGTTGGTTTGGGTTAGATGCAAAGCACCAGTGGACGTTTGATATGTATCTTTTGGGTATGCTTGCTTTTCTTAGGCACGTAGGAGGGGAATCATTGTGCAGATGTGGGTTTAGTGTTCATAGATCAGGCATAGATTACTTTTGGTGTTTATTCAAACACCTAATGGATTTATTATTATTGTGTATGGCAGGGCACATACCACAGTGCACATATGGATGACAGAGGAAAATCTCATCTGAACATCTGAGATTTTATGGGTAAAGGAACAAAGGGGGGGCATGCAGAGAACATGCGTTTTCAGCTTTGGTCAAACTGAAGTCTGGTTTGATCCCTCTCAGGTCTGGCTTGAAGAGCTTCTGCAATTCCCAGTTCACTCTTCCTAGAACTGGAGACAAGCAGGGGAGGTGGCTATTCAGATAGACAACATGGCAGAGGAGCAAAATAGCTAGCTGGGGCCTTGGGGAGGTGGCTTAGTCAGTAAAGTATTTCCCATAGAAGCATGAGGATCTTAGTTTGGATCCCCAGAACCTGTATCATAAGGAAAGATCAGACCCCAGCACTGGGGAGACAGAGATGGGTAATCTCTGATGCTCACTGGCCAGCCAGTGTAGCTGAATCAGTGAGCTCCAGGTTCAGTGAGAGACCCTGTTATAAGCCGGAAAGTGAAAGGTCATGGATACATGTTCAAGAGTGACACTGAGACAGATTTGGGGTGGGGTGGGGTATTAAAGCTGAGTAGAAGAGCTATTGATACCATGGACAGACAGACAGACAGACAGAGAGAGAAGAATGGGATGCATCTAGCACTAGAGACAGACAATATGGTGTTGGTTAGGAGAAAACAGGATGTAAAGAGAAAATCAGGGTCCATGTAGCAAAAATAAGAGTCTCTTTTATTAGTGGTTCTCAACCTGTGGGCCACGACCCATTGGAGAGTCAAATGGTCTTTCACAAGGGTTGCCTAGCACATTATTTACAAAATGATTCATAACAATAGCAAAATTACAGTTATGAAGAAGCAATGAAAATATTTTTATGGTGGGGGGGGGCAGTCACCACAACATGAGGAACTGTATTAAAGGGTCCCAACATCAGGAACATTGAGAACCCTTTTCTTATATCTTTCTGGGGGTAGGACTGTTTCCATAGCACAAGCTTGCTGCTAGACTCTCTGATTCTCAGGCAGCTACAGGGCAGAGGGTGGGGACCAGAAAATGTAGTCACTAATGTCCTCTTTGATGTAAACTCACTTCCCCAGGTGTGATGGTTTATGTAAGAATGCCACCCCCCCATAAGCTCATATATTTGAATACTTGGCCCCCAGTTGATGGAACTGTTCCAGAAGGATCAGGAGCCATGACCTTGTTGGAAGAGGTGTGTCCCCAGGGAAAGGAGAGCTTGCAGTTTCAAAAGAGTCATGTCCTTCCCACTGTGCCCACTCTACCTCCTGCTTGTGGATCAGGCTGTGAACTCTGAGCTGCTGTTCCAACTGCGTATTTCTGTGCCTTGATCTGCCATCATAAACGAACCATATGGAACTTTATGTCCCACTTAAACTCTCTTTTATACGTCACCTTGATCATGGTAAGTCACATTGCCACAGCAATAGAAAAGTAACCAAGACACCAGATGTCTAGGTACTTGTAAGTCTGTCAGCTAGGAACTCACAGGCAGTGCCTCAGTGGAGTGCCTGCGGGGATCTATAAGAGGTTAAGAGTTGCTGCAGATGCCTGAGCAGCATCTGGATTCTAACATTATATTCTTCCTAAGTCTTCCCCTCCCCTTTATACAGAGAGAGTGGTATTGTATGGCCCTGGCTGACCTGAAACTCTTGTAGAACAGGCTGGACTTGAGCTCACAGAAATCTGACTATCTCTGCCTCCCAAGTGCTGGGATTAAAGGTGTGCACCACCACACTGAGTCCCTAACATACATCCTTACAGAAAGTAGCTGAGGAAGATAACGCCATGTAGACCTTTGACCTCCACATGGCAGGCACACACACATGCATCCACATCTGCACATACCTATACATTCATGAAGATGTGTAAACGTAGCTCACATACAGATATACACACAGAGAGTGAGTTAGGGCAGTAACTGGATTTAGCGTGGTGACTATTATAAGCTGGTGGTTAATAATCTTTTGACTGCGGTGTCCCCACAAATATTGAACATATCTTAGTTACTCTTTGGTGTCTCCAGCCTTGAAAGGGAACAAGAGAGGTTATATAGAGTCACTCAGCTGTGCACTGCTGGTTTTCAGGTGAGCACTTACGTGGTTTACATGTCCAGCTAGGTGCAGAGTGAAGCAGGAATGTGACTTAACATTTAAGGTGGCAAAGAGGGCAGAAGGCAGAGTCGGAGATGTCAAGTTTTTATCCTGCTTTTAGTTGCCCACCAGATGTCCTCAGGTCTTGGTCCTTGCTATATACAGAAAGAGGAATCCTTTCCATTCGAGGGAAAGCAGGGGGCAGGCTTCTGTAAGAGGAACTTGGCAGTGTGGGACCTTCCCGGCAAAGCTCTGAAGGGGAGGCCCGTAGCACAGGAACCGGGCATGGATTCCATTTGGATGCTAAATGATCTTTGCGGAAATATGAGTTACTTCTGCCCAGTCTTGCGACAGGACTATGAAGAAAATGAAAGTGTTAGCATTTCAGAACCCGATGCTGTTCAGGTCTAATATTAGTCATGAGAGAGTTTTAATATTCCAACAGATCTGGAAGGAACTTGCTGTGTTAAACCCCTGCCTTTGTGTTCAAAGCAGACATTATCTTCTCAAGGTGGAATGGCCCTCCATTTGCATAATGGCTTTCCTTTGGTTCCCCCTGTTGCCCCAATTAATTGCCTTAGAATACCCGACCTCTGTGGTTTAGTTTATCTCTCCCACCAATACTGATTTATGATCCGCCTCCCCCTTGATATGTAAAATGTAGAGAAGTTCAGACACTTCAAAGGCTTCACAGGACTCCCCCAGGTCTGGATACCAACTGTGGGGTGTCAGAGAGTGGATGAGCAGGGATATGGGAGGGGTGCAAGCTCCTCGCTTAATCAAAATGTCTCCTTATGTTATGAGGAGGGGGTGGTTTGAAAGGAAAGGTTGTACGATGGGGGGTGTTAAAATTCTTCATGGGAGTTTTCTTTCTTGAGATTTGGGGTGGAGACTGCCTAGGTAGAGACAAAAATGTCTAAAAATAAAGGCAAAATCTCCACACTTAAACTGTCAGCTTGGAATCATTTGGGGCTTGGCTTTAGAGACCCAAGATGTCTTACACAGAATATCTGGAGCCTGACCTCTAGTGGCCCATGGCACCTTATACCAATGGCTCAAGACAAAGAGCTAGTCTGTAAAATTTACTATTAAACAAAATAATGAGAGGTCTGTCTGTCCCCTTAGCTTTACGCTAGCACAGGACTCGTGCAATTAGACTGAGTAACTCCCTCCTCAACTGCTACAAAAATCAAAAACCAGACTTTCTGCGCCATTTTACGCAGTAAAATGGAGCCTTTGTGTTTAATAGCACTATGCTTCTGTGACTCATTGGTTCTCACTTCTTCAAATTTCCCCGGGAACCTTAAGGAAAAAGATTCTACATGGCTAGTGGGTAGGATGAGGTTTTGAGACTCTAACATGTTCTTATCTATTTAGTGTGGTGAGCAATGATACGTAAGGTCCCTCACAGGTTTGTCTTGTTTAAGCCTCACATATTCAGGTTGCCCTTGTTCGAGGTTGGGGATATGTGTGGAAGATCGATGGGTCCCAACAGACTAGGTAAGGCCACCTGATCCTAAAAACCAAGGGGAGAAAGTGATGGTGAAAGGCAAAGGGTTTGTTCTAGAGGAGCACACGGAGGACGGGGGTGGGCACCGTCAGCCTCAGCTCTTTGGAGTCTTGACAGGAGCTTCAGTGCTACACAGGGAAGCGACACAAGCAGGAGAGAGAGCAAGAAGCTTGCACGGTTCTGCATTAGTGAGCTCGTGGTCTGGCTGACCAAACTTGGCTGGATTGATGGCTAGCTTAGGTTTTCTTCCGTTAGACCTCTCTGGCTCCAGAGAAGGCGTCACTGCTAGAGTAGGCAGGTGGGCTCTCATTAAAGAGACGATGTTGTCCTCCTATGGGGTAGCTTCCATTGCTCTCATAGAATGGCTTCTCTCTCCTTTGGAGGCGAGGGTAGCTTCCATCCCATCATGACTAATCTGCTAGATTCGTAGCTCCATAAACCCTGAAAAATCCCTGGGTTACACTCAACATCTTCTGCTTTAAAGGGAGCAGAGCAACTCTATTTAGGGCTAACAAACCTTGTGTTGCCAGTCTTTAACTGAGGCCTCTTAAATGAGTAACACATCTGGATTCACAAAGAGCGACTCAGAGTTTAAGGGAGCAAAGAAGGCAGCTGCAGGCCCAAGAGTCAGCGCCTAGCCTAAACAAGACTTGGAGACTCGGTCCATCTCATGCCACTGAGATGGATTCTACTGGTATTTCTGTTCTGTAATATACAGGAATAAAGTCCCCCTACCTTCTTATATTCAACACCTATCTCCCAAAATTAGTTGATAAAAGGCAGATGAACAGAAAAGAGGGCAGCATGCAGTTTTTACTTGCTATTAGTATTTTAATTTTATACCTACATACAGGAGTCTCATAGAAGAGTATATAGAAACACAAAGACATAGGCCTGAGAGTTTGTACTATTTTAATAAATAGACAAAGGAAAGAGGTTGGGCTTCTCAGAGGTGAACTGTGGGAAGGTAAACACGTGGATGGTGCCTAATGAAGGGTAAGTGTTGTTTCAGTGAAGCTTGTGTGTGCAGGTTCAAGTTGGTGACATCCCCAGATATGAAGCAGCTCTTCATCCTGGGACAAGAGAAATGGGGAGGGACACCCAGGGATTTATGCAGAAAGGGAGAGAGCAGAAAACTCTTCCTACCTCTGCTGTGTCTCAATTGTCTTCAGCCCAAAGTAATCAACATGCCATAGCAGCATATTTGGGGCGGCCTTTGATCCTGTTCAGCATGGGAGTGAATCAAGGTACAGAAAGCCACTGTAGTTGTGGATAAGGGACTTGATGGATCTGTTCTTAAAGCTAGAACGATGGGGCTCCAGCAGCAGGGGCTGAGCTTGTTATAATAAGGCAGTCGTGGTCGTATAGTTAAAGGTTCTACACCCTCAGGATAAGCAGCTGCTTCGACATAGAGGTGAGATGGAGCCGAAGGGAGGAAGACGCAGAGGAGAGGACTGGAGGCAAATCAGCAAACTTTTATCAGGGGACCTGGGGGTCGAGAGCAGAGCAGTAAATAAGATTTATGACTGCAGGGGCAGGGAAGAAGGGAAAAGGCTACAGAACGGTAAAGCCATGGAAGGATGTGTTGCAAAGAACTGGTTTATATGGTCGTGGGGGCTGGCGGGGTAAGTCTGAAATCTACGGGGCAGGCTACTAGGAAGGGCAGCGGGGAAGCTGGACCGAATCAGTGTTTCTGCTCACAGGTGGAATCTATTTTCTCAGAGATGCCTCAGTTCAGCTTTCGAAGCCCTTCAACTGACTGCAGCAGGTCATTGAGCATAATCCCTTGTATTTAAAGCCAACGTTAGAATTAGTCATTCCTGTGACATTCCTTCACAGCAACATCTAGATAAGAGTTTGTGTGACTCATTTGGTCCTATAGGTCAGCCAAGTTGTGATGGTTCTTCTTGGCTGACAATTTTTTTTTGTTTTTTGAGACAGGGTTTCTCTGTGGTTTTGGAGCCTGTCCTGGAACTAGCTCTTGTAGACCAGGCTGGTCTCGAACTCACAGAGATCTGCCTGCCTCTACCGCCCGGCTTGGCTGACAATTTGATGGAATGTAGATCGTTATGGAAACAAACCTCTGAGTACGTCTCTGGGGGAGTTTCTAGATGATATTAATTGAGGTGGGAAGATCAGGCAACATCATTCCAAGGGCAGGGCTTTCTAAAGAAGCAAGAAGGCAAACTAATAGCAGCATTCATCTCTTGGCTTCCTAACGATATATACAAGGTGCCTCAAATCCTCACACCCCTGCCACCATGCCTTGACTCACCTTGATGAACTGGCCACGATGCTCGAACTGAATCAAAGTGAGCCCTTCTTTCTTTAGGTTGTTTTTGTCGTAGCCATGAGTCGAGTAAATAACACATGCGTTGAAACAAAAAACTCGACCCCTACTGTGCTCAGAACATACTTACTTACGGAGGAATTAATGTGTGCTGTTTGGAGAACTTGTGTTCATTGATTCCTGTGCTCTTTCCCACAGACACACAAGGAAGTCAGCACTGCTCCATGGGTCAGGAAACCCTGCTGTCTTCTCCTTAGTATTTCCTCTCCTCCCCTTCCCAGGCCTGTGGTGGGTGGGTTTCATGTTGCTTTAGACTTTCCATTTGGTATGGTCCCGTGATTTGTTTTGTTCAAGAATCATGGGTAGAAACAGGCCAGAGCCTATCATCTTGCTGAGCTATGTGCAGACGGTAGCTTCTCTCAGCTGTGGCCTCCTGGAATGGGCTACCAGAACACATCCCAGCTGCTCTTGTTGGGTGCGCGGTATGTATTTGCTGGTGATCTTAGAAGATTGTTATGGCTGGGGTTGGAAATGACCTTCGTGGGCTTATGTGTTGAAGGTGTGGTCCCCAGCGAAGCAGTATTCAGTGGTGGGGGCCTTTAGAGGGACCTTAACATCTTTGGTGGGTTGACCTGATGGAATCCTAGCTTGATGGGCTGTGGGGAGGAGCCCGGGGAAATGTTAGGGGGTGGGGCCTGGAGAGGAAGTGGTCACTGTGGATGTGGCTTTGTGTCCCAGCCCCACGGCTGCTTCTTCACTATTGTGAGGTGAGCAGATTTGCTCTCCCAATCATGGTCTGTTTCGCCCACATCCAGGGACAGTGGAGCCAGGTGACCATGGACTGAAGCTCCAGAAACCGAGTCAAGAGAAACATCCCTTCTCTATGTTGACCCCCCCCCCCAGGTATTTTATTACTGTGATGGAAAGCTAATACAGGGGTTGCTTATTCCTGCCAAACAACACATCATAGCCTGATAATCCCATTTTATGGGTGAGGAAACTGAGGCAGAGAGAAGTTAAGTAAACTAAGTCACATTACCAACCAGTGTTAGGTCCAGGACTCAAACTCGACCTGTTTGTTAGCTTTCTGTCCCAAGCGAGCGCTATAATCACTCAGGTTGCTGTCTTTCCTAAGGCTTTGTTCTTTTCATTCCCTGCTGTTCATTTGGGAGTGACTTCTGCCTCCTCCAAGAGACATTTGACAATGGCTGGAGAGATTTTCGGTTGTCACAAGCTGGTAGGCAAGGGGAGAGGAAGCCAGTGAGGGTGTGTCATATCTACCTTGCGCAGGGCTGCTCTCGGAGGGCTTCCCCGAGTGTCAACAGTGCCATTGCTGGAAAGCCAGGATGGACTTCCACACAAAAGTCCCTGTTCCTTGTTACCTATTTCTGCCCCCACTACCGCCATCCTGTCTTCCTCTCCTCCCTTTTCTTACCTCCTTCTCCATCTTCCTTCTCTCCTCCCTCTCCTCTTCCTTCATTCCACCTCCTTCTACCCTCTCCTCCTTTCTTCCTCTTCCTCTCCCTCTCTCTTCTCCCCCTCCCCTCTTCCTCCTCTCCTCCTCTTCCTTCTCCTTTCCTCATTTCTCCTCCTATTCCTGGTGTTTAGCTTGCTGCCTCCTTTTTTCTTTTTCTTTTATTTTCCCCAAGCTGGGGACCTCAGGCCACGGAAAGGTGCTGTCCACACTTAGTGTGGATTTTCTTCCTACTTCAGTTAATCCAATCTACAAAACCCCTCACAGATTACCACAGACGAGCCTTCATACACAGCCTTCACCTACTTGCAACCAGTCCCGTGGTCTGTGCTGGCGGAAGTTAGTTACTTAATGAATTGATAACAGTTGGGGTGTCGGCGCCGCGAATGGTCTTAGCTGACATTTGCCTAGCGGATCCGGAGGTGTGAGTGGTGATGGCTCCACATTTGCTGGTGACACTTAACTGTACCAGGTAGTGAAATGCCAGGCTGCTGCTGCTGAGCCACGGGGAGATCTCAGCAGGCTGCGTGAGTGGGCAGAGGAGTTGCCAGGGATGAGCTTCAGTGTGGGCAAGCGCAAGGTGCTGCACTTGGCAAAAAATAATCCTGGCTATACTTAGGGATAAGATTGAGAGGGGAAAATTATGAATCAAAACTGAAGGGACTTCAGTGAGTGATCCGACCTGACCTGACTGTGAGACTCACCCACATGCTGGCAAGCTCTACAGGTACCCCGACTCCTGGCTCAGGGGTGCTCTCCCAGAAGCACCATTATTGAGAGAAGCCATAAAACCTTGTTTGTTGCTATTGTTGATTTTCCTCAAGTTCCCATTTCCCTCTTTTTGATAACTTTTATTTTTGATATACATTCTATCTGCAGAAAAAGAGGTATGAGAACAGTTAGAGCTTCCCTATACCCTGTGCCCAGAGTCATCACCCATTAGCATTTTGTCCCTGTTTCTCTTTTCTATTCACTAAGTTAAAAACAAACACCCAACCGAACAGGCTGATTAAGAATGAATAGAATTTGGCCAGGTATCCATTGGTCATTTCTGAAGTCCAGCCCCACTCTGAGGTCAATTAAAATTGCTGGGGTGATGGGGGATGGGGGTAAAGCCTTTGCTGCGCACATATAAGGATCTGCGTCCAGTCACTGGCATTCACATAAAAAGCTGGGCATGTTTTTGTAATCTCAGCGCTGGGGAGGCAGGGACAGGTGGATCTCTGGGGCTTGCTGGCTGGCCAGCCTAACACACTTAGTGATTTACAGATCACTGTGTCATACTATCTGTGTAAGAAATGGCACTTGATGTTGATTTCCAGCCTCCATATGCACACACACCCCGTGCATGCATGTATGCACCTCCCCCCACACACATGGGCACACCTCTCACACACAAAAGAATCACTGGGGTGGAGATGGACCTTTGGATTTTTGAAAGACGTATTTATTTTTATTTTATGTGTATGAGTGTTTGTCTGCATATGTAACATGAACGGGCCTGGCTTGTTTGTGTTTTCTGTCCTATCCAGTACTCCACAGCCGGCAAGCCCCCCCCACAAATCACACAGAGATCTCTATAAGTTTTAAAGCTGATTGGCCCGTTAACTCTAGCCTCTCACTGGCTAACTCTCACATCTTGATTAACCCATTTTCTGATCTATGTTAGCCATGTGGCTCAGTACCTTTTTTCAGTGGGGCAGATCATATCCTGCTGCTTCGGTGGTCTGGGCAGGAGTGGGAGGAATCAACTTCCTCCTTCCCAGAATTCTTCTGTTCTCATTACATCATTTTTACTTCCTGTCTGGTTTTCCCACCCACATTTCCTGCCTGGCCAATCAGCGTTTATTGGAAACATGATTGACAGAATACAGACAATTCTCCCGCACCATGCATATGTGCCCTACGTGTATATCTGGTGCTCATGGAAGCCAGAAGCAGGCATTGGCTCCCCTAGAACTGCAGTTACAGACCATTGTGAGCTGCCATGTGAGTGCTGGGAACTGGACCTGGGTCCTTCTAACAACATAGCCATCTGTCCAGCCTAGGACATTTGTATCTGAAAAGCATTTCCTCCTGGTGATACTGTAGTATACTCAAGTGTAGCAGAGGTCAAGAATTAGTGGCCTTGGTTCCTTGGAGTAGGTCACTCCTCCCATGACTGACTTACAGGTGGAAACTTGACCCTCCTTTGCCCAGTAAGAACAAAGAAGAAGCAGAAGGTCTCAAAGAGTAATAATTCTGGGCAAACTTTCTCTAATCGTAAAGACATTCAGGGGAAGAGGCAGCATTATGGGATATCACAGCTGCCTGATAAATAGGGGATGGAATTCTGGCCTGGGGATGTGACTTAGTTACTTTCCCTGTTGCCATGACAAGACACCTAACCAAGACAACACAAGGAAGAGCGGGTTGAGTTTGCCTCCCAGCCGAAGGGACAGTCTGTGGTGGAGGCAAGGGCGTGGCATCAGGAGGCCATGGTCACAGAGCATCCCCTTCAGGAAGCAGAGAGGGCCCAGGCCACTTTTTTTCATCCAGTCCAGGCTTACTGGAACGGTGTTGCCCACGTTTAGGTGGGTCTTTCCCATCCTCAGATGTTCTTATAGACATGCCCAGGGATTTTTCTCTTAGCTGATCCTAAATCCTATCAAGTTGACAATCAATATTAATTACCATAGAACAAAAATGTAGAAAAAAGGAAAGATTCGGCCCTTGAACTTATTGTGCTGGATTAACTAGCCTTGTGGCTCTCCACCTAGCTATTGTTCTCAGGGAGGGTACATTTTTCTTGTTTCAGTTGTCTAGCAGAGATGACCAGTCACCTCCCAAGGACAAGTGTGTGCATTAAGTGATGTAGTCACTGCCCAGAAGCAGCTCTCTGCCTGTTGTCTAGCAGAGATGACCAGTCACCTCCCAAGGACATGTGCATGCATTAAGTGATGTAGTCACTGCCCAGAAGCAGCTCTCTGCCTGTGGATGGCATTTCAGACTCCTTTTCCTGGACTCAACACAGAACCACATGGCTGGTTCTCACCACTGGACAAGACATGAAGCATGCGTGTTCCAGGCCAAGGTGGGAGATCAAGATCCTTTGGCTTTTCACCACCTCTCTTCCTTTTCCTTCCCAGCTTCTGGATGGTGCTTGCTGGTATGATTCCAGAGCTCAGGAGGTCAGAACTGCAAAATAGGTCAGTGTGGATCTCGAGTCACTGCCTGGAATAGAGCCACGCAGGGAGAGCTCTTGATTTGTTCTGGTCTTTGTGGAGCCACGAAATGAAGGTCTGTTATGATTTGGGTGTTGACTTGCAATAAGGTAATCTAAGACTCCCTAAGCAATGTAAACTGACCGAGGAGGAATTAGGTGTTGGCACCGCCAGAAGCCTTTCACTTCAGGCATAGGAAACAGGAAATGATCCATTGGTCCAGATCACTGTCATTTTATGCCGTTAATTTAATTGATATTTTTGGAGACACGCTCTTGCTATGTAGCCAGGGTTGGCCTTGAATGTGTGGTGATCCCCCTGCATCAGCCTCCAGCGTACTGGGATTATCGATGTACACCATCACGCCCAGCCAGACTGGTTTGCGGGACTGGGGATATAGCTTAGTGTAGACCACTTGCCAAGGACATGTCAGGCCGCAGTTTCAATCCTTAGTGCTGATTCCTTGAGTTCCTTTTTTATTTTCAATAAAGTAATTGATATGCAATGACTATTTCTCAGGAGTTGCTTGCTTTAGCTTGGTGGCCTGGGCTCTTCATTGTCATTGTGACAACTTTGATTTTATAGTTTACCAAACCCTTAGACCCCAACACTTGGGTTCCAGTTCCTAGATCTCTCTCTGTCTTAGCCCTCTGTGGACTGAGCTGACTTTGAGGCTGTGTTCTTTTGACTAGATGCCACCCTGGCCTGGCTTCCTGATGTCTCTAAGAGGGACTTAGCTGCCTTACTATCATTGGGTGTTCCTCAGTTCTAGAAGCTTCTGGAGATGTCAATCCTGCTCAGTGTTCGTTCATTTGTGAGAAACAGAGACTCAGGCTTTCTAAAGGAGCCGGGGGACTGTGAAGGAGTGCAGAAAAATGCCCAGGGGTCTACGAACAGGATATAGTTAGACCTTCAGGAGATAAGGCAGCAAAGTGTTAACAACCAAGGCCATGGTGCTGGCTCTGATTTCCTCTGCAGTGCTAGTAGTGCACTCTTCTCCCTCCCTCCCGCCCTCCCTTACTCCCCCCCCCCCCCCGTCCCTTCCCCTCCCTACTCTCAGTGTTTGCATTAGGCATGGGGGACAGAATAGAAAACAAGAAAGCCGAGGATTCTGATTATACAGGAAACTTGTAAAAAAAAATAAGTGAATAAAACACACACTACAACATATACAAAAATCTGAGCCACCAACAACAGTAGAGGTTATAGTAAAGAATCATGGGCCATCTAACTTAGGGAGCTTGGTGAAGAACTCTCTCTGAGGAAGTGAACCGTGAACTTAGACAGAGCCCAGGCATTCAGAGAGGGGGACATTTCAAGTTGAGGAAGCAACAGCTGCAAAGGCAAGAAATGCATTCAGCTTGAACAAGGACTAAAATCGGGAAATGACAGACCGGAGTGCAGGTTGCAATAGGCACATTGCATGGAATATAGGTGAGCGGGTCGGCAGACTTTTGGAATGTGAGATCCTTCAGCTCAGAGGAGAATGTGGATTTGACTTAAGCACAATTGAAGCTTTATAGGTTGTTGTATGCTGTTCATATGAACTGTCTCCTGCACAGTCTCACGTCCTTAAGGATTATTTCCCAACTGGTGGTCTAATAATTGAGAGCTAATTGGGTCCTAAGGAGTCTATCCTCATGATTAGTTCCTTGGTGAATTCACAATACACTGGCACACTGGGAGGTGGTGAGGTGTAGGAGGAGAGGCCTGGCTGGAGGAAGCAGATCAGCAGGGAACATGGCCTGCAAAGATGGACTCTGTCTCCACCCCCTCCTAAGTCTCCTCCTTTCTTCCTGGATGCCTGAGCTGGACAGCTCTGCTCCTCCCAGCTCCCATAATCAAGACATTCTACCCTGCCTTAGACTAGAAGCACTGGGGCAACAGGGCCACTGCAGACAGAAGCCCAGAGACACCTTCCCTTCTTTCCATTGCTGTCTCAGGCGTTCTGTCACGGAGACGAAAGGCTGATTAACATGGCTGTTCTCTTCACAGAGGCATTCTTAATCATTTTAGCTTTGCCCTTGGCCCATGGTTAATGCAGTTAATGCTCTCCCCTTAGCCGCCCTCAAATCCTTTCTGTTCTGTTCCCTATAGCCAATTAGCAGTTGCCTGGGGGTGTTCAGTTAACCTATCTATTCTCCCAGTATAGATCATTTGGTTCATCCAGCTTATCTTTTATAGTGCAGCCACAAATTCCAGGCCACTGGTCACCTGCAGAATGACTTCTCAGGTCTTTGGTCAGGCACAGTCCTCTGAGCCATCAGCTGTGGCTAGGAGCAGAGGCATGTTCAGAACACAGTGATGCCCACTTGCTGTGACCAAGCAGTCTATGAGCTAAGCGTGAAGGAGATGGGCTCAAGAGACGACTGAGGAAAACAATATTTCCCTGGGGACATCTCTTACCAAACTTCTAAATTGAAAATACCTTGGGTTAAAAGTGTGTGTGTGTGTGTGTGTGTGTGTGTGTGTGTGTGTGTTTGCTTACTCATGTATTTGCACATGTGAAGTCAATGTGAAGTCAACTTCGGGTATGCTGCTCTATCACTTTCTACCTTATATTTTTTTAAAACTAAAAAGAAGGGGCTGGAGAGATGGCTCAGAGGTTAAGAACACAGGCTGCTCTTCCAGAGGTCCTAAGTTTGATTCCCAGCAAATACATGGTGGTTCACGATCATCTATAATGAGATCTGGGACCCTCTTCTAGTGTTCAGGCATACACGCAGATAGAATACTGCATATATAATAAATAAATCTCTAAAAAAGTAAAAAGTGCGTGTGTGTGTGTCTGTGCATGCATGCGCATGTGTGCATGTTTATGTTTATAATGAGAAGGGAAGCAGAGTGGGAGGTTTTGTATGGGCAATGCATGTCATGGCACATGTGTGGACGTCCAAGAACAGCCTAAGGAGCTGGCTCTCTGTTTTTATCACGTGGGTCCTAGGGAACAAACTCAGGCCATCAGCTTTGGGAGCAAGCTCCATTACCAATGGAGCCAACTTGCTGGTCCTGTCTTCTTGAGTTTTTGAGACAAGATCTCCAACTAACCTGAGCTTGCTATTTTAGTTAGACTCATTAGTAGTCACTAAGCCTGCAGGGTTTGCCTACCTCTGTCTCCGTGGTACTGGAGTTAAAGACATATATCACTATGCCTGGCATTTATATGGGTGTTGGGAATCTTACGACAGATCATAAACTCTCAAATGGCCTCTGATTAAATGAATTCTCTCAAGGTCTAAAGCCAAAGTCCTCACTATGCCTACGAACTCGCGCCCTCCAGACTACCTACAAATTTCATCCTCTGGACCCAGCTTCCATTGCTGGCTTCACTTGATGCTGCTCTTCTTCCTAGTCTGTTCATCAGGCTTCCTGGATTTTATTTTATTTTTTATCCCCCGTAAGCCTCTCGTCTCAGGATATTTGTGCATACCACATTCCTACCCCTTAGACACTTTTATTTGGATAACTAGCTTTTAGTGATATTTTGTTTGTGTTTCAACAAATAAAGTTTGCCTGAAGAACAAAGTGCAGCACTAAGCTACTAGAGCCCAGGGAGTGGTGGCACACACCTTTAATCCCAGGACTCAGGAGACAGAAGCAAAGGGATCTCTGCTAGTTCAAGGCCACCCTGGGCTGTAGAGGATTGAAATCTGTCTAAAAGAGAAACAGTTCACACAAAGGTGATCCTAGCACTTGGGATCCTATGCCTTTAATCCCAACACTAGGGAGGTGGAGACAGGAAGAGATATGGCTGGGCAGAGAGAGGAATATAAGACAGGAGGAGACAGGAGCTCAGTGCAGTCAGGTTTGGTGGAGGCAGATGTAGTCAGGAGATGCAGTCTGAGGACAGGATCGTTCCTTTGGTCTGGGTATTGGTAGAGGTAAAGCAACTCTCTAGTGGCTGGCTGTAGCTTTGGTGCCTGTCTTGGAACTAGCTTTTGTAGACCAGGTTGGCCTCAAATTCACAGAGATCCACCTACCTCAGCCTCCCTAGTGTGGGGTTAAAGCCATGTGCCACCACCGCCCAGCTTTCTTCTCTGATCTTTAGGCAAGCTTTTTTTTTTTTTGTTAAAACACAAACAAAATATCACTATACTAGCTTTTAGGTCTGATCCTAGTATTAATTTCTTTTCTTGACCACCCCCTTACTTGGGAGACCTTGTTTATATACCTCTGCATTTTGTGTGGTATGTAGTCCTTTAATGGAGCAGGAAACCATTTGAAACAATGTAGGATTGCTATGCTCCCTGAACACTGCCCCCCCTCACCAGACAGCGAGTGCTGTGAGGAGGGAGGTTGTAACTATTGAGAACATGGGTGCCCTGAACCAGCTGGATCCAGGGATGATTGAGGAAAGCGATATTTCCCTGGAAACATCTCTGACCAAAGTTCTGAAAATAGATAATACGTGTTGGAGTTTCTGATGTATCTTGGATTAAAATGTGTGTGTGGCCGGTGGTAGTTGCTTGGTAAGTGCTGAATGGTAAAACAGCTCAGCAGATAAAGACATTCGCTGTTAAGATGACCCGAGTTCTGTTCCTGGAACCCACATTGTAGAAGGAACAAATTGAGTCCTGCAGATTGTTCCCTGCTTTCCACATTCATGCCATGACACAGCCCACATTCCTTTTATGGAATAGGGAACCACTTAAAATGAATAAAAATAAATTAAATAATAACTAATGGCTGTATGAAGGAATGCACGCCAAGAAGCAGAGACTATGTGTGCCAGGGCTCACTGTGGTAAAGACCGCACAGGAAGCATGGACCTTGATCTTGGCTTGGAGGGAGAGGTTTGGGGTAGGGGAAGTGAAAACATTGCAAGTAGGTCTAAGATTTATTAATAAGGCAAAGAACTGGGAATCAGTGTGATGTAGCCAGAGTACCATGACATAGTGGCCTCAGCGGACTGGGGTGAGCAGATATGAAGAGGAGGACCCTAGTGGAAAAGTATAATCTTGAGAACAATATGAAATAGTAAAACATTATGCTTTGTTATTTTTTTAAAACAGGATCTTGTTGTATAGCCCAAGATTGTCTCAAACTCACAATCCCCTGCTTCTACCTACCCCTTGCTGAGAGTGGAGGTGTGTGCCATCACACTTGAAGAATGGCTGTGTTTATATGGATGGTGCTCATACTTGAAGAATGGCTGTGTTTATATGGATGGTGCTCACACTTGAAGAATGGCTGTGTTTATATGGATGGTGCTCACACTTGAAGAATGGCTGTGTTTGTATGGGTGGTGCTCACACTTGAAGAATGGCTGTGTTTGTATAGATGATGCTCACACTTGAAGAATGGCTGTGTTTATATGGGTGGTGCTCACACTTGAAGAATGGCTGTGTTTGTATAGATGATGCTCACACTTGAAGAATGGCTGTGTTTATATGGGTGGTGCTCACACTTGAAGAATGGCTGTGTTTGTATAGATGATGCTCACACTTGAAGAATGGCTGTGTTTGTATGGGTGGTGCTCACACTTGAAGAATGGCTGTGTTTGTATGGGTGGTGCTCACACTTGAAGAATGGCTGTGTTTATATGGGTGGTGCTCACACTTGAAGAATGGCTGTGTTTGTATGGGTGGTGCTCACACTTGAAGAATGGCTGTGCTTATATGGATGATGCTCACGCTTGAAGAATGGCTGTGTTTATATGGGTGGTGCTCACACTTGAAGAATGGCTGTGTTTATATGGGTGGTGCTCACACTTGAAGAATGGCTGTGTTTATATGGGTGGTGCTCACACTTGAAGAATGGCTGTGTTTATATAGATGATGCTCACACTTGAAGAATGGCTGTGTTTATATAGATGATGCTCACACTTGAAGAATGGCTGTGTTTATATAGATGATGCTCACACTTGAAGAATGGCTGTGTTTATATGGGTGGTGCTCACACTTGAAGAATGGCTGTGTTTATATAGATGATGCTCACACTTGAAGAATGGCTGTGTTTATATAGATGATGCTCACACTTGAAGAATGGCTGTGTTTATATGGGTGGTGCTCACACTTGAAGAATGGCTGTGTTTATATAGATGATGCTCACACTTGAAGAATGGCTGTGTTTGTATGGGTGGTGCTCACGCTTGAAGAATGGCTGTGTTTATATGGGTGGTGCTCACACTTGAAGAATGGCTGTGTTTATATGGGTGGTGCTCACGCTTGAAGAATGGCTGTGTTTATATGGGTGGTGCTCACACTTGAAGAATGGCTGTGTTTATATGGGTGGTGCTCACGCTTGAAGAATGGCTGTGTTTGTATAGATGATGCTCACACTTGAAGAATGGCTGTGTTTATATGGGTGGTGCTCACACTTGAAGAATGGCTGTGTTTATATGGGTGGTGCTCACACTTGAAGAATGGCTGTGTTTGTATAGATGATGCTCACACTTGAAGAATGGCTGTGTTTATATGGATGATGCTCACACTTGAAGAATGGCTGTGTTTATATGGGTGGTGCTCACACTTGAAGAATGGCTGTGTTTATATGGGTGGTGCTCACACTTGAAGAATGGCTGTGTTTATATGGATGGTGCTCACACTTGAAGAATGGCTGTGTTTATATGGATGGTGCTCACACTTGAAGAATGGCTTGTTTATATAGATGATGCTCACACTTGAAGAATGGCTGTGTTTATATGGGTGGTGCTCACACTTGAAGAATGGCTGTGTTTGTATGGGTGGTGCTCACACTTGAAGAATGGCTGTGTTTATATGGATGGTGCTCACACTTGAAGAATGGCTGTGTTTGTATGGGTGGTGCTCACACTTGAAGAATGGCTGTGTTTATATGGATGGTGCTCACACTTGAAGAATGGCTGTGTTTGTATGGGTGGTGCTCACACTTGAAGAATGGCTGTGTTTGTATGGGTGGTGCTCACACTTGAAGAATGGCTGTGTTTGTATGGGTGGTGCTCACACTTGAAGAATGGCTGTGTTTGTATGGGTGGTGCTCACACTTGAAGAATGGCTGTGTTTATATGGATGGTGCTCACACTTGAAGAATGGCTGTGTTTATATGGATGGTGCTCACACTTGAAGAATGGCTGTGTTTATATAGATGATGCTCACACTTGAAGAATGGCTGTGTTTATATGGATGGTGCTCACACTTGAAGAATGGCTGTGTTTATATGGGTGGTGCTCACACTTGAAGAATGGCTGTGTTTATATAGATGATGCTCACACTTGAAGAATGGCTGTGTTTATATGGGTGGTGCTCACACTTGAAGAATGGCTGTGTTTATATGGATGGTGCTCACACTTGAAGAATGGCTGTGTTTATATGGATGGTGCTCACACTTGAAGAATGGCTGTGTTTGTATGGGTGGTGCTCACACTTGAAGAATGGCTGTGTTTATATGGATGGTGCTCACACTTGAAGAATGGCTGTGTTTATATAGATGATGCTCACACTTGAAGAATGGCTGTGTTTATATAGATGATGCTCACACTTGAAGAATGGCTGTGTTTATATGGATGGTGCTCACACTTGAAGAATGGCTGTGTTTATATAGATGATGCTCACACTTGAAGAATGGCTGTGTTTATATGGGTGGTGCTCACACTTGAAGAATGGCTGTGTTTATATGGGTGGTGCTCACACTTGAAGAATGGCTGTGTTTATATGGGTGGTGCTCACACTTGAAGAATGGCTGTGTTTATATGGATGATGCTCACACTTGAAGAATGGCTGTGTTTATATAGATGATGCTCACACTTGAAGAATGGCTGTGTTTATATGGGTGGTGCTCACACTTGAAGAATGGCTGTGTTTATATGGGTGGTGCTCACACTTGAAGAATGGCTGTGTTTATATGGGTGGTGCTCACACTTGAAGAATGGCTGTGTTTATATGGATGATGCTCACACTTGAAGAATGGCTGTGTTTATATGGGTGGTGCTCACACTTGAAGAATGGCTGTGTTTATATGGGTGGTGCTCACACTTGAAGAATGGCTGTGTTTATATAGATGATGCTCACACTTGAAGAATGGCTGTGTTTATATGGGTGGTGCTCACACTTGAAGAATGGCTGTGTTTATATGGATGGTGCTCACACTTGAAGAATGGCTGTGTTTATATGGATGGTGCTCACACTTGAAGAATGGCTGTGTTTGTATGGGTGGTGCTCACACTTGAAGAATGGCTGTGTTTATATGGATGGTGCTCACACTTGAAGAATGGCTGTGTTTATATAGATGATGCTCACACTTGAAGAATGGCTGTGTTTATATAGATGATGCTCACACTTGAAGAATGGCTGTGTTTATATGGATGGTGCTCACACTTGAAGAATGGCTGTGTTTATATAGATGATGCTCACACTTGAAGAATGGCTGTGTTTATATGGGTGGTGCTCACACTTGAAGAATGGCTGTGTTTATATGGATGGTGCTCACACTTGAAGAATGGCTGTGTTTATATGGGTGGTGCTCACACTTGAAGAATGGCTGTGTTTATATGGATGGTGCTCACACTTGAAGAATGGCTGTGTTTGTATGGGTGGTGCTCACACTTGAAGAATGGCTGTGTTTGTATGGGTGGTGCTCACACTTGAAGAATGGCTGTGTTTGTATGGGTGGTGCTCACACTTGAAGAATGGCTGTGTTTATATGGATGGTGCTCACACTTGAAGAATGGATGATGCTCACACTTGAAGAATGGCTGTGTTTGTATGGGTGGTGCTCACACTTGAAGAATGGCTGTGTTTGTATGGGTGGTGCTCACACTTGAAGAATGGCTGTGTTTGTATGGGTGGTGCTCACACTTGAAGAATGGCTGTGTTTATATGGATGGTGCTCACACTTGAAGAATGGATGATGCTCACACTTGAAGAATGGCTGTGTTTGTATGGGTGGTGCTCACACTTGAAGAATTGCTTGTGTTTACATGGATGGTGTGATACTTCAATTTTTTTTTCCAAATGACTCATGACTATGAACTCATTTGAGTGCTGTTTTTACTTTATTGATTGGTCAATTGATTAATTGGTTGTACAGCGACTGGGGATTCAGCTCAGAACCTTGTGGGTTCAGGCACAGCTGCACACTGTGGTGTTTAAATATCAGGACATGCAAGAGTCCCCTCTAGGAAGGGCAAAACATCTGTTCTCAAGGTAGGGGGAAAGGACTGCACACTAAGAAATGGACAAGAGCCAGGCACTGGTGGAATATACCTTTAATCCCAGTGCTCAGAGGCAGAGGCAGGAGGATCTCTTGAGTTCGAGGCCAGCCAAGTCTACAAAGAGTTCCAGGACAGCCAGGACTACACAGAAAAATCCTGTCTTGAAAAAAAAAGGACAAAAAGCACAGGGTTCTGGTTTTGAGGGTGGGAGAAGAATGTTACTGGTCTAGAAACAATGAGTTGGGGAAAGGAGCCAGGCTTAGTTTAGAGGAGATGGAGTAACCAGGAAAACTCTGTGATAGCTACTGCATTGGCTGTGGGGTCAGACAGGCATGGGTCATCCTTGTACATTGCTGTGTACTTTTAAGTTTCAACTCTATCCAGTGGTTTAATAGTAACAGTCTCAAAGGTTCAGACTCAACTGGACAAAACAGGGGGTGCTTGTAATGGAAGGTGGCGGATTGGTGAAGGGAAAGTTGTGTGAGGTCATATGTGTGGGGGTGTTCAGGCACATGTGTGTGCATACATGTAGAAGCCAGAGAATAACCTCTGATGTTGTTTCTTAGGAGTCATCTACCTTGTCTTTTTGAGGCAGGGTTTCTCATTGGCCTGGGGCTTGCCAATTGGCTCGGCTGACTGGCTAGTGAACTCCAGGAATCCTCCTGTCTTCTGACCTTGTAGGTGAGGACCACTGCATGTGGAGTTTTAACTTGGGTTCTGGAGATTGAACTCTGGTGAACAGCAACCACTTTACTGGCTCAACCATGTCGTCAACCCCTCTCATGGGGATTTTGATAATAAGCGTTGACCAGGATCCTAACTACAACCTGGGGATGATATTAGTGTGCACTTGATGCTGGTCAGCCGAGCAGACTTCAGGAAAGATCTCCTAAGGCTCCTGGTGCCAAACCTCTGCAGGGAGAAGCCTGGATGGCTCAAAGGGTCCTTCCGGGAGTAAGGTGCCTCCAGTGCTGGCTTTTGTATAATTGTTTTACATTGATGCTCAGGGCCAGCCTTCAGCTTGTGAACCACTGACCCAGACTCCCCAGTCTTGACTAACTCCTGGTTCCTACAATGCCCTGAAGCAGCTGTCCCCTCCTCACAGTGTCTGTCACCTAACTTCAGATCCTGTCCTCCCAAGGATCTGTCTACAGCTGCACGCGGAGGGAGGGCTCGGCATCACATCACCAAGGGAGACCTGTTCCTCTTCCTCTTTCCATTCCTGCTGATTAGGGCCAGGAAAGAGGCAGCTTCCTGAGCGAGCCTCTCCCTACCACTCCCAACACCTTGGTGATACACTTTTGATGAAGGGCAGCTGCAGGGGCAGGAACAGTTAGAAGGCAGCATCACTATTTTATTTCTATCTGTTACCATTTGCTTATTTGAATTAATTCCACTTTCCTCTTTCTAGTAGATAAACTGTATAGAATTGCCTCCCAAAATATGCGTATGGAAAGAGAAACTGAGTCTATTTAGAGAAGGAAAATTGGGCATGTAACTGTGGATGTGTTACATAAGACTAGTGCTCAGACGGCTGAGGTTTAGAAGATGCTGGCCGAGTAGGGGATTCTGCTTCATGTAGGAAGCAGAGGCTGGATACGGATGTGACTCTGCTTATTAGTGCCTAAGAAGCCGTACCACGCCCCGAGTCTCTATTTCCTCATATACGCAGAGGGAGAAAGTGATTTCTAGAACATGAGGCTATTTTGATGATGAAAAAGATAATTGGAGGCTGGGTGGTGGTGGCGCACGCCTTTAATCCCAGCACTCGGGAGGCAGAGGCAGGCGGATCTCTGGGAGTTCGAGGCCAGCCTGGTCTACAAGAGCTAGTTCCGGGACGGGCACCAAAGCTACAGAGAAACCCTGTCTCGAAAAAACCAAAAAAAAAAAAAAGATAATTGGAGGTGCATGTCAGCTGCATACTGCATACTGCAGCTGCCAAACACTAAACAAAGCGAACTGGGCATGAAAGTGTGAGCACTTGGGACAATGACTCTGCCTCCTAGTGGGGCTGAATCTAGGTGAGTAAGTTCTGTAGAATTGTGGAGCCCTGGAGATGTGCCAAAAATACTCTATGAAACCACCATTGGTAGAGGTGACACGCCTGTCATGCTTTAAAGAATTTAGTAGTCATTTAGCTGTGCCCTCACTGTCTTCTCTTAAAGTTCCCAGAGCCAGCACAAGGACGCTCTTTCCTCCCTTCATATAGAACCACTTCTGCTGGCTTTTATAATGCTTTCTATGGACAGTGTGGAATGGCATGGGCCCTTCAAATGCATACAATGAAGCCTTGAATCCCAGAGTGACGGTATATGAAGGTGAAACCTTGGGAAGATCCTTGTATACCCTACTCAGCCCATGATGACATTAGTAATTTATAAGAATAAAAGAGACATGTTTTGCCCCTGCTGCATGAGGACACAGCAAGAAGGTAGCTATCTGCAAGCTAGGATATAGGTTCTGGAGCCAAATATGCAGGCACTTTGACCTTGGATGTCTCTAGAGCAGGGGTTCTCAGCCTTCCTAGTGCTGCGACCCTTTAATAGGTTCCTCATGTTGTGGTGACCCCCAGCTATAAACTTATTTTTGTTGCTACTTCATAACTGTAATTTTTGCTACTATTATGAATGATGATGCCAATATCTGATATGGTCTGCAGGTTGGTCTTAGCCCCTGTGAAAAGGTCACTCCACCCCTAGGAGGCACGACCCACAGGTTGAGAATCCCTGATCTAGCGCTATGAGAATAAATGTCTGCTGTTTAAGCTGCCTGGTCAAGGCGCTGTGTTATGACAGTACAAGCTGACCACTAATACAATTCTCCTCCTACCTGGAATCCATTATAAAATAATATAAAAAATCTATCTATCTATCTATCTATCTATCTATCTATCTATCTATCTATCTATCTATCTATCTATCTGATTCCTAGACTACTGTAGCCCACGAGGCCAGCTCTCAGGGCTACACCCAGGGTTCGAGGAGAAAGTCCGCAGTGTAGCGAACTGAACTTAACATTTTTCTATCTGAGGGGTATGGAATAAATTCACGTGTGTGCTGTCCGAGTCATGCTCTTTATTGTCCTGCCTACAGCATCAGTTCCATTTAAGCTCTAATGCCTACTAGTTTCTAATTCCTTCTAAGTTCTAATTCTTTCTTTTGTCCTTCTCTATATTTTACAGGAGGCTTTTTGCAATAATAAAAATAGTTATAGTGCTACATTTGTAGGTAATTGCAGAAGGTCATAACACATTCCTTGAGTAGATGATAAGGGGCAAAGCCATTTACCAGGACAACACAAGGTTTCAGGGTTCCAGGTAGAAGACTGTGACCAGCGGCTTGGGGCACAGAGCCCGGTGAGACAAACTGCAGGGAGATTTGCAGAGACTCAGGTCTTTATCAGCCAGACTTTAGCAAGCAAAGAACTGATATAGTCTCTTAGGTTGCTTTGTGTTAATAACATTGGGTAGACACCCGTGATTTTGTCCATGTGCGTATCTGTAAAGGGTTTAACTTAGGATCTATTAATAGGAACATTCAAGTCTAGTTGAACTTGCTCTGAGGTAAAAATGAGCTAATTGTGTGTAGTTTGTCTTAGACTGGGGAGAAACTGTTGTTTTCTATATTAGTCTGAGTTAAAGGAACAAAAGTAGCCTTTTTAGTGTCTTACATGAGACAATAGGTCTAGTTATGAAGCACATCCTAGTATGTTTTCTATATATAAAAATTATACAGATTAATGAAATATCATTTTCCTGACCACCCATGGATATATGTGCCTGTGAGATTGAGATGTAATCATGAGATTACACACTACAGTGCAGGTTCTGCTCTTGCCCATGTGACATCATAGACAGACGCAACAGTTTCCAGAGTTGGTGGTCCTGTAGGCCTTGCTTGAATGGCATTCTCCTCCATCAGAGAACTATTCCTCTGGTGGGTTGACTTCTGGACACTAGCTGTCACCTGCTGTATACTGCCACAGCCCCTGACACTAGACTGGGGATCTTGATGGCATCCTCAGCTAGAATACACAATTCTCAGCACCACATAACCTAGAGGTGGCAGTGCATGCCTGTCGTCTCAGAACTTAGGAGGTAGAGGCAAGAGGATCAGGAAGTTCAACGTCATCCTCAGTTGCACAGCAAATTTGTCCAGCGTGGACAACATGAGCCCCTGTTTCAAAATGATACACAGGCCGGGCGATGGTGGCGCACGCCTTTAATCCCAGCACCCAGGAGGCAGAGGCAGGCGGATCTTTGGGAGTTTGAGGCCAGCCTGGTCTACAAGAGCCAATTCCGGGACAGGCACCAAAGCTACAGAGAAACCCTGTCTCAGAAAAACCAAAAAAAAAAAAAAAAAGATACACAAATGCATGCATGCATTCTTTATAATCACCAATGATTACACGTACAGATGTAATCTAAGCTTTGCAATTCTGCTTCAGGTGAGGAGACTACGTTTGAAGGTCAGAGTTAGATCTTCACGCTCTTCCGAGAAGCCTGTAGGGGATCAAGTGGCAGGAAAAGTCTGCAGAGAAGATCTCACTGGCCTTGAGTGAAGGGGTGGGGGGAGGAGATCATTACTGATGACTGAGAGAGGACCAGAAAAGTGTGGTTTCTAAGAGAGACACGAGCCATGCCGGTGCTAGGAGAACAAATGTGTGTAGGAAATAGCCAGAAAACAAACCAAGACAAAATACCCCCAGCTCCGTTGGTTACAAGGCAAGAACCTTTAATAACACAAGTGCTTATTACATTAACTGCTTCAGGGCACGGACGTCTTTGATTTCTGGTCATGTTTGTCTAACACTTAAAGGTGAATGCCTTTCTCAGGGCCACCTGTGTGGTGGGTTTCCCGAGAGCTTGTGTGGGTGGACAATGGGGACAGCTATGCATACAACTGATGGGGCTTTGGAAATCCCCCCACTTCTATGACCGCACCTTTGACTTTTAGTAAAGTCCTTTCCCAAGGAGGGAAGAATGCTGTGGTCCTTCCAGCAAAGAAGGAAAAAAGAAAAAAAAAGAAAAGGAAACACCTGGCACAGATACACAGAGAGGGGTAACATTAAGGGACGAGCGAGAAAAGTTAGAGGAAGTGGATGGGTTAAGGTCTGGGCATGAGGGACCAGTGTGGGAGGGAGTTGAGTCCATTTGGTTTCGTTCTCGGTAAGAAGTGATACCATCACGAGGACCATGCCATGCAACCTTAGAGACATCTGTGTACACTTCCCCCAAGGCTGTGCTGGGCGGCGGGACAGAGGTCAGAGGTCAGCTCAGACAGGCGTAGTACGTCTGTTGGCTGGATTGTTATGCAACGACTCTTTGAACTCTTTGGGTGTGGAATTGTGGAACTGTAGAAAAGCATGGTCCCGGTCAGAGTTGAGGAGGGTCCCCATGGTAAGCTTAGAGGGGTCCCGGGAGAGGGTGAACATGGAGATGTCAGTGGAAGGCATGGTGTGGAAGCCTTTGCTGATGGGAGACAGGTCTCGGGATCTAGGCTCAGTGGAGCGAGAACTTGACCGTCTTCGGAATCTATACCTGTAGGGTGGTAGGCGGGCAAACGTAGACTTCTTCAGGAGCTCCGAATGGGACCTGGCACGCAACTGCTGATGCTTCTCAATGTAGATGTGCACAGCGACCACACCCACAATTTCCGCGATGATGAAAGAGAAGGCTCCAAAATAAAAGGACCAGCCGTAGGAGTAGCCCTTTTTAGAGTCCCTTTGCCCAGGGTCTCCAGCATTGGCGGAGATATAAACTATGATGCCGATGATGTTGCTTAGCCCTGAGAGAAAGGGAAAAGAAAACATGCATTCTATGAAGCCTCAGAGGCAACAGCCATTTTTTAGTTTTCAAATAGTAACGTGTGGCTATAGCAAGAAGGGGAGGCAATGGCTTATGGCCAGGAGATCCCACAGCTGAGCTCTTCTTGCAAGGGTTGTCTGTTGGGAAATGACAGATTCTGATGCTCAATCCTGGGCAGGCCAGACAGTTTAAAAAGACATTGTCTACTCATAGCAAGCACCGTAGAACCCAGAATGTACTCATTCTCCCCTTGAAATAACCCATTCCACTACCACTTAATCTTGACACTAACTCACAAGGATGGCTAAATTAACAAGCTACATGTCCCTGACCTTGAATTTTTCATGAGTAGCTGGAGAGACTGACCTGTAAATGCAATTAGAGCATAATACAGCAAGGACCCCACCAAAGGTGCACAGGAGATGGTTCGGGAAGAAAGGAGAGGAGAGAGACAAGTGCCTCGCTCTGAAGAGCAGGTGGCATTTGAGCAGGAGCCTGACAATGGACAGGAGAGGCGAAGCTGTAGACTATGAAGTGTGAGAGAAGGGACAGAGAATGACTCGCAAAGGCATAGCGCGGATTCTGGTGAGGCTGGTAGCGTCTGGAGCAACAGGGAACCTGCTAGGGAGGAGGGCTTGTCAGATCTATGAAGCTGGAGATGTCGATGAGGGATTAGTGAACACACACATAGTGTGGAGTTGGACTTGGGAGGGTGATGGTCCTCTGGAGGAAGAAAGATGGTCACTGAACAAGTCTTTTTTTTTTGGGGGGTGGAAGGGAGTCAATACTGAAATGGAACTTAGAGCTTGGTATGTACTTGGCGAGTATTCTACCACTGAGCTATACCCATGACCTCCAAGTCTTTTTTTTTTCCTGCAGAGATTACAATACACGTTAGGTCAGCTATTATTGGCATACTAGGAATTAGGGAACAGAAAGACTCACTCTGCTGTCTTGATTATCAATGTGACTGATTAAGAAGTGTCTAGAAGCTTGGCATGGTGGTGTATACCTCTAATTCCAGCACTAGGGTGACAGAGACTGGGAGCGCTCTGTGATTTTTGAGACCAGTTTGGTCTGGATAGCAAGTTTCAGGATAGCCAGAGTCACAGAGAGAGAGAGAGAGAGAGAGAGAGAGAGAGAGAGAGAGAGAGAGAGATCCTGTCTCAAAACAAAATAATAACAAAAAGAACAAAAAAGTCCAGAAGTAGCAGAGACATTGCATGCTAAGCTAGAGCACTTGTCTAGCGTATATAAAGGTTTAGTTCAATCCCCACATTGTAAAAAGCATGTCTAGGACTAGCAAAGGATGTGGCTGGGCTCATGTGGTCTGTACTAACAGAATGTGTAGTGATGAGGCGAGCAGGCCTGCTTTTCGTCCCGCCCAGCTCCCACACGGCTAGCTTTACACCCGAAATAACAACACACAAATTGTGTTCATTTAAACACTGCCTGGCCCATTAGTTTCAGCCTCTTATTGGCTAATTTTCACATCTTGCTTAACCCATTTCTAATAATCTGTGTAGCACCACGAAGTGGTGGCTTACTGGGAAAGATTCAGCATGTCTGATCTGGTGGTTGGTTCCATGGCATCTGACCCAGAGAGGAGAGGCATGGTGATTGCCTCACTTCCCTTCTTCCCATCATTCTGTTCTGTCTACTCCACCCACCTATGTTCTGACCTATCAGGCCAAGCAGTTTCTTTATTAATTAACCAATGAAAGAACACCTACATCAAGAATGATCTCCCTGAATTATTTTATTTTATTTTTTCCAGACAGGGTTTCTCTGTGTAGTTTTAGTTCCTGTCCTGGAACTAGCTCTTGCAGACCAGGCTGGCCTCGAACTCACAGAGATCCGCCTGCCTCTGCCTCCTGAGTGCTGGGATTAAATGCATTAAAGGCATGTGCCACCACTGCCAGGCCAATCTCCCTGAATTTTAATGATGCCATCTACTAAGCTGGGGGCAGAGGACCCAGTCAGAGCAGACATACAAACTCTACCCTGTGTGAGTGCATCTGTTGCTGTTGCCACCATCCCTGGACAGCAGACTTCAGTTTCTTTGGTCTTTCAACAATGACGACTCAACACCAGCTCTTTCCAGTGAGCTGCTGGTTCTTCAGCACAGGTAGGGAAGGAGGGGCTTCTAGCTCCTTTGGGCTGAGTAACTCAGGGGTTGTTTGTTTCTTTAGTGTGCAAATTCCGACAGCCTGTACTGGATTGCTTACCTCTCTGATGTGTGAGAGGTTATGTTTCTCTAGAACCTCAGCTTAGAAATACACTTACTTCTCTCAAATGCCAATAGGCTACACTGGGAATAGCCAGCTGCCTACAAGTTAGGGAGAAAAACTGATTCCCTGGGCAATCGTAAGAAGGAGCAGTGCTCAGGGCCCTGCTTACCTTCAGTTGCCTGACTCACTATACTGCTTCAAAGGGGAAATGTCTCTTTTTGTCTTTTTACATGAGGACCCCGGGTTTGCTGCCAGTGATGACCGAGGGAGCAGGGGCGCCAACTGTCCTCTTGCCTTTAAATTGTCCCTCCCTGTTGGGCAGCACTATATGGAGCCTGTCCCTCTTTGCAGGCCCCTGTACCAGATGATGAATAACTTGGTGAGTCTTCCCTCCACTCCTTGACTGCCATGTACTTCTCAAGGTATCCCCAAAGTTAAACAACTACAGGGTCATTGAAAGTTCTGTCTCGAGGCTGCAGAGATGGTTTGCTGCTCTTCCTGAGGACCCGAGTTCAGTTCTTAGCACCCATGTCTGGTGGCTTATAGCTGCCTATAACTCCAGCTCTAGGGGATCCCAGCTCCTCTTCTGGCCTCTGCAGGCACTCAACCCACAACCCTCCTCCCCCCCACACACGCATGCACACACACACACACACAAATAAAAATAAAGTAAACCTTAAAACTTAAAATAAAGCTTTGCCTAGCAGAGTTGCTCTGGTGCCACCATTATGATTGACTGGTGCTCATGCGTATGGGATTATAAATATTTTGCATATGAATCTGGTCATAGTCCATCTAGGACTTGACCCTAGCAGGGAAGGGTCAAGTTTTGCCTCTGCCCTGTTTCCTCCTGGCTTTTTCCTGGCACAGTTTCTCTCAGGTAGGCAGCACAGTCTGATCTGGTACCTCTGATACGGGAGATGACAGATATGGCTTTGTCAGGCTGCAAGGACCACCCACCCCAGGATGAAAAATGGCTTCTCTTCTCCGAGTGTCAATTTGCCTGCATGGTTAGTGGAAGACACATGCTTTTATATTAAAATGATCATGGATATAAGGAGGAGAAAGCAGAGTCCACATGAATTTTTCAGGGAGATGGGAAACTGACTTCAAAGATGCTTCAGCTCACTGATGCCCTGAGTGCCCAGGGCCATGTTCCCTCTTCTCCCCTGTGACAGCAGGAAAATATGGGTGACAAAGTTTAGAAAGTCCTAGAAAAGAGGGCTTTGCAGAGGGGGAGGGAAGAGTAGGAAAGTTCATAAAGACGCTCAAATGTCAAACTAGTTTAAAGAGGCAGGACTCCAGGTGACTTGTCAGTCATTCATTATGAGCAGGGTGCTAGACGGAAGTCTTTGGTGACTTGATCTATTTATTTTATGGTGCTGGTGAGGGTATCCAGGGCCTGGAGCATGCTAGGCAAGTGCAGTAGTGCTTAGCTACATGGCCCTCGCTATGCAGGCTCTTTCCTTCATTGGTTCAATGAATCCCTGCACTATGTCTGCTTTGAAATAAGAATTCCCTTCCATAGACAGGGAAACAACATAGATTAGTAAGTTTCCATGTCAACACAAACTAGGAAATGATAAAAATCAGAATTTGAACCCACGATTCTTATCCACGGGGGGGGGGTGTTGAGATTTCAGTAATGAGGTCAATAGCTTTTCCAATCAAAATGTAAGCTTCTTGAGAAGAGGGACGAGATACTGGCTCATGGCTATTGCTCCACCTTCTAGCCCAGAGCCTGACCCAAAAGAAGAACACAGGGTGTATTTGTTGCATTAATGAATGAATGGAGTTGATACACATATCAAACACACAAAGCACATTACAGTTACTTTGTGTTGAGCCACACTGGGTGCCAGTCACAGTTCTAGGCTCAGTTATGTGTACCAACTCATCTAATCCTTTAAACAGCCTCCAGAGGCAGGGTCATTATTACCCTGACTTTTAGATCAGGGAAACTGAGACACGGAGCAGTTTAGTGACTTGCTTGATTCTATCCGACTAGATTATTGAAGAGGGAAGCACTGGGCTTCATGCATTTGGACCTTGTTATCAGGCCCAGGACACAGTAAGTGCCCAATAAAAAGTTATAATGAAACCATTAACCTTAGCACCATTAAGGACCTTGAGGAGCATGGTGTCTTCCAACACTGTTATTTTATAGGTAGAAAATTTGAGGCTCTTGGGGCTCCAGGGGGAGACCAGTGGAGAGGTCTAATCTCAGGCAAGCATCCCCCCAGGGCTCTCATGGTCCCCTGCATCTACCTTGTCATCCCTCACAGTATTTCCCTGAAAAGCGAGTAGCTGATGACACTCTTCCCTAACAATCCCCTGGGGGAACAAAATAATGATCTTATCTCATTTTTTTTTTTTTTGGAAACTGTCACATCAACACAACATTGATGCAGATTCTCCTGGTTGGTCAGCGAGAGCCAGGACAGGGCCACCAGGGGGAGGAACATTCCTCAAAGCCAGTTAAGCTGTTGGGTTTTCCAGTTAACATCTGTCACCACAGACCATGGTCAGAAGTCATAGCTACCTCCAGCTGCCCTTGTTTCCCTGGGGCAAGGACACGACTTTCTGCATGGTCTGCAGCTTCAATGGGTTCTTGGAGGTTGGAGCGAGGTACTGTCTGTCTTACTCACTCTATAGAAGGGGAAGCAATGGGGAAAGAGTCTGTGCAAGGTATGATAGGGAACCAGGATGCTGGGGAACCAGATGCTGGGCTGCATGCTTGGCATTAGTTGCTGCTTTTCCAACAGTAGAACATAACATCGTAACTTGCATGCCCAGTGCCCTTCTGCCAGCTCTGCAAAATGGGAACCATCGCTGTTTGCCATGTTGGAGGTGAGGAAGTCAAGTTCCCGGATGTTGTGATGGTTCCCAAGGCCACACAGGTGGAGCCAGAACTCAAATTTCAAAGCGTCACTTATCGACAGCCATCTTTGGTCTGGAAATAGTGCAAGGAAATTCCAGAAAGGAGTCGTTCATATTAATATGAAATAACCTTGTTACAATTTATTATGATTCCTGTATTTTATTATTAAGTTCTTATTACACCTGAATGTATAAATTGCACTTTAATAAGTGTTTTTACAGAGTGAGTATAGTGCTATAGGATTTGGTGCTACTCTGCGGTTTCAGCTTTCATTAGGGTTCTTAGAGAGCATCCCTTGTGTGTAAGAGAGGACCACTCTACAGCAAAGTTTGAAGATCACCACCAAAGCCGTCTTCCCCTACTCCTGCCAGGGTGGTTAGTATTAGTAACTGTCAACTTGACAGTTTTGAGAATCATCTCAGAAGCACACCTGCGCATATCTGCAAGGGACTTTCTAGGCTGTGTTAATTAAGGTAGGCAGACCCACCCTAAATTTGGAGGACACCAGCTGGTCCTCCTCAGGTCTGGGGTTCTGAACTGAATTAAAATGAAGACAGCAAGCCCAGAACCAGCTATCTCTCCCCACTTCCTGTCTGTGGGCACAATGTGACCGGCTGTCTCATGGTCCTGCTGCCTTGCTTTCTTCACTGTGATGGGCTGTACCCTCACACTGTGAATGGAAAGAAACCCTTTCTTCTCCAGACAGCACTTTGGCGGGCACTTTGTCGCAGCACTGAGAAAAAGGATGAAAAGCTTGCCGTGTTCTCTGCTTCTCTAAAGCCTTTCATCCAGTTGGTGTGGACCTGCCTGGAGCAGGGAGTGGTGGGAAGAGAGGGCAGAGACCTGAAAGGAATGGTGGGAACCGAGGAAGGAGAGGGATGAGGAGGGGAAGGGGTGGGTAATAAGATAAGGCAGAGAACTAGGGCGAGCTTCGGAAGGCAGTCCCTCGTCTCCTGGTCACTCCACTGTGGATGGCTGAGGGGTCTTCCCCAAGGACATCTGGAACTATTGCTTTAGTTCCCGCCATGAATGCTTGGGAGGATATGGGAACTCAAATGCTTAAAGGGCTGTGAACAGCAGTTGACTGGCAAACAAATGTCTCAAAACTCTTCTCCCTGCCCCCATCTCCTTTCTCCCTCTTCTCCCTTCTCTCTCTTTCTCTAGGCTTCTTTCTTGCCTTTCCTTCCCTCTTCCCTCTTCTCCTCTCTCTTTGGAGTTCCACTCTGTAACCCAAGCTAGCCTGTAATTAGTGACTCAGCATCCACAGTGTTTGTTTTCTAGACATGCACCACCATGCTTGGCTGCCATTTGGTTAGTCTCTCTGTCCCTCCATGTATTTCCTGTGTGTTGGCTCCGGCTTTGGTTTATCGTCTGGGGAGATCTCAGGGCCTAGGCAAGATGCTCACCTGCAGAGACGAAGAAGATGCCTGCGCTGAGGATGACGCTGTGCCTGCTGCGGTGGAACTCGCTGGCGGCCACACAGAGCCCCCCAAAGAACAGCAGTGTGACACTGAGGATGGGGAAGACACTGGAGGCCCTCACAGCCCCTGCAGAGGGAAGGAGAGACGGTTCAGGCTATGCTCCTGTCAGTCCTGAGAGTCCCCTGCTGCGGTCGTCGGGTGTCTGCAAACCGGACTGGGCAGAACGGGAGAGAAGTCCACACATCCCATCGGGGTGTGAGACTGGTGCCAGCCACTCAGGGGCCTGTGTTCGGGAGGCCCGGCCCTTAGCGGCGGACATCTTGAAAGTCTAAGCAATGTTACCAGCTGTATGCATTGTAAATTATATCTAGGCGCTTGGAGCCTAGAGTCACACAGGGCCCACCTGCGGTGGAGTGTTGTTCTCTCCTGCCTCAGCCAAGTAGCCAGGTCACCCTTCGTCTCTGATGGGGGTCTGGGAGTGTACATGGGGAGAATCAGACTTAGCTGGGAGCCCCAGATCCTTGGGCGAGGTTTCACTTACTTGGAGGGTATTCCTGTGCCCGACAGAGGGCAACATTAAACAGTAATTATAAACAAACAATGGTAATAGAACCTGGCGGACAGGGGGTTGATTGAAAATCTTTTGGGTCTGTCCTTTGAGCCTGGGACTCAGGATCTTCATTTTACACCTGGGCCCGCAAATTATGCAGGCCGTCTTGAATGCAGGGATTCCTGTCAGCCCATTTGCAGCTCATCAAAATGCAGAATCTTAAACACCTGTATTTGCATAGTAAAGAGCCTGGCAATACCCATTCAAAGCCCATTTAGTCACAGAATGATTAAATGAATTTATGTATTCACTCAAGAAATATTTATTAAGCGCCTACTAGATGCCAGGCACCCCGCCAGGTGCCAGGGAAGCAGCAGTGGAAACACTTAAGGACCTTAAAGGCACAGCGCTGTCCTTGGAGGGGTTGCTGGTCAGGAGACCCCTAGGTCCCTGCTGTGAACCCGGTGGCTTCCTGGATCCTGGAGAGGCCTGAAGGGTCCATGGCAGGAGTCCTACGATCCTAGCTAGAATAAAGGGCACACACGACCGAATCCTCAACTCTAAACGGGGTGCATCCTTATGAACCTTAGGGCACTGAAAATACTGTGGGTGCAGCGAGCATGTCCTATACCGTGAGAGAACCTCACAGCAACACGGTACACCACTGAGTGCTGGCCGGCTCCCCTCAGCGGGCAGGCTGACTGGGAGCAGCGACGGCTGCGGCCATACATCATGAGAGAATCATTTCACATACTGCGTGCGCGCTTAGGAACAGACCCAAGTTTGAAATGTGAAACTCGGCTCTACCGAGCTCGTTTTGCTTTCAAACCGCTGTAGGCTTTGCAGGCCCCCAAATGAAATGCCCTAAGTCAGGGACTGACTGTGTTTTCTGGCATTGGTGGGGGGCAGGAGAGCAGTTAGAGCATCCTGTATCTCATGCGACAGAAAGGAGCAAGCGACTCTGTGTGGCTAATGGCTGGTTTGTTCTAAGTTAATCTGCACACATACATTATTAATGGTCTGTTTGCTCTCACTCTCCTGCCCATGAACCACCTGGAGGAGTAGAAAGAGCTGACTGGTGAGTGTGTGGGTCCAGATGCCCAGACAGAGGATAACTGAGGGAGGCACGGCCATCCGGGGAATGTGGAGACTGCCTGACCAGAGGGAGGAGCTTAAGCTCTCATGAGGGACTGTTTCATTTTCAACAGCAGCCCTGGCAGGAGGTGTGAAGGTGGGCGTAAGAGTGTCTTTTTGGGCCTCCTGAGTAAAGTTCCCCTTAAACAGTCAATAAAGGCAGCACCAGCTTCTTCTGGCTGCAGTATGGTCAGGCCTGGACATAGAGCCGGAATGGACTCTGGGCTCATCCGCATATAAAAAGTCACGAGCTTCATCCTTAATGGGGTTTATGCTCTAGTAAAGACCACAGTCAGGGCCACTCACATAGTTTGCAGGGCCTTGTGCAAAGTCAAACTAGGAGGTGTCTTGTTACACAGTGGTTTAAAAATTCAAGTGAGAAGGACTTTTCCTTGGGTTGGGCCCTGAGTGATTGACAGGATTGCAGGGATCCAGGTGAGAGCTGGCACGGCTTGGACTAGTGCAGTGAACCAACGAAGGTAAGTAATTGAATTCAGGCAATGTTTTCTTTTGTTTCGAGACAGGGTTTCTTTTTTTTTTTCATTTTGTTCTATTTTATTATATTTCATTATATCATATATTAATTATAATATACGGTATTATATTATCATCCCTTATAAGCCTTTTTGTTTTCTTTTTTTTTTACTTTCTTCACGAAATTCTTTAGTTTTTCTTTTTTTTTTAAATTTATTTATTTATTAAGGATTTCTGCCTCCTCCCCGCAACCGCCTCCCATTTCCCTCCCCCTCCCCCAATCAAGTCACCCTCCCTCATCTGCTCTAAGAGCAATAAGGGTTCCCTGACCTGTGGGAAGCCCAAGGACCGCCCACCTCTATCCAGGTCTCCTAAGGTGAGCATCCAAACTGCCTAGGCTCCCCCAAAGCCAGTACGTGCAGTAGGATCAAAAACCCACTGCGATTGTTCTTGAGTTCTCAGTATTCCTCATTGTCCTCTATGTTCAGCTAGTCCGGATTTGTCCCATGCTTTTTCAGACCCAGGCCAGCTGGCCTTGGTGAGTTCCCGATAGAACATCCCCATTGTCTCAGTGTGTGGGTGCACCCCTCGCGGTCCTGAGTTCCTTGCTCGTGCTCCGTCTCCTTCTGCTCCTGATTTGGACCTTGAGATTTCTGTCCCGTGCTCCTCTGTCGAGACAGGGTTTCTATGTAGCTTTGGAGCCTGTCCTGGAACTAGCTCTTGTAGACCAAGCTGGCCTCGAACTCACAGAGATCCTCCTGCCTCTGCCTCCTGAGTGCTGGAATTAAAGGCGTGCGCCACCACTGCTTGGCCAGGCAATATTTTTCTATGTGGAGATATGAGCTGATGGCTCCCATGCGAGCCGTGAGGAGAAGATTCATGACCACCTGCCACGTTTGCTCTCAGCGGGCAGTGAACGGTGGCATCTTACTGCCTGCCAGAGAAGCAGAATGGGGTGGCACAGGCAGACACAGAGCTTATTTTGACCCTGGGAAGTTCAGAGCTGAGTTCACGTCCCTCACAGTCACATGACTTAGCTCTAGCCACCTCCGTTGTTCAGACCTAAAAAGTCAAAACTCTTTCAAAATACTGTGACCAGTTTGGGTTGGTTGTGTGTTTAGTGGTTACTGGCTGAAGGGACAGGGCCCAGAGGAGTGGGTTCTCTTAAGGTAGAAGAGATGGGGGCTTCAGTATTTGCTTTAACATGTCTCAGGATGGAGGCCTGGGCAATCCGGGGTCCTGGATAGCTGTGTCCTTCCCACCCCTCTGTTCCCATGGTGACATTTTAGGAGGCTTTTCAAACTGCCTGAAAAACTGGTTGAAAAAGAAAGAGAGGCATGGTGGGTGGGGGTCCTGGGCCCTGGAAGGACAGGATTAGATCTGTCCCCCCTGAACTGGTGGCCTGCCCTGGCTATCTTTCCTACTGCCCAGGATTGTGTTGGGGGCTAAGAGAATGATAACTTGAAAAATAAGTGGGTTTTTGTTTTGTTTTGACTTTTTGTTTTGACATGCTGAGGAATTTGCTTTAAAGTAGATGAAATGCCTTTTGAAAAGCAGGCCCAGCATCACGGTTCCTCTGAACTTGTATCAATCTCCCCCGCCTACCTTCATACCTCTGCTTCCAAATCCTAGCAGAGGTTTTCCGTGAGATTCTCTTATCTGTCAAAAGTCTGGACCCACCAAAGGGGAAAGAATTACTCTGGCCTCTTCCTTGAGTTTCTATTACCTAAACTCATTTCACAGGAAGAGGACAGTCTGCTGATACACCTGGACAGACTTCTGTTGGTCAGCCATGGCTGCCTCTGCTTCCATTCCACGGAGAATCATTTACACCTCATTGTGTGCTCTGGTGTCAGAGTTTGTTCCGGGCTGTTGCATATTTACTAGGTCTGTTGGGTCTGAAGGAAAGCTATCTACTTTCCCCATTCCTCCTTCCTCAGTGGAATAAAGGAGTCTCTAAGTTTCTAAGTCATGTTAGGTCAGCATTCGTGCTCTGGTGACCTTCCGCCATGATGTGATTTCATCCCTTGCCCATATCCACACATTTGCAAACCTCATCTCCAATTGAGTATGTTGATTACTAGTTCATTCCAGTAAAACTTCAGAGCGTGCAGTGGAGATGGGTTTCCCTTCACCTTAGCACTCAGAGGGGGTCGAGAGTATCCTCATGGTAATTTTGGTCCTCAGGTAGAATATGATCCCAGTGAAGTTGGCTCTGGCATCCTAAGTGTGGGGTGTGGGGTAATGGGTCCAATCCTGGGAGTAATTCATCAACAATTCCTAAAAGTTTCCGTGTTTGACGTATGGGTTTGCAAATGGTCTTTTGTACTGGATACCACTAAAAATTGTGTGTGTGTGTGTGTGTGTGTGTGTGTGTGCGTGTGTGTGCACGTGTGCACATATGTGTGTGTTTGGTGGTCAGAAGATAATTTGTAGGAGTCAGTTTTCTCCTTCCACTGCGTGGATTCTGAGATGGAGCTCAGTTTGTCAAGCTTGGAGCCAGGCCCCTTTAATCTCTGAGCTATATTGCCAGTCTGAACCAACCTTTAAAGAGACCATTTGCTTTGTGAATTGGCAGGGTTTGCTTGAATATTCAATGTAATGAGTTTATTTGATTAAAAGATTTTTTTTAATTAAAAAAATGATTAACCTTTGAAATGTGCCCCAAGGACATGTTCCCAGCATTGGAAGTGATAAGGTTGATTATAAAAGTGTATATTTGGACTGGCCTGGTGGCATAGGCCTGTTAGCCACACTATTAAAGAGACTCAGGCAGGGGGAACACAAGTTTAAGGCCTGATTGGGCTACACGGTTACTTCAAGGTCACTCAGGGTAAATTAAGATCCTGTCCAAAAAAAAAAGAAAACGAAAAAAAGAAAAGAAAAGAAAAAAGGCTAAGGGCTGGAGATAGCTTAGTGGCAAAGAACTTCTCTTTGCCCGTCACAAATGAGTCTCCTACCAGGCTGGCAGTGGTGGCTCACACCTTTGATAACAGCACTTGGGAGACAGAGACAGGAGGATCTCTGTGAGTTCAATGCCAGCCTGATCTACAGAGTGAATTCCAGGACAGCCTAGTAACACAGAGAAACCCTGTCTTGAAAAACAACGCACAGAAAAGCCCCTCTGTGTCCCGACACATACACCCCAAAGGTGTGTCTGACACATGTATGTGCTATGTGTGGAAGCAGGGCTGTGATTGAGCCAGAAAGAGAGCAGCTCTTCAAAGACAGCTTGGTCCAGAAAGCATCTCGAAGACAGGAAACTGAGCTAGCTTCTTTTGGCAGAATAGTGGGTAGTGAACAATCCACACTTCAGAGATACCTCTGCCTTCTGTAAAGCCATCTGTGGCTAGGGATGAACATCAACCAATCAGATTTGCCCTCATTTGCATGGTGGGGAATGCAGGGCAGGACATTGGGTGATAGTGGCTTACCCTATCCCTATGCAAATGAATGACGGCAGCTCCAAAATGAGACCCCACCCCCACCACAAGCAGTCCAGCATCTTATGCTGACAATTGTTGTCTTTCTGTCGTATCTGCAGCACACTAAATAAACTTGTTGTTTTTCTGCTCTGGTCTAAAGAGTGTCGTGTGTGTGTGTGTGTGTGTGTGTGTGTGTGTGTGTGTGTCTGTGTGTGTGTGTGTGTGTGTGTGTGTCTGTGTGTCTGTGTGTCTGTGTGTGTGCACGCTTGGCAACTCTCTCCCTTGAGAGTCAGAGGTAAGCTCAATTGAGTGCAACTTCATCATTGGCAATAGAGTTGACTTTGCTGCCCTTCACGTCATGTTACGGGAAGTCTTCTGTCGACATAACCTCGGTCTTATTAATTAGCTCTCTATGATGTTATTATGGTTAATTGTGTCCCTCAAAATTCCTGTGCTGGAGACTTGTCTAAAAATATGCTCAAGGTATTTCTAGGTGGAGCTTTCGGGAGGTAACTGGGATTAGATAAGGGTTGGCTCTGATGTAGCCATTGGTGGCTTTAAGATGAAGGAGGGCAACTGGAGTCAACAGACTTGCTTGTCTTTCCATGTGATGACCTCTGCCACATTATGATACAGCAAAAAAGCCCTTGTCATTGGCTGACCAGACACCAGCACTATGTTTGTGGGCTTCCTGGCTTCCAAAACTCAACCAAAGAAGTTTTTCTTCTGTAATGCACAATTTGGTTTTGGTTTTGTGGGTTTTTTTTTTTTTTGAGACAGGGTTTCCCTGTGTATCCCTGGCTATCCTGGAACTTGTTCTGTAGACCAGGCTGCCCTCGAACTCACAGATCCACCTTCCTCTGACTCCCAAGTGCTGGGATTAAAGGCGTGTCACTACCACCTGACTAGAAGTGTCTCTTCTCTCTGAATCACATCAACTCTGATATTCCATCATGGCGACAGATATGGATAGCGGCACTCAGATGCAGGGCCTCGTCTCAGTGGGAGAGCGTAAGTGGAGAGAGGGGCTGAGCAGCGGCATGCACCTATCCCTTTCTTATTTGCTCCTATGGACGTCATGTGACCAACTACCTTGAACTGGGTGCTACACTAACCGCTCCTGCCTAAGTTCCTTCTGAATCAGGATATTTCACTTCAGCAGCAGGAGTAGAGAGTGAGGCAGTCAGAGATTCTAAAATCCCTGGCAAGGAACCTGTGTGCTTGCAAAGGCCCATGCTCAAATTTCTCCTGATTCTGAGGCTGCTGGTGAAGCTGCGGTCAGGTGGCCTGAGGAGACTGGAGCACAGCAGCAGAGGACTCTCTCCCCCAGAAGGAGGGGAAATGGTCAGAAAAACAATCGGGCGCTCCAGAGGGTTTAAAATCAGCTTTGTGAGTTGTAGAGGGAGAGCCACAGTTCTGTTTGGTCTCCAATAGCATAGCTATAATACTGGTCCTTCCAAGTAGGGAAGAAAGATACAGATAAACAACAGGCATTCTGGGAAAATCCCATTGGTATTGGCTTCAAAGCTATTGTGGTTTGAGGGAGTCCAGTTGACATGCCATCCTTCAGGTTTTAGATTCTCTCCCTCCCTCCAGCCCTCCCACTTCCTCTCTTCCTATCTTCCACTCTCCCCACACCCCTGGGTTGAATGCTAAGCATGTATTCTTCCCACTTTGACCCCCAAGATACTTGATGACTGAGT
The DNA here is from genome assembly GCF_037038515.1 of Microtus pennsylvanicus. Classification (NCBI taxonomy): domain Eukaryota; kingdom Metazoa; phylum Chordata; class Mammalia; order Rodentia; family Cricetidae; genus Microtus; species Microtus pennsylvanicus. The sequence goes on along the minus strand of NC_134583.1, from coordinate 63,977,755 downwards.
CATAAACAAAGCCCGAATAAGACACTTTCTTGAAGGTTTCATTTATAACCTCAGTTTAAACAACAATAACAAAAACTGTCCTAACCCTAACATTCCTAAACAGCAAATTAGACAATCCTTTGGAATTTTCCTTCTGCTTGGACTTGGTACCTGTTGTTAATGAAATGGCAGTGACATCTCAAGCTAAGCTCCCTGTGCCTGGACCAGCTTAAGGCCCCATCTGCATCTGACTCTGCTTTTTCTAATCCCATGAGACAGGCCAGAGGCGATGCACACCATCTCACGATTCCCTGCTGGCCTCAGTGCTGAATAGACTACACACTCTCTCTTTTAATTTCTGTGACCTTGTCAGACTGATGACATAATTTCCATTTCAAAACAGATGAAGAAGGTTAACCTATTGAGCTAGCTGGCCCCAGGACCAACCTCACTAGAAGGAAGTCAAATAGGGTCAATGCTTGGCCTATCGCATTCCAACCCCACAGGGCACCCACTCTCCTGTGCTATGCTTGTAACAACCCATGCCACGTCCAGGTTATTGACCTTGGAAAATTCCTACAGAGACGCTGTCCCTGTCCCAATAGGATTGGAAGTGCAGAGAAGTCAAAGGAGAGGTGAAGTTTGGTTCGTATTTACCGTGCCAGGCCTTGCCCTTGGGGACCTCACCCATTAGCACCTCGCCCATTAGCACATCACCCATTAGCACCTCGCCCATTAGCACATCACCCATCAGTGTCTCGCCCATTAGCAGCTCAAATCACCCACTGAAGGAGGTGAAAACTGTACTGAGCTGAAGAGAATTCCTTAGATTTTCTTCTAAGGAGACTAAAAAGAACCTTTCAATCCTGATACATCTGCTCTTTCTCCTTTCTATTTCTAGCTCATTGGAATGAAAGAAAGTTCGGCAGCAGAGCCTTGGGAATGTATGTCTGCACTCTGAGTTAGATAATGAGAAGACTCACACTCACAGGTAAGTGGGTGATGGCAGGGGACCCTCTCCTCATCCCCCCTCCCACCCAGGGAGACTGGAGAGGTCAGGGGAACTTACGTAGAAGGTACTCTGCTGTGTCCTGTTCATAGTCTGCATCCTCGGGGAAGTGGTCAATCTTCTTGCACACACCTCGGAAAGCCCCTGTGAAGACAAACAGGGCCCTGAGCCAAGGGAAGAGTGCGACTGGGGCCCAGGCTGGCTGGTCAGCTCCGTGTTGCATGTCCTTCCCTGGTCATCAGAAGCTGTAGGAGGCCCAGCAGCTGGTTTAGGTAGGATAAAAAAAAAAGAAACTATTTGCTGTAGTTTGGACCTTGAATGTCCTTGGGAGGCCCATGCATTAAAAGACAGAACTGAGATTAGGAATAGAGTTGAGGGGTAGTTCAATTTCTAACACATGAACAGACGCACACAGACATACATGCAGGCACGAAGGCACATGCAGACACATATAGACACACACAGACACATACACGGACACATATGCAGGCACACAGACACATACAGACACAGAGACACAGACACACACACAGACGCACGTACAGACAGACACACAGACACACAGAGACATGCACACGTGTGTGTGCTTCCCACCCCAGCTCTGCCATTGGCAGGAGGTGCTAGAACTTTTGATTCCAGGAACAAGGTGCATGCCTTCGAAGGAGATTTTAGGAGCTTTGTTTCCTGCGTACCACAAAGAAAGCAGCTTCACTCTCCCATGTCTTACCCAGTATAAGTCACCATGTTCTGTCTCACCAAAACCCTCAAACAACAGAGCCAATTAACCATGCCCTGAAACCTCAGAATGAATGCCCTTCAATAAAGTTCTTTTCCTTAAGAGTTGATTTATGCCAGGCATTGTGGTACATATCTGTGATTCCAACTACATGGGAGGCACAAACAGTAGGATTGCAGGTTCAAGACCTGTCTGGGATATGTAACAAGGTCAAGGCCAACTTGGGAGACTGGGCAAAACCTCCTCTCAAAATAAAAATGTAAGGTGAGCGAGGTAGCCCAGTGGCAAAGTACTTGCCTAGCATGATCAAGGCCTACACACACATACACACACACACACACACACACACACACACACACACACACACACACACACCTGAGTTTGCCTCAGGTATTTGTCGCAGTGACCCACAGTTAACATATCAGCAGAGACAACAGATAATAAATGCACTGAAAAAAAACTAAGATTGAAACACTCCACGTTTCAGATATCATATGCTAGAAGGTCAAAGAACTAGGAAGCGTGAGAGCATGGTGTGACGGTCTCTCCTATCCTGCCTTGGGGAGGGAAGAGGGAGGCAGACTGAAAATTTGCTTTATCTTCCCATTTTACAGATGGCAAATGAGAGTTTCCCTTTCAGTCACTTGGGTAAGCAAAGAGCCAACATTCCAACCTGGGCATTTGGGAATAGTCTCCTGTCTCCGACCTGCCAATTCTGGCCACAGGTCCTTCCAGTCCTCCTCCCTCAGGAGAAGACAGTCACCCTCCCTCCATCCTCCCCACTCCCCTCCCCACCCCCAGTGGAGCTCATCAGATCCACAGAGGCACTGTCAGCGTTCGGCTTTCTTTTCTTTCTCCAGCATAAACTTGACTCAACTCATTGTGTGTGTTTGATAATCATTGTGGGTGTTTATTAACTAGCCAATTAACCAATCTCTGGGGCAGTTAACGACTCTGTCAGTTCTTATAAATGACAAACAGTATTCAGAACGTCTCACAGCGCAGCATGAAATGATGCTTGTGTTTCTTCTTCCCTGTCTGCAAAGACAGAGGCAGGGAGGTGAGGAGAGTGTAGCGTAGAGTCCCAGGAAGGTGGGGGAATCAGGCAGGGCCAGACATGCTTCTCAGTGAGTCACTGTTAAATGAGAAGTGGCCATCTATGAAATGGATATGTGTGTGTAATTCTTGTGAAGCTTGGGCACATAACCATAATAGCCGTCACATTGTTTCTCGGGTGGAAAGATGGGTTAGTGGGTATAGTACGTGCTGCTAACCACGAGGATTTGTGCTCTGACCCCCAACAACAACAGAAAAAACAAATGTGGTGGTGGTGATGTCTGCTCGTAATGAAAGTGCTAGCAACAGAGACAGGAGAATTCCCAAGGCTTACTGACCAGACTGTCTACCTGAACTAGTGAACTCTTGGTTTAGTGAGAGACCCTGTCTCAAAGAATAAGGTGGAGGGCTGGCAGATTGGCACAGTAGATAAATGTTTGCTGCACGATCTCAGTGACCTGTATTTGGTGGAAAGAAATAACAGACTCTGCAAAGTTGTCCTCTCTCTCTCTCTCTCTCTCTCTCTCTCTCTCTCTCTCTCTCTCTCTCTCTCTCTCTCTCCTCTCCCTCTCTTTTTCTCCTCCCTCCCCCCTCACACACACAGTAACGTTTTGTTTGTGCCATAATAAATAAAGCTCCCTTGAAGCTCAGAGTGCAGAGCTAGTCACACCAGTTAGTCATAGAAACCAGGCAGTGGTGGCACACACCTTTCATCCCAGCACTCGGGAGGCAGAAGCAGACAGATCTCTGTGAGTTCAAGGCTACCCTGGGCTACACGAGATTGAATCAGTCTAAAAGAGAAACAAAGTTCATACCTTTGATGCCAGCACTTGGGATCACAGGCCTTTAATCCCAGCACTAGGGAGGTGGAGACAGGTGTGATATGGTTGGGCAGAGAGAGAGGAATATAAGGTGGGAGGTGACAGGAGCTCAGAGCGTTCAGTCTGAGATTCGTAGAGCGGATCTTACCCACTTTGGTCTGATAGAGGTAAAAGGTATCTCTAGTAGCTCGCTGCTCTGCTTCTCAGATATTTCAGCTTTTACCTCCTAATATATGATTTCGGGTTTATATTACTAAACCTATTAGAATTTATCACACACACACACACACACACACACACACACACACACACACACACGTTTCCAATGGGCCAGGCACGTGGATGAAGCGCTCCACCCTGTGAGGCAAGGCTGTTAATACTGATATTTCTGATGCAGCACTGAGGAAAACAAAGTGACTGGGGAGGCTTCAAAGCCTGAGTTTTCACCATTAGACCGTGAATGCCCAACCTTGCCGCATCTACTATTCTTGTTCCTGTGATCATCTTACGACACTAAGAGCGCTATCTATTTAGCTCCTCACTACTCACTACTGTGAGTAGGCTCCAAGCCAGCAGCATTTCACAGGAATTGCGGTGAAATACGAAGACCATATCTTTGGTTCTGATTCTTTTCCCACCTGGCAAAGAATAGACTCAGAATCCAGAAAAAGATCCAGGGGAGAGAACTCAGGAAAATCTTGGAAGAAAAAACAAATGATAACTTTTCTCCCAACCTTGAAGAAAAGACGTTAATTTTATTCTTGTATTTTAGAGCTTCATTCTCACACACCTGTTTGTTGAGCATGTTGTCTTGACATAAAGACCCATGCATCAGTCTTTGGGGTCAGTGAATCATGGGGGCTCTAAGTTCATCAGAGGGTTAATCCCCTGGTGGGTTTATAGATGAACAGGTTCTGGAAATGGTAAAAGATGGAGGAAGTGGGTCTTTGGAGATGTGCATGCCCAAAGACTTGTCCTTAGCCCCAACCCTCTCTCTTTTCTTCTTGTTTGTAGCAACTGCTATACTAGAAGATGAGTTGTCTGCTTTGCCATCATGATTCCTCATCACAAGCTAAACAACAGTGGGTTCAGACTGGAGCTTTTCAAACTGTGAGCCAGAAGAAACATGTCTCAAGCATTTTGTCCTAGCAATGGATAGTGTACTAACCCTGGAGCTAGGAAGATGGCTCAGTGGGTAAAGTGTTTGCTGCACAAGCGTGGAGACCTGAGTTTAGCTCTCTAGCACCCATGGAAAAATCAGGTGTGGCATCACATATCTGTCACCTCAGTGCTAGGGTAAGGGCAGATCCTGGGGACTTGTTGGGAAGTCAGGCTAGCAAACTCTGGTTCAGTGAGAGCCCCTGCCTCAAAAATGAGATGGAACGCAAGAGAAGAAAACACCTAAAGTACACATGCTTGCCAATACAAACACACACACACACACACACACACACACACACATACACACACACCTGATGTCTGAAGTTTCTGTCCTGCCTGGTCCTGCAGCCATTAAGCCCCAAAGAATTACACAGAGGTCTACATTAATTATACACTGATTGGCCCATTAGCTCAGGCTTCTTGTTAACTAATTCTTATAACTTACATTAGCCCATAATTCTTGTCTGTGTTAGCCACGTGGCTTGGTACCCTTTTTGGTGAGACAGTCACATCCTGCTTACTCTGTGTTTGGCTTCCTCTGTGTCTGTGTGATGATTGCAGACTGACTGTTTTCTCTTCCCAGAATTCTCCTGTTTTTGCCGCCCCACCTCTACTTCCTGGATACTGGCCAATCAGCGTGTATTTAAAATACAAGTGACAGGGTACAGATCATTGTCCCACAGCACTCCCCCCCTTTTTTTTAAAAAAAAACAATAACTGAGAATTAAATCTCCTTTGTTTAGCTTTGTCCAGACCATTATCCATAACATATTGTAACCAACACTCTAAACAAAGATAAATACCCATAGTCCATATTTTGGGAATATGGATGTAGTTTTCCAGAATACTTCCTGCTGATTGAGGGCACTGATAATCTTAAGGGGAACTAAAGAAAATTTTGAATTATGGTCAAGTCCTAAATGGAATATTCTGTGAGGCTTGACCATCTCAGCCAGCAGTCTTGAATCTGTTCTGGATGTAGAACTCAGACATCTGAGCCATTCGCTCCTATCGGATATTTCTCAGGGGGTCTTCCTTGATCAAACCTGATTTTTCTTAACCGGGAATGAACCCACAGCCTCTCATTTCTTGTGGAAACAAAAGCAAAACCTCTTCTCCAAGATAACATATCTTTTGACTTCAATTTTGAAGTCAAGGCATTTTCAAAATACATGTGTTGCATTAATCCAGCAACATTTATATTCAAATGTCTTTTAGCAGCTGTTGGTCCTTCCTCAGCCATCAAACAATTAAAACACCACACAATAATATACAGTATTCAGACTCTGTGTATTTTTATCTTTATGTGGCTTTATTTTAAACTTTATTTTTTATTTTTATTTTTAATTTTTGGTTTTATGAGACTAGGTTTCTCTGTATCTTTGGCTGTCCTGGCACTATTCACCCTGTAGACCAGGCTGTCCTTGAACTCATAGAGATCTGCCTGCCTCTGCCTCCCAAGTGCTGGGATTAAAGGCATGTGCCACCATACCTTGAACTCATAGAGATCTGCCTGCCTCTGTCTCCAAGAAACTTCAGACAACACATACACACTCACAGAGAGAACATGTGCACACACATGAATGACTGGATAATGTCCTGAGAAGTAATGCCTGTTGCACAGTTACTATAGCCCATGAACCACTTTAAGTAATATACACTTAACAGTGTTCAAAACACACCGTTTTGTGATCATGTTAGCAGAAGCACCTGAAGCAGGTGAGTGTGTTCTCACGCCAGTGAGCTGTTCTTGTGGATTCCAAAGTTGAATGTCCTCAGAACCTGCTGTGACTCTTGCTTTCTTCAGTGGTTTTGGAAGTGGGAGCAGAATACTTTGCCAGGGGACTTAGTGATAGTTTTGTGGTCATCCCTCGCTATCTGTAGTGGCCATGGGGTGCACCAGTGGTTTTCTTACCAGCTATGCTTCTTCCATGAAACAGGCCAGGGCCCCTGGACAGAGCAAAGGGCCTTGAGAGTAACTTCACCTCACTGTGAGCTGTTTTATGCATCCTACAGAAGACTGCATAGGAAGAAAAGGTTCGCAGAAGACGGAATGGGGACTCTCTAGAAACAGGCCACTCAGGACCACTGTGGGGATTAGCAGGTGCCGGGATGCCTGCTTTTGCTCATGAAATAGACTGCTCGAGGTGATCTAGGCCGCATGAAACTGGTACTAGAATCAGGAAGCACTAGTGACTCTTGGAAACACACTAGCCAGAATTTTAGTGTGTGTGTGTGTGTGTGTGTGTGTGTGTGTGTGTATGTGTACGTGTGGTATATGTGCTCGTGGATGCATATGTGGAAGTCAGAGGACACTGGGCGACCTGACCTCCACGCGGATCTGTCACTGATCCTGGAGGCAGGCTGGAGGGGAGCAAGCCCCTGTGGTCTCCCTGTATCTGCTGTCCCCTCATCACTGGGTAACAGGCACTATGGCTCCACTGTGCCCTTTGTGTGTGCAGGGGACTCAAGTGGCGTCCTCACGCTCACGCAGCAGGCACTCTCGCCTACTTGTCCATCTCCTTTGCCCAGGGGCCTTTCAGAAATTTGAGGAACAAAAGGTTTTGTTTTGCGATTTTTTTGTTTTCCTTTAACCTGCGTTATTTAATTGCGTTTTGTGCTCTATTAAACACTAAACATGTTTGCTGCAGCTTAAAACTCAGGATAGTTAACACGGAAACCAGATTTTCGGGTTTTCTTTAAACATGAGTTCCTTGTCACTTCCATGTGACAACCAATCCACATAGGCAGACATTAGCCTGGGCATGAGTTCACCAGTTGGCCAGAATCCCCATTTGGCCCCATGGTGCGCCCATGTTCCTGCAGACATATAGTCCTGCTATCTTTGAATGCAAGCAGACTAAGAGGGCTGTCTTTGGGGTCGCATCTTGGTATCAACTTCATATCAATCGTCCACTAGTTGCAGTTCTCCGTGAGTTACTTCTCTTGCCTTGCCTCCGGGGAGATGATAAACGCGATGCCATGGGGCTGTCCTGATGCGGACAGGGTACCAGGGTACCGTCAGCGCCTTGCCTCCGGGGAGATGATAAACGCGATGCCATAGGGCTGTCCTGGTGTGGACAGGGTACCTTCAGCGCCTTGCCTCCAGGCGGTTGATAAATGCGATGCCATGGGGCTGTCCTACTGCGGACAGGGTACCGTCAGCACCCAGCGCTGCTCTCAGCGCTCTCACGCACCTTTCAATCAGGCAAATGCGTCAGGCGCTTAACGCAGCTCCTGGCATACACTTCAAAGCTCAATAAATCAAACCGACTACTATCATTGGTTTTGGCAACAGGGATTTCCCCACGGAAGATTCCACACTGGTCGTGAAGCTCTTGGCACCCCAACCCAAACACTTGTAAAGTGCGTTTGGCCATGTATCAGCAGCATATTGCTCGCCCCCAGAAATATCTACCAGTTATCGTTTTCATATCTCCTCCATGCACCCCCCCCCCATGCCTTCACATGAGGCCATTTAACAGGGTTGGGACCACATACCTCCTTTACTTACATTTTCTCGTGACTATTTCCCCCTAGCAATAATTTTTTTTTGAGACTTTGTTTTGCTATGTAGTCAAACTGGTCTTGAACTTGTGATCCTCCTGCCTCAGCTTCTGAGTGTTAGAATTACAGGTATGAGCTTTTAAAACCATTCTTGTCAAGAAGAATAAAGGTATTTTAAGGAAAGACCCTTGAACCTCTCCTTTTAGTTATGAGACTTTTGAAACAACGGACCCCAAGGAAATGGAATTTCCTCAGGAGTCTCCTGTTGGGAGAGGGACAAGGCTGGGCCCTGGTGCCAGCCAGAGGAAGAACTTGTCTCCTTAGAGACTTTATCCAGTTCTGGCAATTTGTCAGGCTGTCCCATAGAAGAAGCTGGAGCCTATACAAGGATAGGTTGGCGACAGGTTAGGATCATCTTTTGACCAGAACTGCTTTGATAAGCAGATCTCTTACCCTCCACTTAAGCCTAAACCTCTTGTCAGGACCCCAGAGACAGACTAGGGAGGCTCACCGAACCTCGCTATTTGTTCCTCTCCTCGGTGTGCACACGAAACAGACCTTTCTCTGGTTTACACTATCACTTGTCTCCTTAATGGCCTACCAAGGTCAGCTGGCTGAGCCTAGCTTGTTCCGACACTGGTGCTCAGCAGCTCCAGCAACATCATTGTGCACGGCACTACATTAATGCAGCTTTTCTAAAAAGGATGAGTGTGATTTACCTACATACTGCAAACAAGCAGAAGATAGAAATGTTGAAAACGTTCAGACTGTAAGGATCAAGTCAGGATACGAACTCAGCACTATCCTAGCTCAGCATCAAGCTGGAGTTCTGAGGCAGAGATGCTGCAAAGACAGTGAAGAGAACCAAGATCTGACAGCTGAGGGTAAGAGGTGAGGGGACACCAGTAACCAGGCAGCTGTGAGACCTGGGGTATGAGAGGCAGTGGATTGGAGGATCCTGGGAAGACCTTTCTAGGAGCAATTCCCCGAGCTGTTGAGATACCATAGTGGAGACTTTTTTTTTTTTTTATGGTGGTTACAGTTTCATTTTGCAGGGAGAAGATTGTCCCAGGAACTCGACTTTGACTGAGACAATGGAACCTTTCCTTCACGGGTGGGAACAGTGTATGCTTAGACCATCACGCCTCATGAAGGGCAGGCCCTTGAAGCAGTCCATGAGCATCAAGATGAGGAGAAGGATGCTTGTTATTGTCTCTGTTAGTTACCACAGCCCCATGGACTCTACTCAGCACAAGGACTGAGCTATCAGCAAGGGGGAGGAGATGGAATAAAGGCACCATTTTCCCAGGTGACAGAATTAGCCTATTCAGGAAGCTGAAAGCAATTTTCTCAGGGAAAAATAAAACTGGAATGAATGAAAGGGCTTCAGAAAGGTTCTTTGTGTTTTAAACAAGATATCAAACCACACGGCAAAGCTACAATAATTAGGTCCTCGTGGCGGGCTGAGCATCTTTAAGAATAATTCTTAAATGAATAAACATCCTAAAAAATAAACAGCCTTTTATCTCGTATTTAGATAATCTGTGCTAAATTAAAAGAACATATGTGACATATGGTTCAAATGGTATAGAAAGGATTCGGAGTAAGCAACCCCCTGCCTCTCACTCTCTCACACACAATTATCTCCCCGGTAACTCAGTAAAATGATTTTTGTTAAGCAAATGCCGAGTGAAATCATGTCTAAGCTGCGAACTGAAGGTTAATTAGAAGCTAATCAGAGGGGGTGGTTTCTTCAAGCGGTTGGGGGGGGGTCTGGTGTGATGCTGATAGAATCCAGGAGGGAGGACTGGTTTGGGAGTTCAGAGTCACTGCAGGTTGTGGGGTCAGCCGAGGCTGGACTGCGGAACAGACCCAGAGTGCATGGGTGAGAGAGGATGGGAGAGGAGGTGGGAATCTGGGGAGGAGCTGTGTGTGAGAACTGGGCTGCAAAGGTCGGTTTCAGCTTCTGGGGATCCCCTGGTGGTCAAGACAAAGAGGATGCTGGTCCTCAGACCTGAGGTACTCACTGAGAATCTTAACCAGGCAGTTAGTGAACAAGATGATGAAATTTTGATAAATGGCCATAGCACCAAGTTGCCTTCCAGTGTGTATCCTTTTACACATAGATCTGTGTGGTGCTCACCCTCATCAGAGAAGCTTCTTACCGCAGAGGACGGAGGTTGATGCTGAGACAATGGCTCATCAAAGTGCATTGTTACCCCTCCTGATTTCTCTGCCTTCTTTCTGGTGGACCTTCTCTTTTCCCCAGATAAGTACAGATTCTACACATGAGAGAAAATGTGCCCTTTGTCTTTCTGAGTCAGGCTTATTTTGCTTATTATTGAAGGGAGGCATGGCCGTCCCTCAAGCAGGGCAGGAACTTGGAGTCAGGAGCTGATGCAGAGGCTGTAGAGTGGCCTGCTTACTGGCTTGCTCCCCATGGCTTGCTCAGTCTGCTTATTGAGCCCAGGACTACTAGTCAAAGGATGGCACCACTCACAATGGTCTGGCTCCTCCCCATCAATCACTAATTAAGAAAGTGTCCTACAACTTGATCCTGTGGAGGTGTTTTTTAATTGAGGTTCCCTCCTTTCAGATAACTCTGAATTATGTCAAGTTGACATAAAACTAGTCAGCACAATCCATTTTTTTGAAAATGACATAGTTTCTTTTTTATGTCTAATTAAAATTCAGATGTATATCTGAATTGCGTGTGTGTGTGTGTGTGTGTGTGTGTGTGTGTTGCTGGGAATCAAACCCAGAGTCTTGTGCACACAAGGCAAGTGTTCTACCACTATATTGCATCCTTGGTATGTCTGTAGTTCTGTATTTGAAGGAGGCAGATAGTGGCAACCATGGGTAAAGTGGTGGGGCAGTTGGTGACAATCATGGGCAAGGGCACAATGTAGGCAGTTGGTGGCAACCCTGGATAGGGTGGTAGCGGAGGATTGGACCTTAGACCTCGGTGGAGAGAAAACCAGCTCTCTGAAGATTCAGAAAAGGCCTTTTCAGCTAAGCAACTGCAAAGGCAGACAGAGGCTGAGGAGTGGAGTGAATGCCTCTGTTTGAGAAGGGAGGTGAGTGTGGACAGAGGATTATTGTGTCAATTTCCCTGGGCCCGCCAGCTGCCCTTCCAGCTGTTTCTCTATCACTGATCTCTGGAACATCTGGGAGGCTGGGTTACATGTGGACCATAATCAACCCTAACTCTTCCATAGGGTTAAGATCATCCAGGAGAGGCATCCTAAAGGATCCCATGATTTGGGGGTGGCTTCTAAAATGCCAGGGTGGGAAGTAGTCTGAAGGAAGAGGCATTTGTGCTTTTGAATCCTAAAGATCTTCTCAGCTATCTCAAAAGATGGTGTTGGTTCAAATCACTTGCACTCAACATGAGGACCAGGGTCCCCATTCTGAGAGTTTTCTTCCAGATTCCAGCCATGTGGCCCCAGTCCGAACCTGGGAAATGGCCATCAATAGCCACAAAGAGGCATAAGGGTCTTAACTGAAATCTGTACAAACAAGTCAGATTCTTGCAGGTTCGAGGATACAATGGCCCTTCCTTCCACACGTATGTTTTGACCTCTGGTGGTGGTGGTGGGGTTAGAGGGCAGAAGGACTACAAGCTTTGGCACTCTCTGATACCACCACTTACAAACTCACCAGTTAGAGCCTCTCTTACGGTGGACTAAATGTTTGTGTTTTTCCCAAACACCTATGTCTAAGTCTTATTCTCCAGTACAAAGTTATGATGAGAATTAATGACATAGGGAATTGGGAATTAATGAGACAGGGAGGTTAGAGTATTCATGAATGGGAGAAGTGTTCTTATAAAGGCGGCCCCATTCGAAGAGTAAAGAGAAAGCAGCCTTTGACAATCAGGAATGGGCCTATTAGAACCTTACCTTGTGGTGGGTTCTGTGATCACCTGACACCCAGAAGTGTAATGAAAAAAATTCTATTATATAAGCCATTTGGTATATCAGCAGGTCTCAATTTGTGGATCTCAACCCTTTGAGAGTTGAATGACCCTTTCACCTAAGACCATTAGAAAATATAGATATTACGATTCATAACAGTAGCAGAATTACAGTTATGAAGTAGCAATGAAAACCATTTTATGGTTGGGAGTCACCACAGCATGAGGAACTGTATTCTGTATTAAAGGGTTGCAGCACTGGGCAGGTTGAGAACAGCTGTGTATATGGTGTTTAGTTGTAGCACAGGCCCACAAAGGACATTGTAATGCTTCATATTGTTGGTCAACCTGGCAGAATCACCTATGAGACAAAGCTCTGGGCATGTCGGGGAGGAAGTTTCTAGATTGGGTTAATTGAGGTGGAGAGATTAAACTTGGGCAGAACCATTCTCAGGCTGGGGTCACAGATTGAATACAGAGAAGCGCTCTTGACTGTGGATGTGATATGGCCAGCTACCTCATTTCTGCTGCCACGCCTCCCCTGCCAGGATGGAGTGAATCCTTAACTGTGAGCTAAAATAAACCCGTCTTTCCTCAAGTTGCTTTTTGTCAGGCATTTTTTCCTGGTACCAAGTGACATGCACCAACACCTTAGGCGAGTCATCCCCCGCAGCTTGACCTCTTCATTTTTGGTCTTGGTAATCTCTTGATTGGTGGGAGTTTCAGAAGAAATAGTTGAAGTTGGAGCTGGATAGATTTCTTCATTCGGTAAAGTGCTTGCTAGGCAAGCGTGAGGGCCTGAGTTTGGCCTCGGAGTCCTCATAAAAAGACTGTATTCCCAGCGCTGAGGGGACAGACAGACAACCCCTGGGCTCACTGGCCAGTCAGCCTCGCTGACTCAGTAAGTCAGACACCCATAGTTGACCTCTGTTTGTTTTCCACCTGCGCATATACTCCCCCAGGCCCCGAAGAGCTCACTGTAGTCTCTACTCTTACTGAGACATGGTCTGCAGATCTGATGGATGCTTGCTGGGTCTCCCTCATACTTCGCACAGCAAGCATTGCCTGAGGTGACGTGAAGAAGTGAGAAGAGTGATGTACGAGGCTGGGGTGGTTGAGTTTGGCTCCTGCTTCTGCTACACATCCCCTGTAATTTGCTTAGCTTATTAATGCCTCAGTCTCTCCCTCTGTAAGCTGAGAATGTTAGTAACATTTATCAGAGCTTTAATGTATAGTCAGTATTTTCCCCATACTTCCTTCATTCCTTTATTGTTGAGAGAGATCCCATGTATCCCAGGCTGGCCTCAAACATTCTCTGCAGCCAAGGCCAAACTTGCCAGCTGATAAACTTTTGATAGTCCTGCTTTCATCTCTCAGGGGCTGGAGTTACAGGTGTGCATACCACACCTAGTTTATATGATTCTGGAGTCAGGCCCAGGGCCTTGTGCCTGCTAGTGAGCACGCTGCTCCCTGAGCTGCATCCCCAGACCATGTCACTTACTTTACAACATCGCTTAGTACACAGAATCATGCAAGTATGTGTTAATTCAACAAACGCACTTCAAGACAGACAAAAAGACATAAAATTAAGATCTGATTAATCCCAGAACTCAGCCCTTGGTAAAATCCTCTTAATCCACAGCACTGAGCACTTAGTACGGGTTCGAGGGGACAGCTTCTAGTACCATGACCTTTACCTTGGGCCTAGAAAGGAAATCAGGAGTCCCTTCCATCCCCACAGAGATGTATGGGTAGCTAGGCAGAACTGTGCATGTGGCACATGCTTGTGTATGTGTGTATCATGTACATTCAGTTCAGCAGGGAGCCCAAGGAACTTGTCACTGTCCAGAGGGACTGGCCTAAACCATCTACTCTGTTCAGATTGGCTGAGGACTAAGCAGAGTCTTCTGTTTTTGTTTTTTGGAAGGGGGAAAATAGTCTTTGAAAATAATTCTTTATTGTGTACGTGTGTGTGTGTGTGTGTGTGTGTGTGTGTGGATTTGTGTGTATGGGTGTACATACTGGCTAGTCAACCTCAGGGGCCCTCCTACCTCTGCCCCCTCCTCTTATGCCAGCACTGGGGTTACAGGCATGTGCTTCCCTCCTCGACTTGTTCTGTAGATGCTGGATATTTGAACTCAGGTCCTCAGGCTTGCACAGCAAACAACTTTACCCACCCACCCAGCTCCCTAGCCCCAGTGCTTTTGGTCTCAAGTCGAGGCATTATTGGCTCTGGAACAGATAGAATTGGGAAAACAAGACCATCGTTAGAGTCTTAACTTTTCCAGGCTTTCAGTCCTGAGGGGGGCAGGGCAGACTATAGCTATGACAAACTGCCTGAGAAAATCAACTTTACAGGAGGAAAGGTTTGTTTGAATCTTGAGTTCAGAGGTTACAGTCTGTGGTCAGGTGGTGGGAGGCGGTGAGGGGACAAGGAACATGCGGCAGCACAAAGGTGGCCAGGAAGCAGAGAACTGGGAAAGAGGAAGAGGGATGAGTTGAGCTACAAAGACCCATTTCCTCAACTGGGCTCCACTTCCCATAGTTCCTACCTGCTCACCCCAGAGTCCAGTCAGCTCTGAATCCGTCAGCTGATTAATTCCTGGTAACACTGGAGCTCACGTGATTGCTAAACTCTGAGTCTCTGAACACCACAATGCCTTCAGTAAGGTGTCTTTGGGTAATACTTTGTAACCAAATCATGGCACAAGGGCAGATTCCTCTCCAGCAGAGGGAGACGATGCCACCAAGGCCTCTGATTGGTCTTCTGGACAGGATCATCCATATCTTTCTCCACTGGATGGTCAGCACCTACAATGATGGTCCTCAGGCAGGCTTTACCCGGCTGTGGGTTCCTAGAACCTACTAAAGGGCAATTGTGTCATGCACGCTCTGGTAGACACGTCATGTGCAGAATGAAGATAGTGCCCTCACCAGTCCACATAACCAAGCTCCATGCCTAAAATCCGGTCTCATCCACAAACAAGACCAATGGAGTGACTGGATCTTAGTTACCATCTGGACAACAAATCTAGCTAGTGTGCTCAAGTTCCAGCCCCTCAAAGCCCAGTTTAGAACATAAGGCTAAGGCTATGGAAAAACCAGAGTTCTGGGTCCAGCAATATAAGTCTTCAGCCCATTGTGATAGCTTTGTCTTGGGATATGGGGAAGGGCAAAGGTCAAGTTCTTTGATGCCCTGATCAGGAGCACTTGGGCTAAGAAGGCAAAAGTAAGCCCTTGCTGTAAGTTGCTGTAAGGGTGCTTGCGTTCGAACACATCTGTGTTGTCTAAAGACAAAGATGAAATTCACCACAGAGGCTCTTAAGGACACTGGGGCACAAGGAGTTTCTGAGGGTCCCTGCTGGCTCTAACTGTGGCCAGGTCGAGAGGCACGGTTCCTGGGTAGCCCACGGGAAGACACTCCTTTCACAGAAATCAATGAAAGACAAAGATGTGCTTGCTGCCAATAACATCTTAGACTTGAACACAATTTATGAAAACGTTCATCTCATCTGATGTTTCCTAAGTGTGTGCTAAAATGAGCCAAGAAGCATTGTGCCAATTTGGGGGGTGGGTGGAGAGGCCTCATTTTTCTGATGGAGTTGCATGATGGTCTGATACGAAATCCCTTGTGACAGGATTGTAAAGTTTGGTGTTCACGGCGGAGTCATAAAGTGGGTCAGTTTGGGGGAAAAATATGTTAGCTCGTCATCAGTTTTCCCAAGGGCTGCTGTTAATCTTTTGATATTCAAATTATGGGATGTCTATCATGTCATCACCCTTGTCGGCCCCCTCCCCCCTTGTTAGCTGTGTCCCGAGGCAGGCTCTCCTTCCCCTCAGTTGGCACATTACGTTCCGACCTTCTATTTGCTTTTTTCCTGTTACACGTTGACAAGAGCTGGCAATCAGGGGGAAAACTGCCAGACAGAGGCTGGGAGTCAAGTGTTAAAGGCATGGGGAGCGGGAGGTGGGGTAGGGCAGCCTGTGAGTAGAGGCTGCTTTTGTAAGTGGTTGGGTCATTAACGCATACTTTCATATTAAGACAGAGTTCACTCGCCTGTCCATATGCCCAGATTTAGATAATGAATTCCCAGATAATGAGGACCCTGAACTAAACTTGGTCTCTTTGAGCAAGACGAAGCACTCGGGGTATAGCAATTATGAATTACCTCCTCTAATAAGAGAACCAGAAGACAGAAAGTTAATGAGAAATAAACACTCTGGTTTAACAGAGGCGCTGTTGGTGCACATCCTGGACCATTCTTTTGTTTCACAGATGTCTTTGGAGGTGCCCACATTCCGTGAAGAATGGTCCTGACACTTGAGTTTATCAGTGACTAAATGCAGCCTGCTTCTACACTAAACACTGCAGAGGATGTGATTGGGATGGTTTGTGGAGGATGCTCATGAGGTTGGGTGGGCAAGGGAGGACTCTATGAGAAGGTAACTTTCAGTAACAAAAGGAAGCCATGCCTGGGAAGACACAGGGGAGAGTCTTGCATGCTCAGGAGAGAAGGGCCCATGGAGTAGCCCAGCGTGGGCTTCAGGTGGGGATCTGGTGAGCACAGGTGGGCTGCTGCTGTCACTCATCTGCGACACAATGAACCATTCTGCTTTGTTTTCAAAGAGCCTGATATTAACTTTTTGGCTCGATCAGTCCATCAGGTAGATACAGAAGGTAAAATGATTTCCCTTGTCCTTAATTAAGTGGATAATTTAAGATACAAATAAATAACTAGCTTCTCTCAGAGCCCGGGATCCAAACATTCCCAGGGTACAAAGTCAAAAGGCCAGTCCTCATGTATCCAGATCTGGGTGAGGGTCCAGGTTCAATTTACCTATATTTCTTGCCACCCAATACAGTACCCATGATTCCATGGGCTCCAATGTTTGGCTCATCGTTGAGGCAGTAGAATCATTGGTCTGGGGTACAAGCCAAGTAGGTATATGGAGAAAGAATAATAATTAGAAGTTATCTGTTTGTTGGTATTTACAAAAAACTAAATTAAACTGCACAGGAGAACATCTGAAGTGGGTTGATCTTGCTCATGTAATGGCTTAGTATCTTTACCTAAAGCTTGACTGAGGGTTGGACGGTTACATGATCACTTGCTGCTTTGAGTCCCAGTATTTGTAATCTGCTCTCAGTAGGCACTAGAAGAGTCAAGAATGTGTTCCCTCTGTAGACCACAGAGGTGACGGTTCTGGAATAAAGGGTTGAGATTGGCTAAGAGCCATGACTTTGGCTCCTCCATCTTGGCTTCTTGCACAGAGGACCAGGTATCTTCCAGAGGGGCAAAGTTGGAGCCAATTGTGTAAGATCTACCTGGATTGTGCTTAAAATGTAAAGTATGTTCTTGGGCCTCCTTTGGTGAAGATCGCTGAGAACCTATGATTTGCAGCAGCTGCCTGCTGGGTTCTGCTGCATATCAGGCTAAGAACCAGGCTCTACACTTAGGAAGGGGCTATTGCTTTGCCGTAGCATGAAGGCCCCAGCAGAAGTGGCTCCTTGATGTTGAACAATCTAACCTTCATCTGTGAGAACTAAATACCCATTCTTTATAAATTCTTGGACTTCAGGTATTCCAATCCACCAACACAAAACAAGTTAAGATGACTCAGCTCTTCCAACAAGGAAAGATCAGTCAGCGAGTCCTGCTTCCTGGATTCCTAATGCTGGCCTATCCTGCGGGACCTAGTCTTCATCCTCACTATCTGATCAGCAAGCTCCTCCTGCCTCTGTCTCGCCAGTGCTGGAGTTACAGATTCACTGCTATGTGCAGCTTTTTATACGAGTGCTGGGGATTTGAACTCCTCTCCTCATACTTGCCTAGCAAGCACTTTACTGATTGAGCCATGCCTCCAACTCCCCCGCCTTCCACCTTTTCTAAGTAGCACACATATGGCCCAATGACAATATGGCATGTGGAGGCTTGGAGTTCAAAATAGTATTTTTAAACCCCAATTTGACACTTTCTTCATTAAAAAAAATCCAGAAGAATCTTTTTAAGTGCTGTTTTTTAAGTTTCTGAGTGATGCGTGCTTGCATTGCCACCCCTGCAAGTTCTATAAACATGTGCAGAATCAAACCCTCAAACCGGAGCCTGTGTTTAGCTGTGTATAAAGAATCACACTTTTTTTTCTGACATTTTGTGCCATTCTGGCCATGCTACACCAAGAAAAGGAACTAAGGCTCCTGGATTAATCTCCAGCTACCCTGGGCTGCTCATTTCAACCTTCGCTGGTCAGCTCTATCCAGTGCTAACAGACTGGCTTGCCAGCACATCCACTGGGGCCCTGACATTTACCCTGCATCTTTTACTCTCTTCTATTCATTAAGCATGGCTGGTTGCCACAGCAACCATTAACTGCACCTGACATCCAGGAATAGTGCTTGTGTTTTGAGCAAACACCACACCGGGGTTTCATTCAGTGATGTAAAGACTTGATTGTCTTCCCTCTGACCTGCATGGACACAGGGGGCTTTCTCTCCCTGGGGGTCCAATTTCCTTCTCAGCATCTTTACTGGTCTCAGGGCCTGGAGCAGGAGAAAGAAGTCAGGATCTCTCCTCCAAAATATCTGTCTCCTTGTTCATTGACCCCAGAATTCCTCTTTGCTCTCTATATTTAGACAGGATCTTGTAATATATCCCAGACTGACTTCAAAAGTCACAGTATTGCTGTCTCAGTCTCCTGAGTGCTGGGATTATAGGTATGCACCACCATGGAGTGGTGTGCATGCATATATGCATGCATGTGAATATGTGTGTGTGTGTGTGTGTGTGTGTGTGTGTGAATTTAGAGGCCAGAAGTCAACACTGGGTATCATTCTTTACCTTATTTTTTGAGACAGATTCTCTCACTGAATTTAGAGTGCACTGATTCAGTTAGGTTGGCTGATTAGCAAGGTCCAACGATCCTTTTTTTTTTTTCCTGTCTCCTCAAAGCTAGGACAGCAAGCATGTACCAACCACTCTGTCTGGATTTCTACATTGCTGCTGGGGAAACGAACTCAGGTCCTCATACTTGTGTGACAAGCACTTTGCCAGCTAAGCCATCTCCTCAGCTGCTTCCCCCTCCTCTGAATTATTATGAGCATTGAGAAGCACTGAAGGACGGCACTGAGTGGGCCGTGTGCAGGGATGGGAACATGCTCCTGACACGGTATGGACGAGGATAGAGGGGATCTCCAGAGTTACCAGAGGTGCATGCAAACACTGTGATGACCCTCTGGGATCCATGTGTGCACCTGGCTGTGTGCTAATGAACACCCATCTCTGGCTTCCAGACCTTTGCAT
Source organism: Microtus pennsylvanicus (assembly GCF_037038515.1). Taxonomy (NCBI): domain Eukaryota; kingdom Metazoa; phylum Chordata; class Mammalia; order Rodentia; family Cricetidae; genus Microtus; species Microtus pennsylvanicus. Next base: position 63,958,272 of record NC_134583.1, on the reverse strand, counting down.
ACATCTACCCCATCCACTGTTTCTTGGCTCTTCATGAAGCAATGGGGCGCTGGCTTCCCTTTAGCACACCCAGCTGCTCCCTCTCCAGAGCGTACCATCAGGATGCCAACCCTTCACATTGCCTCTTATGCCATAACTTCTTCACTAGCTTGAGCTCTTCTGGGCCTAACACCTCGACACAGAGGGGCTCCTTCACACCTATTTACCGAGTGTCTGTCTAGCATGTGCATGCACCAGAGGGAATTTTAGCAAGATGACTCTTTGGGGGGTAATAACAAAAATCCCTAAGCTGGTCTACAAGGTCCTCTGATTTGGCTCCTGAGTTTCCAGATCCTTCTTATTAACGCCACCAACTTTGCTCCTCTCTGTGCTCAGAGCCCTTACATACACAGTTTGCCTACAATGTTCCTCCCTATATACCCTCCATTCAGTTAGTTTCTGCGTGTCCTAAGATCTTCCCATAATATCTTTGGGCTGATGGTGTTTGACTATTTATTCACATGGTGCCCAGTGTTTCTCTTTCAGGGGCATATTATAAATAATTAATTATGGTTTCATGATGTCTGCTGATTCCACTTAGTGTGAATTTGAAAAGAACAACTGTGTTTTGCTCACTGCCATCTACCCAGCGCCTGGTGTAGTAGGTTGTTAAATACCACGTGAGCACTAGCGGATGCATCAGTACTGAGTGTTTCTCACAAGTCTAGATGCTTCTATAAGCTTCTCTTCACTATCCAAGACTCTCATCTTACCTGTAAGTCTTCCTAAGCCCCATTCCTCAGCTTCCCCTTTCGTCTCTTCCCTCTCACGGGGCTATGGATTTTTGTTAGGTGCTCTTCAAGCCCTGCCCACTCCTTAAACTTCCTAAGCTCCAGTGAAGAGACTGAAAAATGCTTCAGTTCTCGCATGCTCACCACTGTTTCACTCAGCTGCCAAGGTTATCATTGTTTGCTATGAGTCCCTGGAATGTAACCAACTCTGTCCCTGGATGGGCTCTAGCCTGGAGCTTGTAGTTAAAGGTCATCAGCTGGGTTGACTGTGGGGCAGAGACAGTGGAGAGAGCAGGACACATTTCTCTGTGATGGTCAGGGGCCTGAGGCTCTTATCAATCCAATCAATTTTACCTGTCTGAGGGTTTCCCACTCTTCTTCACTGTGAGAAACTCTACCCTTACCCCCAGTAGGGAATGACATCTCCCACTTCTCTCTCTCTCTCTCTCTCTCTCTCTTTCTCTCTCTCTCTCTCTCTCTCTCTCTATCTGTGTGTGTGTGTGTGTGTGTGTGTGTGTGTGTGTGTGAGAGAGAGAGAGAGAGAGAGAGAGAGAGAGAGAGACAGAAACAGAGAGAGACAGAGACAGAGAGAGAAAGACCCCTCTGTCACTTTCAGGTGGTATAAGGTGACCATGAGCTTATGGGGACAGAGGGCTTAGTGACTTTCTGACAGGTTTTATTGTTTTTATTTGACTCTTTGAGGAGTTAATAAAAGATAGGAAGCCTGTGCTAAGGCAAATGGGTAGGTGCTAGGGGCTAAACAAAAGCCACTTTTCTTCTCCTCTGTGCTTTTTCAGGGAAAGGAGATGCTTCTACTCATGTATCAACTTCTGTTTATCAACGGCAGCCTATAAAGTTAAGGAACTTGACACAGCGTTTCTGAGATCCCCTTATTATCCAATGCTTTATGTTAATGTAAGGTCAGAGTGACCTGGGACTGCATCCAGGACCTGTCACTTACTGAGCAGGCCTATGAGGCTTCTCACACCTCTCTGAGCACTCATACACTCTGCTTAAGATGGACACATTGTTACCGCAGGAATGAAGACTGAGGAGAGACATCTCACTGGTAGCAAAGAGGCGGGTTCACTGAGGTCCAGTTCTGTGGACCATCAGGCATCTACCACAGAGAATGAGGAAGTTCTGATACACAAATGAGCAGGTAAAATCCCACATGACCTTGTTTTCTAAAAGTTACAGCTCTAGGGGGCTGGAGAGATGACCCGGAGATTAAGAATGCTGTCTGCTCTTCCAGAGGTTTCTGGGAGGATTCCTGTAACCAGCATGGTGGCTAACCTGTAATTCTAGTTCTGTGTCGATTGCCTTGGCGGGCCACTTAGTCTAGGGTTAGTAGCCCGCCTGGCAGGTCAGTTATTCCAGGGTCGCGGAGAGGCACTACCTGGAAGATATGGGCTAGGAGACAGGAAGAAGGCCATGCAAAGTTTGTCAAAGCCTCCGTTTATTACAGATGGGGTATAGCTTTATATAGAGTAAAGAGTTGGGGGATGGGCACAGGGTTCTGGGCTCTTGCCGCGTGGTTCACGTTGGTCACATGGTCCTCGTTGGTCACGTAGGCAGGAGGTTATCTTCGGTCAAGTCACAGTAGGCCTGGAAGTCAGGAGTCGACACACCTAGATCTTTAGATAGTTTAGAATGCGGGGTGGGTTCCGCTAACAGATAGCTCTCAATAACAGCCAATTTGGGTGTGGGGTAGGCTCTGTCAATAGAACCATTCTTAACACAATTAGGGGTGTGGGGTTCTCTGCAGACTCCCCAGGGTGATGGTTCCTGTAATGATTTTAGGAGGAAATTGGCTCCTGACAGATCCCCCTTTCTTTTATAAAGACAGGCAGCTATTAAGTGAAGGGCATCAGGTCAGAGTCCAACCAAGGTGTCAGATCTAAAAGAGAAGTGACTGGGACAAGGAGAGACCCTCCTCTCGAACGGTGAAGCAATTTACCTCTCCTGGGAACAGAGGGGTGCCTTATGATTCTTAGGTCGAGTGGGGACCAGGTCTTTATCCCCCTTACCCGTCTTAGGATTCCCAGTATCCTATCTTAGGTTGGGGGAAGTTCTGCCACAAGTCACCCATCCTTGGAGCTCCTCAAATGAAAGGTATCTAGCGAGATTTAAAATAAACAGATCACAGGTCACCCTGTCTTAGGCCATGTGGAGGGCACTCCTCGTGCCTGGCACCATGCCATTGTTGAGCCGGCCAGTACAGCCTCTGTATGGTGTGCTGTTCAGGCGAGGATCCACACTAACTCCCGTCATTGGGCCCCTGTGTCTATCACTAATGAAAAGGATGTGAGTAGCTCCTCAAACAAAATATATAATGATATAATTTTGGGCACCAATAACTCCATCTTCCAGACAAGAAGAAAGGGCATTTTCCAAACCCAGTATTCACCTTTTTATCTGGCCTTAGGTATCCTCCTTCCTAAATGCCTACTCCACAATAAGATTATGAGTGCTGCCTGCCAATAATTAGGGCAGTGTAAAAGGGATCTAAATCTAAAATTTTTAACATATGCATTAAACCCAAACATTTTACAGCGTGTGTCAGACTTTTCTCAACATCTATAAGCAGTTATAAATATCATTAGGTCAATTTCAGTAAGAGTACAGTGACATACATTGTCGTTATCAAATACCACCAGTTCCAGTCTCTGAGCAACAGTGACAGGAACCCTAATCTTTCCCCTTCTTAAGTGAAGAGAGGTTAATATTTTAATTAAAATGAGTTTTGTGTCCCAAAGATTAAAACTGTCTGATGTTTAGTCCGCATCAGAAGCAGCTTTTAGGGCAGGTGGGATTCCTGAGTGAGGTGAGCTGGATTCAGCTATCTGAAGCACATCCTGGCACTTCTCAGGTGGGTCTCCCTGGACTCTCTAGGGGCAGAATTGACACCCTGCAGAGTGGTGTAGCAGGTTCTGTTATCAGTCACTCCTCTCCTTGGGGGCAGGAAAGGCCGGACCAAGGACTTCTCCCCTCTTCTGCTCTCCACAAGCACCAGGTATGCATGTGGTGCACAGATGGATATGCAGATAAACCGCTGGTACAGGTTAAACCAAAAGAAAAAAGTAGTTACAGAAGTCCCACACAGAAGTCTCATTTGCCAATCATAAAAACTATTAGTAAATATTACAGTTTATAGGACAGTAGCCACAGGAATTGAGCAGTGTGCTACCCTGCCTGGGCAATCCTATATGGGCCATACTATGACAGATACTCATTGGGATATATTTGTTTAGATGTAGATATGTTCCAGTGCTCATAGGCGGGGCCGAGTGCATCCTTTCCAAACGTGGTTACCTCTGTGGGTTGTGGGGTGTGCAGAACGGCAGAATGGTACAGCGGTGGGGATTTTGCTTTTCTTACATGATATTTTTTTAAGAAGTGGACTAAGATGTTGTGGATGTGTTTACTTTTGAAGATCCGTTACATCATGTTTTTCAAATTTAAAAATCTTCAAAACACAGAAATAATGTATAAGAAAATAGTTAGTTGGCTGTGGTGGGCACACCTATAATCCCAACATGTGGGAGGCAGAGGCAGGTGGATCTCTGTGAGTTCTTGAACAGCCTGGTCTACAGAGTGAGACCAAAGTCCTGCTGAGAGCTGTCTGGTACAGGTTTTATATATACAATAAAATCCAACCACAAGGAAGGAAGTCACCATAAAAGAATCTATTGCTAGGTGAGGAAGGAGTAGGTGAGAGGGTCTGAGATAATGTACTGTGAAGAAGCTCCTGCCCTGCCCTGAAGTAACAGGGTTCACTGGGGTACAAATGACCTCAGACTGCTTTTCTTGGGCTGTGGCTGGACAGTAGCTCTTGGGGGCACCAGAAACAGTATTACTTTCTACTCAACCTTGTGTTGCTAACATGAGAATATCCAAGTAGAGAGTGGATCCTCTGCAGAGAATGGGTGGAATGGGGTGCTAGATGTGAGATCCTGGCCACCACCACGCTCCCCTTTCATCTACCTGCCTTCTGCAAGCTTCAACATGGTACCAGCTCAGGAAACTGGACACGTATGATGGTTAATTGTCAACCTGATGGAATCTAGAATCACAAAAACAAACCCCTAGGCAGGTCTGTGAGGGCCTGTGTAGATTAGGTTAACCATGTGGAAGACTCGCCTAGGTTTGACTGGCATCATTCCAAGGACAGGGCTCTCAAGTGGGATGAAAAAGAGAAAGCACCAAACAATAGTCTCCCTTGTTTCTGACTGTGGGTGCAACATGACCAACTGCCTCCAACTCCCATGTCACAACTTCCCGCCATAACGGGCTATATTCTTCCAGATGCGGCCAGCCAGTGAAAGCCCTTTCTCCTTCATGTTACTCTAGTCACAGCAACAGGATGAGAAACTAATCCTACTGTCGGTGACTTAATCACTGGAGATGTTATTTTCCACATCTGGAAAATGGGTATTTCCCTGGGATTTAACTCTTTGGGTCAGTGTGAGTATCACTGACACAAGATTCCCTAAATCGCACGCGCACGTGTGCGCGTGCGCGCGCACACACACACACACACACACACACACACACACACACACACACACACCAGTGACGTTAACGTTCAGCTAGATTACCAGTAGTGTCTTAACAGCTGTGTTATTCTTAGGATCCAGAATCTTTTACTCACAATCCTAAGACACATGAAAGTTCCTTGGAGTGTATTTTGTCTACAAAATCAGACCTGTGCTGCTGTGACCAATTATCCCTTGTCCTTATTCACCTCTTTTGACGATTTATAAGTATAGAGTTGCCTCACAGGTATCCAGTCCCTCCTGGTAGACAGTCTCCCAATCTTTCTAAAATTTTTAGGAACATTTCCCTTCCTGAAAGGTATCCAAGTTGGGAACTGAGGGGTAAGACCCCGATGTCTGCAGCCGCTGCCCCTCCATGTCCCGATTCCTTTCTCTGTGTAATATATGTACTATATTATATATGTGTATTATATGGTGTATAATTTTAGTATTTATCTTCCACTTCTCTTTAAATCAACTCTAACTTAGATTTATTTCCAATGGAAACTTGTAGCTCAACTGTAAATAGAAAGCTAGTACCTCTGGCCATAAATAGAAGGCTACTGTAAAAATAAGCACAATAAAACCAAAACCATATTATGAAATTCCGGCTCAGTGCTGTGAATTGAAAAGGAAATATCTTGCTTGCTTCGTGGTGAGATGCTATTTAATGGCAGGCTGGGAGGCTGTGCATCAGCTTCGGTGGGTGCTACTGCAACTGGACGGTTGGATAGCTTGTCTATTAGAAGGAGGGGCGCTGGTTAGTTTTCAAATCTCATCAGTCTGGGGTTCAGGGCAGTGACTTTCCATGCATCAACTGGCAGAATTAATCACTTTCCCTATGTGGTTAGGATAGATGGCCTATGTCCAAATTCACTCCCACTTCCTGGATCCTTGGCCCCCTCCATCCTTCCCATCCCCTCCCCACCTCTCAACAGGAAATATCCTCCTGAGCTATAAGTTCCTTGGGCCAGTGTTTCTGGGAGCCTTGGACTTGAAGATGCCATAGTGTACCAGGAGCCATGAACCTGGCAGTCAGTGTTGGCAGGTAGAAGGACCACAGAGTACTGTGGGTGGTCTGGGTGCTAGGCAGGAAGGAGGACCACAGAGGCCAGGAACTGGGTGGGAAGAAGGACCACAGAAGCTGCATTTAGCAGGAAGCTGGTATTGGTTTATGTGTTCATTAAAAATACAACTAAGTATTAATAATGAATGCTTGCTGTCTACTGAGTATCATGCAGGCTCTAGGGATATAGAGGGTTCTAGAAAATGGACAGCAATGCTCCTGCATGGGACAGGTCCTAGGAGGAAGCCAACAATGGGTCCAGATAGCCAGTGGCAATATGAGGCCAGGAAGGACTCTCAGAAAAGGGCATCTGCTCTGAGAACTGACCCTGGACATGAGCAGCCACACGAAGAACAAGAAGGGGAGCATCCGGGCAGGGAGCCAGATGTGTGTCATGGCTCAGAGGCAGGAATCTCCCTTCATAAGCTGCTGTATAGGGTGGTGTCTCTCAAACTTCTGTGGGGTAGAGTCCCTTGGAGGGTTTGCCCCGATAGCTCCCTGGGATGCACCTTTAGAGACTGGATTTAGCAGGTCCAGGGGGTGGCTGCAGGTTCTGTATTTCTAAGAAGCCAGGATACAACCAGGACACCTCCACCAGAGGCAAATCAGATAAATCCATCTGACTTCTCAGTCTTCTGAACTGTGAGCTAAACCATACCTTTCCTGCTTTATAAAAATAAAATCAATCTCAGATGTTTTGTTATAGCTACAGAAAATGGACAAGCACAAAAGCCATCTACGAATACAGATGCCACTATTTAGGCAGAGGGGTATCTCTGTCCCTTTTAGACTTCCAGACCTACCGACAGAGCCATCTCTGGTATGAATATGCCAGAGAAAAACCTATGATCTGAGCAGGATGGGGGAGACTCAATTTTGACAGAGTCGTGGATTTAGGCAACAGATAATAGTTGTCCAGGCCTGTTTCCTACCTGTCCTTTGTGGGCATGAGCTCCTCCATATTCTTCCTTTGATTCATGGCTTCCTCTCTATCTACCTTAACTCCCATAATCCAGTTCCTCTATGGTGCATGGCTATCCCATGGCCTTGTAGACAGTGGCCTGGTAGGGAACCTTGTTGGCTCAGGAGTCACCCCCATTCAAACTCGTCCTTCTTCTCCATGTAACCTGGTTTTAATTTCTCAGCATCCTGAAGCCTTAACTAGATGGCACAGCTGAGTGGGCCAAGTTAAGTGAAACATTTGAGGCAGGCATCTGGGCAGCAATGGGGTGATGGCGGCTTGCAGCCTGCTGGTTCACGTATGGAGCTCCTCCATGGGTAGGACCTCCCTACCTCTAGCCAGAGGCTGGCATCATCATGCCAACATTCTAGATACCATTCTAGATGGTTCCATCGCTACCTAATCCCCTCTATCTTTTCTTCCTTTATATCTCATTGATGAGGGCAAGAGAACTCACAGCAAGGAAGCCACCTAAGGTGGCCCAACCAGGGCAGCTGTGTTGGAATTTGGACCAAGTTTTTAATGTGCTCTTTGTCTGGAATCTGAGCTGTCTGTCCCCATCTCCTCCATATAGGTCCACCGTGTCAGAACCTTGGTGGGTGCCTAATGTAGCAGTGTCATTCACTCCCAGAAACCAAGGACTGATAAGGCACAGCCTCAGTCAGGAGTGCAGGCAGCTGGGGAGCCACTTCGGGCATCTGGAGGTGGGGTGGGGTCACAGGTATCTCAGTGATAAGGTTGTCCCAGTGGTCAGAGCACAGGGAAGCCACAGACAGATTGATCAGGAGATGCCTCGCTGACCAGCACGTGTCCCATGCCATGCCAGCTCTGTGAGGGAACCGGAAGCAGGCCATGACCTTCCCCCAGGAGCTGCGTCTCCCCAGGGACAGAGGTCACAGATTTCAAAGAGGAAATCCACTTCTGAGCAGTCAGGGAGCGTGCTGAGGGCTGAGGTTTAGAGCTAAAGCTGGAGAGAGAGGAGTTGGGCGGTGTCAAGCATTAACACAGGCTGGCAGGGAAGGCTCTTACTGGGGGCTTGCAGAGGAGGTGAGACAGCAAGACTGTGCCTGCTCTTGACGCGCTATGAATGGGTAAGGCTCAGAGGCTCCTGAGATACACCAAGCGGGAACGGCACTGAGGTTATTGCTGCAGCACGGCTCCCAGGGTGAGTCGTGCCCACTCTCTGACACCCAGTTTCTTCTTCAGCAAGAGATAATAGTATAATTGCCCAGGCTTGCTGTAGAATGAGACAACAAAGCACAGTGTAGCTCACATGTGAGCTGCCACAGCCCTCACGGTATAAATAAATATGTTCCCGAGTCCCACCGATTCCCCGGTAGACACGTGGCCGCATCATTCTGAAAACTGACAAAATTCTGCAGGGAATCTCGCCTCCTCTTCTCCCCCTGCACCTTGCCCACTCCCTCATCCTCATGTCTTCCTGGATGCCCACGCAGCCAGGCGAAGGGAAGGTGAGAAATAGGATCTGCGAACTCAGAGGATCTCTGTGACCAAATTATCTAGTAGATAGTCTGTGCGAGGTACAGTTCATTAAGATGACGTGGGGAACAGTGTGCATAGTGATACAGCCAGAAAGAGTGAGGAGACAAGCTGTTCTGGTTGCTGAGGAGAAGCCCAGAAAAGTCCAGTGTCCCTTCCTTTCCTCCCCACACCAAAGCGTCTGGATGGGACACTGCTGTAGTGTGTGAGATGGTCCCCACAGGCTTGTGTGTTTGTCCACTTGCTCCCCCTCCCCCAGCTGGTACTGCAGTTTAGGAAGATGGTAGAGATGGTAGACCCTTTGGCATAGGAAGCATGGCTGGCAGAAGTGGTTTCCTGGGCAGGGTGGGCTTTAGCCCATTAGCTTCTGGTCCCTTTGTCTGCTTCTTGGTCAGTTGCCATTATGTGACCTGTGACCTGCTGCCTCAGACCCTCACTGACAGGGACTAGGCTGTTCAACAGCCATGAAGGATTCAAACTCCATGAAACCCTGAGCCAAGATAAAACTTTTCTGCCTTCCATTGGTTCTGTCTGGCCACGGCAAAGAGAAACGTAGCTAACACAGATGTGTCGATGGGGAAATGTGTAAAGGAACGCTGACAAGTGCTGTGGCTGTGCTTGGCTGTCAACTTGACTACATCCGGAATGAGCTAAAACCCAAGTGGCTGGGTTCACCTGGGAGGAACTTTTTCATCTTAATTAAATCATTTGGAGTAGGAAGACCCACTTCTAACCTGGATCTTTGAGGTCTGAAGATCCACCTTTAATCTGGGCCACGCCTCTGCAGGCAGCCATTCTGAAGGACATGGAAGAAGGAGACTTGCTCTGTCTCTGCCTGCTTGTTCCCTCTTGCTGGCAAGTCCATTCCATCACTGGTATTAGAGCCTACTTCCTTGGGATTCTGGCATATACTGAAGACCAGTTGGGACATCCAACTTCAAGGAATGAATTACGACCTACTAGATTCTTGGATCTTCTGTTGGTAGACAGCCATTGTTGGGCTTGCTGGACCACAGCCTGTAAGCCCATTCTAATAAATCTCAGTCCGTGTTCAGTGAATACACATTGAATTACAGGTTTTCGAGACTGCTTCTGAGAAGCATTGGCTGGGGGTCGGATACTGTTGTGAGAAAGCAGTGTGTGAGCCAGTGGCCCAGGGGGTCACTCTTTAGACTATTGTGTGGGCAAGGCCATTTTCATATTCTCCAGCTTCAAGAGCTTCCCCAAGAGCCCAGACTTTAGGATTGGAGGCAGGAGAATTGTACCCAGAATCCCCAGTGCCTATGTTCCATCCTTTGAGTACATGCCTACCTAGGTTTATGAAAATGAGGGAGAGTGGGTGAGGAAGGGAGAAGGAAGGGAGAAAGGAAAGGAGGAGGAGGGAGAGGAGGTGGGGGAGGAGGAGGCGAGAGCCCTTGGAGAATTTTGCCAGGTTTCAGAATGAAGCTGCCACATGTCTGCAGGGGAGTCGGAGGGAACACGGGGACATATATATTTATACTGCGAGGGCTGTGGCATTTTTCTTTACAGCATTTTGATGGCTAATAAATTCAAGAGGACAAGAGCTGGTCTTTTCCTCAGATAAGCTGGCGCGGGAGGAAGACGATCTGGTCTAGAACCATGGCTTCCTTCTGCTTATGTCTCCAGGTACCCTGGCTCACAAGGTCAAGATTGATCATGGCCTTCAGGCCGCAAACTCACACACAGCCAGTGGGTGGCCTGTAGACACAGGAACTTCTTATTTCTGCATCCAGATAGGTTCCAGAGGACTAGGACCAGAGCTGTACATAGGGACCCACCGACTTCATTTAATACTCTTTTCTAGCTTGAAATTCTCAGTATTTTTTTAACAAGACTTTTTTTTTATTTTCATGTTGTACTGGACCTCATACAATACAATAATTGGCCCCAAAGCCCTATCAGGTCCCCAAATTTGCACACGTTAAGTCTCTTATATAAAAATGGTATGACTAAAATTTACATTTAACCTACACAATCCTCCTGTATATTTTTATCTTTTAATTTTTCCATTTAACCCTGTGTGCCGCACATGTATATATGTGTGCCTGCATGTGTATGAGCAGATATATTTGTGGGTGTGTGTGCATGTATGATGTCAGGAATCTTGCTGGGTTTTTTGCTTTTCAGTCAGCTTGACATAGAGTCATTTGGAAGAAAGAACTTCAGCTGAGGAACTGCCGCAATTAAACTGGCCTGTGGGGAAGTCTGCAGGACTGTCTTCTTGATTAATGATTGATGTGAGAGGGCCCAGCCCACTCCAGGCAGTTCTTACTCTAGGCAGGTGGTCCCGGACTGTATTAGAAAGCAAGCCTTGCAAACCACAGAGAGCAAGTCAATAAAGCTGCACTCCTCTGTGACTTCTGTCGTAAGTTCCTGCCTCCATATTTCTGCCTTGAGCTCCTTCCCTGGCTTCTCTCCATGATGGGCTCTAACCTATAAGATGCAGTTGATGCTTTCCTCCCCGGGGCTGCTTTTGTCACGGTCTTTATCACAGCAACAGAAAGCGAAGTAGGACAGGGATTATTCACCTTATTCTTTCAGGCAGTGTCTCTTAAACCCAGAGCTCATTGATATGACTAGGACCACTAGCCAGTTTGTTCCCAGGATTCCCTGTCTCCACTTTGGCAAGGCTGGAATTGTAGTCAGGCCACCATGCCCTGCAGGGGTTCTGGGGATCGGAACTCTGGTCCTCAAGAATGTGTGGCCAGTACTTCAGCAGCTGAGCCATCTCCCCTGCAGCTCGTCTGTTCTAAAGCTCTCTAGATACAGTGTAACTCCTAACACACTGTAGCGAACGACTGCTCCACTGCACTGCTCCGGGGAAGATGAAAGCACATGCGCAGTGCAGAGGAGTGTTCCCCAGATGGCTTCAAGTCACAGACTGGGCTTGCAGATCCAGAACCCAGCCTGTGGAGGAAGACAGCGTGCTGGAGAATAGTGAGCTGGAGGAAGAAAGGAAAGTCTAAGAAGTGGATAGTGACATTTGAGTAAAACCCTTCAGAAGCCCACCACACAACAAGAAACCGTGTTCTAGGCAGAGAGAAGAGCAAATACAACAGCCTAGTGTAGATTCTTTCTCTGTACACACTGGCACTATCTCTGGATCAGGGATGGACCAGGGAAGCCTTCTTCAGGTACTGCATCTGAAGCAGTACCAGAGGGCTGTCTCTGTCCAGGTTCTTCTGTATATTAATGCCAAACAAGGTAGGAAAATATTGACGTGTAAAATGTAAAAGGGATTAGTGTAGGGACTGTGAGCCTCCAACGTGGGTCCAGGGAACCTGAGTTCAAGTCCCCCTCCTGCCACTTTAAGCTGTGTGAGCTTGGGTAAGGTGCTTCCTCTCTGAGTCCCCCCCCCCCTCTTTTGGACGTGGGAGACAGTAGGATTATCTCAGAGGGACCATCATGGAACAAAGGGAGACCTTATAGAACAATGAAGAGTTTCGTGACTTTGTTTTAGGAAACAACATTTTTTTCCCCTCACATTTGTTTGTTGGTGGGGTGGGAGGCAGATGCCTGGAACAGTGTGTGTGTGTGTGTGTGTGTGTGTGTGTGGTCAGAGGTCACAGAGGAGAAGTCAGTTCTCCCATCTTTCCTGGGTTCTGGGGATGCGATTCAGGTGTCAGGCTGGCCAGCAGGTGCCCTTCACCCGCTGAGCCGTCTTACCAGCTTTGCTTCTGTTACTCGTTAAGAACAAACAGCCCTCACACTCCGAGGCTTGCTCAGTGCTGGCTAGATGGCAGAGGCATGACTTCAATTAATTCTCACAGCGGCATTGTAAGATGCCGATGGCCACCCGCTGTTTTCTTTTTACAGATGAGGAACAGCACCAGAGAGCGCAAGACACTTCTCCAAAGGACACACAGCTAATAGGTGGCAGAGCTGGGCTAAGAACCCCAGGAGTCTGGACTCAGGGAAAGGCACATGGGATCGCATTCCTGACTAGTGGGTTGGAATCCAGCTCAAGGATGGTCAAGTGGAGCTGGGAATGGTGGTCTCACATCCGGGTCTGTGGCAGACCTGTGAGACTTGATAGGGCTCCCCCTTCCACACCACCTGGTTTGACTGAACCTAGAAGCAAAAGTTTGGCTTCATCCTTTCTTCCTGTCAATGCTGTTTTACATTTTCACACATTTCCATCCACCCTGAACAGTCAAGGCAGGCTTGGCACAATCAAGGTCATAGATAGGTTAGTGTGTAATGCTGTCCTGGCTGGGCCCAGCAGTGTCTCTCTGAGTGCTCCCCTCCCTCCTGCCCCCAACCCCATCTCATTTCCTTATTGAGAACTTAAACGTCATCTGGAGGAGGGAGAAGCTGGGGGAAGGGGAATATCTCCACTGACTGTGTGCATTTTCTTCTTACCATTTCTTTAATATTGTGTTTACATAGTATTAGTTATTAAAAATTCAACAAATGTTCAGATAGCACTTAGATTGGCCCTGGCTCAGTTTTACAGCATTGCACATATACTGACTCATAGTAGCCCCTTGGGGTACTAACCTGGTCCTCACAGTGCCGATGAGGATGGAGGGCCAGGCTCTGTCTTTGCTCCTTATTTTGTTAGACATGAACCTGTGACCAGAGTGGGTAGATCCTGTGCTTGAGGTGGTTTCCTGCTTCCCCACAGGGAAACGAAACCCCTTGACAATAGTTTAAGCTCCTGGTCTTTTTGCCCCGGAAGCAAGACTCTTTGGGTTCCTAGTGTCGGGAGTGTGTCCTGGGAGGATGTTCCCTCTCCACTTGACCTTTATTGTCATCAGGGAGTCCCTCCTCTGGGCTGATACCTGTGCGCTGACTGAGAGCTCAGGGCAGGATGTGGGTCTCTGGGGAGCCTCCAGCTTTGTTAACCCCGCTCACGGCGGGGTATGTGTGTGTCTAGTGACATGCTCTGGGGTCATTGCTCAAATTTAAGTGCCAGGGCCACCATCTGCTGGCTGTGTGGCCTTGACTGAGTGAGTTCTCTGTCTTAGTCTTCCCTGTCTGTAAAACGGGGACAAGGAAAGCAGTTGCCTCCCAGGGGTCGTGAGGGCCAGAGGGGGTAACATAGGCTGTGTGATGCAAGCGCCAAGGAGACTTTTCTGAATAATAGATACTTCAGTGTTTGGCCTTACCTCACTCTTCCTTGTCCTCCCTCCCTTCTTCCATTTTCTTTCCTCATCTTCTTACTATTTCTCTTCCCCTCCTTTTCTTTTTTCTTTTTTTAATTAAAACTTTCATTTTTGAGACACGGTTTTACTACGTAAGCAACTGGCCTTGAACTCATCTTCGACCTGCTTCAGGCTCCTGAGCACTGGTCCCTGCCTTCTCCTTACCCTGTACCCATCATGCTGATTTCTTTTCCCTGGTAATAGTTGACTAAGAATCTTCCTTTACCTGATTCCCCCACTTAAGCACTCTGGTGGCTGCTTGTCATATTTAAAATCACACTGGATGTCCTTAGCAGACGCCACGATGTCCTTTCTGATTTGACCCATCTATTTTCCAGCTCAGCCTCCTACCACTTCCCCCTTTGGTGGCTGTGCCCTGCTCCCGAGCCATGTCAGCACAACCATGCCAAGAGCGTTGTTGCCCCAGGCCTGTGGCATATGCCATCCCATTTGCCCAGACTCTAGCTCTTTGGTATCTCACATGACTTTGCCTTTCCACTCAGGTCTCGACTCAAATGCCACTTCCCCAGAGAGGCTGTCCATGTCATCCCATGGCAGGACATGATCTGATTTACTCTTTAAGAAGATAATTCTTCGGCCCTGCGGATAAATCATTTCCCACACAGCGTGCTCTTACACTGTTTCTACCAAGTCCCACCAGGCGCCAGGCACCCCTGCAGGAGCCTACGTGAGCTGTAATTCATCTGCTCCCTCAACAGACATTGTCTGGGAACTGTGTGTAAAAACACTACAGAGAAGCCCTGCCACAGCCTTCCAGGAGGTCACAGCCCAAGCAGGGGAGCTTAGCTGTTGATTTTTTTCTCATGCTGAAAAAAAAAAAACATTCCTGGGCCGTGACTACAGTTTCTCTAACAAGTGTCAAGGCTGTGTGACTGGGTGGTGGGCCTTTTAGAAGCGGGGTCCAGTCTTAAACAAATCACTCACATCAATTCCTGTAGCCTCAGGGACATTTGTGGAAGAAAGGGCAGGAAGTATGCATGAGCCAAAAGATAGGGTGAAAGACTACAAAACCCCATTCTCTAGAATGGATTCAACCTGCAATCCTTAAGTCACAGCTGTGGTTACTTTCACAGCCCTTTCAACAGTCAGGGAGGGACGGGGGAGGGGGCCAGGGGCCATATCTTTTACCTCTGAATTATTGGCTATTGATAGATAGATTCTGGGCTAGGAGGCAACCATTGTCTTTAGTTGTAGCCCCATTGCTGAGCCAACCTGGCTCCAAATCCATGGTTTAACAGCCCTGGCTAATCTCAGTAGTTCACAAAATAAATGAATAGACAACCTGAGAGACTGGGATTTGTAGGGAGTGGGCAGAGAGTACAGGGTAGTAGGGAGGAGAGAGTGGTCAGTCTGCAGGGTGCATATGTGTAAAAGTGTAACTAAAGAACATGGAGAAAAGAGGTGTGGCCTTTAAGAGGTGGGGCCTCTCGGTTGCTCACGCTGCGACCCTGCCCTATAGTTTTTGTGAGCCCCAAGTTAGTTTAGTTTATGCCTGCTGTGCTTCTGGGGAGGATCCCAGGGTCCTCACTTGCACGTGCTAGGTCAGCGTTCTGCCATGAAGCCATATCCACAGCCAACCTGGTTAGTTCTTAAGAGAGGTTTATTATGAAAGAACAAGATGGGCCCCTCCCCAGTCTTCCTGTCACAGGGGCTTCACCATGATGGCCTCTTCCAGGATGTATGGCAGCCATGGAAACCCTTTGCAGAGCCTGTGTCTCATGGTTTGGAATTTCAGACATATGGGATCTTTCCTCTTTACCTTGGTATTTTACTATGGCAACAGAAGAGGGACCCATGAAGGGAGTCAGCAAACCCCTCGTTCCCTCAGTTGCAGATGAGAGAGCAAAGGTCTTACATCACTGGGCTCACTCAGGGAGACTCTCCTGCCACAGGCCCAGGGTTACTTCAGTGACAGTGGCTTTTTCTGATCACACTAGATGGGAGATGCTACCCACCCCAAGAAGTATATTCATGTATCAGAAATGACAAGGTTATGGTGAAGGACCAACAGGGAGGACTTCTTCCCCAACTGCACATTCTTGTCCATCATGTTCTTATATGTGGTCCCATATAATCCTCCCAACAAGAGCCCAGAGAAACACGAAGGTTGGGCTTACTGTCTCCATCCTTTCTGGGCCACCCTGGTAGTGATGTATTACTTTTGCACAGCACACTGTTTAGTGTTCAGGGGTGCTGTGTTGGATTATGCTCATGTGGACACACTGGATGGAGTTTTGCAGGGCAGCTGTTGCCTGTGCTCAGCCCTTGGGAGGAGTCCCGGTGGGAGGGGTGGTAAGGAAAGCAGGGCTGGCCACTGGGGGTAATAGAATTGTACAGGAACACAGACTCATGCAGAAATGGAACCGGGGAGGCCTTTAGAGATGTGTTAGCTGAAGACTAGAGAGTTGAACCTGCTCCTGTTGCGTCACGAGGCTTCTGGGAAGGAACTGGCACCTGGACTGTGCCAGCTCTTCCATGCTAGGAGACATTCCCAGAGGTGGGCTCAGCTGCGGGCAGGCTGCACTGGCAGGATCACCCAGCAGGATGAGGATGCCTGTGCTCCCATGTTGGCCACCTACGCTTAGTAGGTCAACCTCCTGCACTCTCATTTTCCCATCTGTAAAATGGCAGCAAGGAAGAGGAGGGTGTCATGGGGTAGGGTGAGGCGGGATGGGTTACTGCAATGGGGCTTTGTTATGGGGATATTCAGGGCTATGACAGGCTATTGTCTGTGATAGCACGGATAGTCATATGGATGATGTGCATATGTGATTGTGCATGTGTGTGCTAGAATGTACACATGTGAACATATAAGTACACGAGTAGGTGTATGTGTGTGAGTGTGTACATGTGTGTGAATTTGTGAGCATGTGCATGCATATGAGTGCTTATGTGAGTGCCTGAGTGTGTATGTGAGTGTGTAATCACGTGGAAGTGTGTATTAATGACTGTACGGGTGTGAGTGCAAGCGGTATATGCATATATGCATGTGCTTATGAGCATGTGTGCATGTCTATGAGTGTTTGCATGTGTGAGTGTGTGCACGTGCAAGAGTGTGCATGAGTGTTATACATGGGAGTGTGTATGTATGTATAGGTGGCTTGTACATGCATGTGTGAGTACATGAGTGTATACGTATGTAAGCATGAGTGTTCATGTGTACATGCACGTGTGAGTGAGCGCAAGAGTATATGCATGTGTATATGTGCATGTATGTGTGTGTACACGCGTGAGTGCGTGAATGTGTTTTCATGCATGTATGTGTACATGTCTAACTACATGACGGCATTCATGTATGTGTGTTGGGAGTTGGGATGGATAGAAGCTGAGGATGAGGAGGCTTTGACTGGGGAGTTGGAGATGGAGCTCTTTGAAGTAGCCGATTCCTGTCTGTAGCACCACATGAATGGGTTGAGGGAGGTACAAAATGATACGAAGGCATCTTTGGCAGCCTTGTGTTTTCCAAAGGCTACAGGGTGGTCCTTGTAGTGCCACCTACACTCTGTCCCGTTTAGAGCCCTGTCCTTCCTCTACTCCGTCCTCTTCTGCATCTGTAACTGCCATTCAGCTATCACCTTGCCCAGCACCTGTGCTTCCTCTGCAGAACGGGAGAAAACAAAAGTGCAGATGGAAGAAGAGGAGCCTGCTGCCAGGGGGTGAAACGGAAGCTTCACTCAACCAAAAGCCTCCTGAAGAGCAGCTACCAAGGGAAGCCCATGGGTGAAATGAGCCCCACTCACCCATCGAGAACTGCAGTGCCTGTGAATGACCACAGGGCAGGCACAGAGAGAGCCGGCCTGGCTGTTCCAAAGCCTCATACTATCAGACCTTGTAAGGCACCAGACCATTGTCATACATGGACCCAGGACCAGTTGAGACTAGCTGTCCTTTGCTAATAATTTTTGTTTCACTTAGACTTTGTAGTATTATAGAGCAATTTTAGGTCACAGCAAAATGGAGTGGGTTAGAGATTTCCCAGACGCCTGCCTCACTCACGATCAGCATCTCCACCACAGAGGCACATTGGTCCTAACTGCTGAGCCTCATGTGTCAGCATCCCCCCGAGTGCAGGGCTGTGCTGGGGTTTCGTCACTTGTTAGCGGCTCACATTCAACAGCTGAGCCTTTGGGAGCTATGTTCCTTGGATTCCCCAGAAATTACAGGAATGAGGATGATGGCAGGGAAGGAATTCACTGGTCGCTTGACTTCATCAACAAACAGGGCTCAGCGTCTTTGTGAGGTATTGGGCTAATCACTGCTTCACAGAGGCCACTGCGTTTGACTGAAACTTGTAGTCCACCCCCGCCCCAGCTTGTTCTGTCTCTGTCTGTTCTGGGAGTGTAGGAATCTGATTTCTGACAGAATGGGCTGACCTTGCAGGAGCACAGCCAGCTCCGCTTCCCCTGGGCACTGACTGCACAGGCCTGTTCCCTATGCCAGACTCCACTGAACCTGTGATGCGTACGACTCCCAGCATGCACGCTATACCTTAAGGCTAGAGGGCTCAGCTGGTAAGGTGTTTGCCCAGCATGTAGAGAGCCATGGGTACCGTCCCCAGTGCCATGTATAAAAGCTGGCTCATGGCTTGTAATCCTAGGACAGGGCAGAATGCCAGAGGAGCAGTGGTTTAAAGTCACCTTTGGTACCCACCAAGTTTGAGGATCTGGGTCTGTCTCAGGAAAACAAAACCAAGAAAAGTAAGGCTAGGAAACAAGGCTTACAAGCCCTAACCACTAAGAAGGTCTTATGACAGCTAATGTGGTCAGCCAATAGGATCTAGAATCACCTGGGGGACTGGGTTCTAGACTTACCTGTGGGGGAGAATCTTGATTGTGTTGCTGGAGATGGAGAATCCTGCCCTACTGTGGGTGGAATCATCCCCTGGCTGGGAGTTTGGACTGCATAGATGGAGAAAGGAGGCTGAGGACCAGCCGTCCCTCTCTGTCCTCTGCCTGTGTGTGCAATGTGACCGGCTGCTGCAAGCTCCTGCTGCCCTCACTTCCCGTGATGGACTGTCCCCTTGAACTGTGACCTTCTCTGTTCTACCCTTGAACAAGCCCCTTTCTCCCATAAATTGCTTTTGTCCGAGTGTTTTATCACAGTAAAAGAAAAACAACTAAGATAGCAGCAGTTCCTTTCCTGGGCTTTTTTCCTCTTTGTTTTTTTTTTTTTTTTTTGACTTTTGACTTTTGGCTTTTGCAGACAGGGTTTTTCTGTAGCTTTGGAGCCTTTCCTGGAACTCACTCTTTAGACCAAGCTGGCATTAAACTCATAGAAATCCACCTGTCTCTACCTGTGTTTAATTTTAAAATCTACTACCTTTAATATATTTAAAAAAATAGTCTAACAAATTCATTTTTTTGGGGGAGGGCAGGATGACTACTTTAAATCAAACATTGTTTTGAAAAGCCTTTTTTCTCTGTACACTACCTGCCATGTGTTCTTGCCTAATGCCTGTGGCTCAGTTTATGCTATTAATTCTTCTCTCTGGTAAATAACCCTCAGAAGGTCCTTGTCTTTCTGGAGCCAAAGCCCAATGAAGGAAAATAGCTATTCCACAAACAGACATCCAGACACACGTTTAGGCGTCGTATCCTGGGGAGAGGCCTGAATGGGGAAGTGGGACATAGAGCTGTTGGGGGCAGATAGTAAGGGATGGTTCTCTGAGAGGTGACATTTACAATAAATGCAAAATGACAGCCTTTAGGCTCCAGGAGGCAGACACGAAGAGTGTGGCCTAAGAGCTTCCTGGACTATGAAGAGAAGGTTGGTGTAAAGGCTGGGGGTGTGACTCAGTTGGTAGGGTGTGAGCCGAGTAAGCACAAGCACTACTACACACACCAGATCTGGTGGGAGACGCCTGTGATCCCAGCATTCATGAATTGGGGATGGGAGGATCAGAAGTTCAAGCTCCAGGCCAGCCTGTGATACACAAGATCCTTTCCCGATCATCAATCAATCAACCGACCAACCAACCAATTGAAAAGCTGGTGGAGCTGGAGTCTGAAACAGGAGGAGGGTGCTGGAAAAGTGAACGAGGGACACCCTGGATATTGAAGTGGTTTTAACCCCTTGTAATTTACAAACATCTGGAAAACATTAAAAAACAAAAAGAAAAAACAAAAACAAATCCAGAAAAAAAAAATACCAGGGTCAAAAAGCCACAAGATGGGATGGAGCCCAGGCAACTATGCATTAAAAAAAAAATCAAAGAATCGAAAACAAGACAGGAGATTAAGAGCGTTGCCACTGAGGACCACTGATGTGGGTCTGAAAGCCTACAGCTTCCTAAATACTTTCACTGCCTCCAAATCCCCAGGGGACTTCGAGAAAAATGCAGATTCTCATTCAGCCAGGTGGAGTTGGTGGCTTCCTCTCTTTGAGCTCCCACGGGAGGTTGAGGCTCCTGGTCCAAGGACCACATTTGGAGAAACAAGGTTTTTGTTGGTGATAAGGAGGCTTATTTTTACAGACTGGTAGGAAACCACTGGAGAATATTAAGCAGGAAGGCTAGCACGACCTTACGGATGTTTTCATAAGATTACAGCGGCTACAATGTGGAAAATGGATTGGGGGAGGAAGGGTGGAAGCTGGAAGCCAAGTGATGAGGGATGAAGAGGAGGGCTGCATCACTTCGGCTTTTCTAGGCTGCTCGGGGGACATTGGGCTCAGGGAAAGAGACTGGACGCATGCGGTGTTTAAGGTTTCCATCTAGAACCCTACACTAGATAGGCAGAGCCATTTCCACAGAAGTGACTCCTTCACGGAATGACTCCCAGGCCCAGAGCTATCTCCCAGCCATAGAGATCTCTGATATCAGGTTCAGATAGGAGAAGAGCAGATGCCCGGAATCTACAGCTACTAACTAGAGAGTATGATCTCTAACGTCTCAGACTTGAAATGGCTTTGCCAGTGGTGCATAGTACCCTCTGGGGCGAGAAGATCTGGGCTGTTTGCCAAGAACGAATGAATGAAGTATGATTTTCATTTGGAAGTCTGGCCCTGGCAGATGGATAGTAATTCCCCCATCCCCATTCTCCGCTTTGGGTGATGTCTTCAAACCAATCCTCATAGTTCCAGGAAAAAGACTCGTGTCTCAGAAAATCAAAGGCAACAGTGAGCTCTTCAGGGGATGAGGGGTGTGTTGTGGGTGGCGGGTTGGTGCTTCCCCTGCCTGCACATCCTTTGTGAGCTGAGGGACATGCACCCTGTCATCCTAACGCTGCAGAGTGGGGGTTGATTGGTGTTTTTCTGCCTCTGTTGGGTTGCTAAGCTCTTGTGTTAATTCCTCAAACTGGAGAGTAAGATTTCAACTTGTCCAGAAACTCATTAGGTCAGGAAATAGGGGGAGGGAGGGAGAACAAGGAAGGGAGGTGGAAGAAGGGTGTTGGTATAGGAGAGGAAGGAAGGGAGGGATGTGTATGGGAGGGGAAGAAGGAAGGAAATGAGAAGAGGGGGGAGAGACGGAAGGAGGGAGGAAATAAAGAGGGGAGAAAAAGGTGGGGTGGAAAGCGAGGGATGCTTTTGCAGGCAGAGTGACCCAAGTCACTTCTAATACACTGACCTGCACTTCAGTGTTAGAAGATGCTCATGGATTACTACCTAAGTGAGTTGTTTTCCTGTGTCAATTAATAAAAGAGGGAATGTACTAAGACCTAAACTTCTCAGTCCTTCCCGAGGATGCACTTTGGTTATCTCTTACAAAGAGGGATGACTTTGCCCACACCTACAAACTGTAGGCATTCACAGAAGCATGCAGATTTCTGACTCCTCCTAATTCAGAGGACATGTTCTTTTAGCAGGCTTGGTATTTCCTGTTTGCTGTGGCCCCTTTCTTCTGTTTACTGATGGTGCCTAAGATTGAATCCAGGGCCCAGCAAGCCCCCTTGCCCAGTGAGCTTTGCCTTTGTTTGGCCTTTCTCCTACGCAATCCTTCCGGTCACTCTAGATACCTGAGGGTATGGCCATGAATACAGATTCAAGAGCCTATGGCTTGCTTTATGAGTCTATGAGCCTCTGTCGGAAGCAAAAGATCCGCTCCTTATCTGGGATGGAAAGGCAGCTTGGAAGCAGTTCAGATCAAAAGGCCTTAGTCATAGCCCAAAGAAGATCCTACAAAGAGAGAAATAAACATAGAAATAGCTGCGGCCTCCCATCTGGAGCTCTTTGATATTCATGGTCTCTGGTCTTCAGAGGGGGTGAGCTGTGCAGTCAGGACTTGTGGGTTTTGATCTCTTGAAGCAAAAAGGACTCCAAGCTCTGCAAGAAATGTGAACCTAGTATATACCCTCCTCTCCTCTCCTCTCCTCTCCTCTCCTCTCCTCTCCTCTCCTCTCCTCTCCTCTCCTCTCCTCTCCTCTCCTCTCCTCTTCTCTCCTCTTCTCTCCTCTCTTTCTCTCCCTTCTCTCTTTTCCTTCCCTCCTCTTGCTTTCTCTCCCCTTTTCATCCCTTCCCCCAAAATAGATTAATTCTTAATCCACAGCAAACCTCTCCTTCCCATTCACTAAAATCAAGCCAAATCAACTCAAAGACCCAATCTCAATATGGTGATACAAATCAAAAAGCGTTAAACTGTAACTATCTTCAACGAAGGGAAAGTCAGGGGTGAGCAAGAAGAGACTAGATTCAAAGGGAAGACATCGGTCTGAAGCCTTGTTTAGCTTAAAATAAACACAGATGGAAAACAATAACCAGAAGGTGTCCTTGTATATGGACAAATGTGTACACATGTGTTCTCAAGCTCTGTCCCCTGAAAGGACCTGGACGCAGCCTCAGTCCAGCAGTTATGAGCATGTCTAGCACCGAGGTCTGGGTTTCTAACACCTTCCTAGGTTCCTTGGGAAAATGACCGTTTCCAGGGCCTGAACAAGGGATGGACATTTTACATCACAAAGAAGGAAGTACTCAGAACACAAACTGGAAAGATGTGTGAACGTGACCCAGGACCAACAGCAAGAGCTGTTGAACACTTGGTCCCTAGCTGATAGTAACACTCTCAGAGGCTCTAGGGACTTTAGGAGAGGTGGATCCTCAGTGACATCTCATCCTTGGTCTCTTCCTGTCTCCACCGGCAGGTGAACAGTTCCTCATCACACATTCCCACAGCCAGGGCATTCCACTCACAGGTGGGGACTAAGCACATTCCACTCACGGGTGGGGGCCTAAGCAAGCACTGCACTCTCCAAAACCATGGCCCGAACAAACCCTTCAGTTCTATCACCTATTTTGTCACAGCCACTAGAAAAGGGCACTGATTCAGCTGCTAATGCCAAGGTGAGACAACTGGAGCAACAAAGTAAGGAATGTAGCAGCAGATCATGACCTAAAGTATAGAATAAATATGTGCGCACCTGTGCCCATCTAAGTAAATCGAGGAAGACGTAAATAGTGTGGGAGAGCTGGTAACTCTCTTGTGCAGAAGAATTCCCAATCATTTATGTAGCTATAGCCCCCTCAAGGAAGCAGAAGCCGATCCCGAGACCGAAGTGTGGGTTGTGAATAATGACTGCATCCCAACGTGTACAGTCGGGGGAGGGAGAAGAAAGGGTCACTGTGGTGAGAAACTGACAGACACCCATTCAGACGTGGTCAAGGTTAAAATCAGCAGAGTAAGTCGCGTGGGTAGGATGTGTTCTTGAATGACGTGATGAGAAAGACGTTTTATTGCTGTGGTTTTCTTCCCCAACCCCATAACTCTTCTAGGGTCGTAAAAACAGACAGGCTGAGAGACATTTGACAGAATGCTGGCCAATACTTCTCAAAACCATGCAGGTCATCAGCAAAGGTAAGGAAGGTTTCCTAACTGACATAGCCTACTGCTGCCCAGGAGAGGCAATGACTAAGCATAATGGTATATTGGATCGGAGAGAGGATGCTGGCTAAGAGTACAGACACCGGTGCAAAGTGCAGCTCGCAGTTGATGGAAACCTTTCCGCGTTGGTTCATTGCTTAGAACAAACGTGTATCTTGCTAGTGCATCTTAGCAAGAAGAAACATTGGGTAGGAGCTGGCTACGCTGCCATTGCGGTTCTGTGTAAACATCTCGGGTAGGAGCTGGCTACTCTGCCATTGTGGTTCTGTGTAAACCTTCAACTATTCTGAAATCAGTTTTATTGAAAGCGATGTTCATTTTTGACTCAATAACTGAAGCCTGAGAAATTTCATCATAAAGAAATTGCTATGAAGGGGTGCAAGGATCAATTTCCAGTGTGTGCATGTAAATGTGTGGTTTATAATTAAAAGTCAACAAGTTCTCAATAACGGGGGATTAACTAGGTAAGTTATGGTGTAGCATATAGTGAAATACTGTCCCTTAACGGCACAGTGACGTACCTGTTGATGCAGGAAGTCTGATCACTGTATCTTCATGAATGAAAATGTGCACGACTACAGTATAGTCTCATTTTGGTAAAAAGTCAGCGATCGTGTAAACATGTAGTGTTACACATCTGTACCGTCAGCCCTCAGAGGACTGTGACTCCCAGGCTAGCCTGGGCTAAACAGGGAGACTGTGCCTCAAAAAAATACAATAATCATGCTGGGTGGTGACACATGACCTCAGTCCCAGCACTTCGGAGGCAGGTGGGTCTCTGAGTTTGAGGCCAGCCTGCTACACAGAGTGAGTTCTAGGACTGCCAGGGCTCCATAGAGAAACATTGGTTCAAAAATATGTTTATTGGAATATAGATAATGAACCCAGTAGGGATTAATTTTGGAATAAGAGAATAGAAGGATAATTATTCCTTGTTACTTTCAAACTTTCTTATATAGTGTGAAATGAGTTACTGCTACAGTAAACAGATTATATATCCATATGTATGCATACACAAATTTTATTTTTTAAAGGAAAAGCAGGGTTCTAGCATCAGGCCTTGAATCTCCACTCAGTTTACTGAGACCAGCTGTTTGGGGGTAGGACCTAATCTTTCCTCTTTCTCAAGGTCACCAAAAAAACACAAGGGCATCCTTTTCCTGTTCCATGGCATCCTGCTGACCACATCGATGAAACAGATAAGTTGGCTCAGCTGTGGTAGGAGGATCCTGAAACTTTATAGTGAGTTCCCATGACCCACCCTTGACCATGTCCATCACTTGTTTCTTGCCTCATCTGGCTCTCAGAGATCTTAGTCTCAGAGACTATTGCAGGCCAGACATGGCCATATTCCAATCTCAAAGAGCTTTCTCAGGCCATTGAATCTAGAGCATGACTTATCCTATATTAAACAAATATGTTGAATGGATGGATGGATATAAGTGTTTAGATGGACAGATGATTGGATGGGTGGATGGATGTAAAGAAATGAGTGGGTAGATGGATGAGAGTGAATCAGAGATGGATGAATGGAAGGAGAGAAGGACAGACAGATGGAAGGATATGGGTGGATGCATGGAAGAATGGATGAACATATCTGAATGGATAGATGGCTGGTTGAATTGATAGAAGGAAGGGACTCATGGAAAAGATGGATGGATTGATGCATGGATTGGTGGAAGGATGGATGGGCAGATGGAAGGGAATGAGTGAGTACATGTATGGATGGGCGTGTGTGGATGGACAAATGTTGTTTGGATAAATAAACGGATGGTTGAATAGATAGAAATGACTGAGTGGGTAGATAGATGGATAACTAGTTGGATGGACATGTCCTCTGCTCATTTTGCATGTTGTCCTTTCTTGTTTTCAATTTTAAGTTGAAAGAGTTTGGTTTTGGCTTTTAGAGGCTCCACACTCTATATGACAACATCTCTCACCCGATTTGCCCATTTGAATTCCCTGAACTGGTTCAAAATCAACCATCATCCCAGAGTCTGGTTGAGGTGGATTGGAGTGGAGGATGGGACTGGCTTCATTCAGCATTATTAGGTACTTTCCAGACCCACTGCCCCCAGCTGCTCTCTCAGCTCCCATGCCTGTGCGAGGGGCAATGACAGTTCAGCATCATTTGCAGACCTGGCAGGCCTGGCACAATCTAAATGAACAACAACAAAGAGTGTCACCTTCTCAGGACTTCTGTGCCCCTGACAGATGCCAAGAAGTCCCTCCTCCCTTTGATGGTATTTTTGGGAGTCTCCAGTTTCTAATAGGCAACTGATGATTTAATTATTTAGACAAGTTACTGATTACAATGTATATTAAAGCTGATGGAGGGTTAATTCTTGAATATCTTCACTTAAAAGAAGAACAGGGCATTAGAGGCAACCTGGAGACCTTGAAATCTGTACAGGCTGCACGCCCATCCTACCAAAGCCCTCCCTTCCTTTCTGAAGGGTGCATCAGGAGTGTCTTCTGAGATAACAGCAGCATTGCTTCGGTCCCCTGAGCTGCTTTTTTTGCAGCTCTTATCACAACTGTAATTGATTAATTTCTTGCACACAGTTGGGAGCCTGGTGGGGAAAAGGTTTGATTTGTTTCTGCAAGAGAGACCATTGCTATGCAGGTCTGGAGAACTGCAAGTGCAACGAGAAAACAATCACATTCATTGAGAAACTAAGGTGTGATGTTCTGGAAGCCCGTGAGGGAAACCGACGCGGACAGTGGGAAGCAGCTAGATAGAGCCTTGGCAGCGGGCCATGCCCAGGGTGGAAGGAGATAAGACCAGTAGCCAAACTCTGCGGAGAGAACTGCAATAGTGGCCTAGGAGATGCTGGGAGATCCCAACCTTGCCATGCCATGGCAGATGCAATCTTGAATCTATAGATCTCCACGTCTTACGATGTGATTCAGCATCTTGCATAGAATTGTCCTCTTTAGAGGCAGCAGGGCACAGAGGCTGATGTTCCTAGCTGTAAGTCAAGAGACTTATTTAACCTTGGTTTCCTCATCTGTAAAAGGGGGATGATCCTAATACCTCCAAGGGTTTAAGAATTAAATGAGCTAACGTGTGATGCATGTGTCATAATAAACTTAGAATATTCTGCCTTTACGTACAGATGGGTAGACATGCACTGCAGGTTGGTCTGAGGTATGACTTCTCAGCATGCCTTGATCCATAGATCACGTACTCAATAAATACCAACAGCTTCTACTGCTCATACTCTACAGAACCACAGAGGCTTGGGTGGAAGTCACACATCTCTGGAAGCTCAGCTCTAGCTACCACCACCAACATGAGTAGCAAGCCAGGGATCTATTTGGGGTTCCAAATTCATTCTCGAAGCCTCACGAGGAGCACTTGGTAGAGTGGAGGCTCATTCGGAGGTTAGTGTTTGTGGCACGTGTGACGTACTGTAGCTTCTAGAGCTCCAGTTCGGACTGCAGGTCTAGAGAAAACTGGACTGATCCATTTGGACCCGACACAATGACCTGGAACCTCAGCAAGAGAAAGAGCAAAGTGAGACAGGATTCCCTGCTAAACAGACAGGCGGCGGTGGTACAGAACTCAGCCTCTGGAGAAAGCACAGCTCGGCACATGCTGCCTTAAACCTGTGCCTTTCACATGTCTGTCTAGGTTCACTTCATTCCCTGTACCCAGAGCCCACAGAGCACTGGGTATCTATCAGTAGTCGGGATGAGTGGACGAATGGGCATGGGCATGGAGTCAGTTACTGTGCCTGCCTACCACTACCTTATCCCCTGTGCCGGTACCCAGTGAGAACTGGCAGAATGGATGAGTGAATGAAGTGTGGGTCTTCAAATCCTTTCACGATTAGCATTTCATTTTATTCTCCTCCAGTCCCATGAGGCCGTTTTCTATGTTGCCAGTTGAATTATTATCACAGGACTCTCAGCACTGGCAAGACTCTGAGTCTCATTCCCTTCAGTTCTCTGTGATAGCACAGGGCTTCCAAAATATCCTTTTTGTTTGTTTTGCTAGGAGTTAAGGACAATACAGTCTCATTGCCATCGTCTGCTTACACTTTTTGGAGTGTGTCAGTCATTTGACCCCCAGCCCTTGCCAAGAGTCCCCTGGCTATAAAGACAATTATCTCCTTCAGTGCCCTGGAACCTGGACCTTCTGCCCAGCAGAGCAGACAGCTTTTCCTCTCTCTGCCTGTGGGCAGCATTAATGAACAGTGGATGGGAACCCCAGGGCTTTGGCACAAGCAGTCCTGTGTCTCTTGGCGGTGATGCAGGGGATTTCTCATTGCCAAGCCGGGGCGATGGTGGCCCCACTGCCGGAGGGAAGCCTTCCCAGTGCCTTTGCCCAGTGTCTTTGTTGAGTTTGGAGTTTTCAGACAAGGAAAAGAGAACAAAATCCATCTTCCTCTAGTCAGTGAAGTGTTCTCAGAAAGGAGTTGAGGGACCAACAGTTTTCTTTGAAGACCCGTTTCTGAAGACAACAAGAGACTGGAGGAAGAGGATGGATGGAGACATAAGGCAAAGGCATCCAGAGGAGAATCCAGTCCGCTGATGTGTTTGTCTGGGACACTGAAGGTGTGTTCCCTCCCTCATTCATAATGTCTCCAGTGTGACGATTTGTGCAGGGTACTAAGCGAGAGATAACATGTCTTTTCCAGCTCTTTCTGGCACATCTCTCTGCTCCAAAAGAACCTGCTGATGAATGTTGGGAAATGGTTTGGCCTCCCTGGTCTGAAGTTAAGCTTACATGAAACCTTATCATAACGACAACCAAATCAACCCCAGAGCATAACAGTTTCGGTTGCAGGGGTCACAAACTCCTTAGTACTACCAACGGTGTAAATTATGAAGTATGCAAGAGACACACTTTTTTGGGGGGCAGAGGGTCAGAGTCCCACAGTGTAGCCCAGGCTAGCCTTGAACTTGAGACGCTCCTGCTTCTACCTCTCAGATGCTGTGTTTGCAGGCCTGCACCATCACCTTGGGTGATGAACTTCTTACCTTACGGCCAGCCTGGTCTACAGAGTGAGTTCCAGAACAACCGAAGAAACAGAGAGAAGCCCTATCTCTGGCTGCCAAGTGCTGGGATTAAGGGCGTGTGCTACCACAGCTAATGAATGAAGGTTTGTGATTACTTGGTTGCATTCTGTTACATGCTCTCAAATGGCAAAGGGTGTTCTGTAAACAATTCTGCTGCCGCCCATTTTTATAGATAGGAAAGCAAATGGTTCTGAAAGCTCCAAGCAGTTCAAAGTGTTAAAAAAATTTCACACCGGTGCAACACAGACCCAAGATTCAAATGCAGGTAGATTATAGCATCTGTACTAACTTAGCTGTCAGACAGAGTGGCAAGGCTAAAGAGACTGGGTCGTTCCTCTCATTTAGCAAAGAAAGAAGCTGAGGTTACAGCGCAATGGTAGAGCACTTGTCTAGTAGGTGTAAGGCCCCGTGTTCAATTCCCAAGCACGAGGCTGGGGGGCACATACATAGGGATGTTACGGGTTGGGATGGCTCAGTGGATTGAAGGTATTTGCCATGCAGGCCTAAGAACATGAATTTGATCCCCAGAACCCATAATGAGGTTGAGGGAAAGAGTGAACTCCCTATAGTTGTGCCCTGACCTCCACACTTGTCTCATGGGACATACAGGCTCCTCCCTGGAGCATCATATACACACATTGATAATAAGAACAATGATAATGATGATAAAATAAAGGAATAAGGACATATACCTGCAAGGAACATGGCTATTTCAGGGTACAACCATCAGAAGCAGAGCTGATATTGGAGCTGGGTTAGAGCCCAGAACACTTAAATCCAAAGGACAATATAACCTCTTTGGACTTAGATTATTTCTGTGTTAGTTTCCTTTTCAGGATGATCAAATCATCTGGCGTAGACAACTTAAAGGAGAAAGAGCTTATTGCATAGCTTTTGAGGGCCCAAACTGTCCCTGCAGGGGAAGCATGATGCAGCAGCTCAGTCTACACCGTGGTGGCCACGAGGAAGCAGGCTGGCCCTTCACTCCCTACCTCCCTTTCGCTTTTTATTTCATGGATGCTCCCATCCCGTAAAATGCCACCCACATTCAAGGTGGGTCTTCTTCCTTAGTTACAAGCACACTCAGAGGTAGGACTCACTATCTCCTGGGTGAGTCTAAATTCAGCTACCGCTGAAAATGAAGATTGACTATCACAGCAGGTGACCCGCATCCAAGCCGCCAAAATCCAGATGACATGTCTATACAAGCAATTACCCAGATGTTCCTAAGAGCCAGATGCTTACTCTGAGATGGGCTGCACAACCAAGCAACTGAATCTACATCCCCTGTGTGAACAGGCATTCTTGCCAGGCCCCTGGGTGGGTTTGCTTCCCAGCAGGCAACTCTTCACCTCCTCTCTCTTCTTGCTGGTTCCCATTCTACCTGAGGGAGATTTAGGTGCTTCTTCCTAATTCTCTCTCTCTCTCTCTCTCTCTCTCTCTCTCTCTCTCTCTCTCTCTCTCTCTCTCTTTCTCTCTCTCCTTTCAGGATTTTTTTTTGTTCATTCCACCTCAGATTTTACTCAGATTTCTTAGGACTGACTCAAAGAAAAAAGCATTTTGTTAAAATAGCTGTGTTGCTTTTAAACAATTTGTCCTCCTACTCACTTTTTCTTTTTGGAAGACAGAAACCGAATATAGATTTGTGGGAGAGAGATAAAGAGGAAGCCATAGGAGAGGAGTGGAGGAGAAAGGAGAGAAGCACTGGGGAGCTGAGATGGGGAAGGCGAGGAAGAGGCAGGGGTGGAGCCCTCTGGCCTGTGGAATCTGAGTTCCCAGGCCTGGTTGGGACAGGCTAACCGAACCCCCTCTGCTTTTGTCGTCTGCTGTATGTTGCAGAAACTTAGACTGCCTGTTGTGTGTGTGTGGACAGTTTGGATTATTACTGTTGTTAATGACTTTTAAAGCATATATTTATTGCACATAGGGACAAATTTCATAGACGTTTCTGTTAAGCCTATCATGCATTTTGACTGTTTTAACATCCATGATCTTCTTTCTGCTCCTCCCCTTCTTATTAGTCCACTTCCTTTATGTCACATATACACACATGATCATACACACACACACACACACATTTAGAATCCACATATGAGAAAAAATGTGCTACTTACCTTTCTAAGTTTGGCTTATTTTTACTTAATATGACAGTGATGTCAAAAAGGAATCGATGCCAGCTCCTTGCAAGATCCTATGCTCCCAGTTTCATTTAACATGGGAAGGAATGACTCTATGGCCCTGAGAGAATTGGCAAAACTTAGTAGCCTGTTTTTGAGGAACCAGCACAGTCAGGAAGCCACTGCTTCAGCTGGAGGAACTGCTGGAAACTGGGCTGCTTGGCATAAGGAGTATTCAAAGTTTTCCTTCTTTCCAGCTCTTCCCTCCCTGGCATAAACTTAGCTGCCTTCACTCACCCCTAATGTCTTCCTCTGCCTCATTCCGCCTGTACCCAGGAATGCATCCTGCCTGCTGCCCAAGTCCTTACCTGGTGAATACCCATTTCTCACATGCCCCAGTCTCTCTGAGCACTCCTTATCCTAAAAGAAACCCACCTCATTCTACCTCCTTTTAAAAAACCACATCTTTCTTAGCAATCCAATCCCTCAACCCCCCATCTGCTGTCGGCTTCTTTTCTTCCATTAGCTCAGTGAGATAAACAGCTAGCAGGTCGGCTTTAGTGCGCGCCCGAGTAAATACCTCCCCTGGGTAGCAATTCACTTCATCTTTGCTGAAGTAATGTCAAGGTATGGTATTCTGTTGTACGTCTCTCTCTTCTCGAGATTCTATTTTTAATTACTCCTATGTATGTATGTGCTTGTTGTCTGCAGAGGTCAGAAGAAAGCGTTGGGGGTCTCTGGAGCTGGAACTACAGGTGGTTGTGAGCTGCTGGATGCGGGTGCTGAGAACCACACTTGGGTCCTCTGGAAGAGCAGAACCTGCTCTTAACTGCTGACTCATCTCTCTTGTCCTCCCAGCCCCACCTCTACTCCTCTTTCAACTGATAAAGAAACTGAGGTACAGAGGCATTAAGAAACTTTCTCTCGAGGTCACCCTGCCAATTAGTGGTGGAAACAAGACTTGAACCCAGCACAGTCCAGATCCCTACTCTACCTATTCCTAACCATTGTGCACAGTGACTCAACTCCCGTGGACCTGACTTTCACCATGGCAGTTTCTTCTCCCTCCCCTCTTCCTTTCTTCTGTTTCTCTCCCTGTGTTTTGTTTTTTCTCTTTCTATCTCTCCCTCCCTCTCCCTCTCCCTCTCCCCCCCCTCTCTCTCTCTCTCTCTTGTGTGTGTGTGTGTGTGTGTGTGTGTGTGTGTGTGTGTGTCTTTCTAGACAGGCCTCACGCATAACCAAGACTCACCTTGAATTCAAGATCGTCCTGCCTCAAGCTTCTGGAGTACCACCCACAACTACAAACACATTTTTTCCCCTAAGGAAGACTGGGAAAGGGCCTTTCAGATCCAGGTTCTTTTACTTCTTATCCTCTTCCACCAAAGAATATTGTCTACACATCCCACTCAAATAACTATAGATAGCATTCAGGGGAAAAATACATTTCTACCAAACACATACGGACTTTTTCCTTACTTGGTTCCCTATACAGCACAGTGTAGCAACTATTTACATCTCATTAGATATTACAAATTACCTAGGGATGGTTTATGTACACAGCTGGAGGTACCCATACCATAGGCTATATACAGACGTGGCATCTCACAAGAGAGCTGGGCTGGAAGGTCTGATAGGATGTATGGCCTTTTAAATGTGTCGTCATGGTCATTTGAAGCATGACTAAGATGCAGGCAAGCGCTGCAGTATGTTGGAACTGCTGCTGGCCCCATTGCCATCAGCATTCAGCCAGAGTGGTGGCGCTGCTTCTCGGAACAGCAGCCACACACGGCTACGGACGTGCCCTTTGAAATCCATCACCGGTTATAACCTCATCGAATTCCCATGCTAATCCTGTGAGGAACTGCTATATTTTTTCCTGTTAGTGATGAAGAAAGAGCCCTAGGAAAATGAAGACAGCTTGCCAAAGTCACCTGGCTACTAAGGGGCACACCTAGGACCCCACCCAGGCTTCTGACTTTGCTACGCACCATCTTTCATTGCATGGAGGATTTCCCACCAGCCCCCACTGGGAGAGGCAATGCTTTGTTAGGTGATATGACATCCTCTGAGGAAGCGAGATGTTCCTGTCTGATCTTGGCACCCAGGGAGATTGTGTTGTTCTAAATTTCATTTATTTTAGGTGTTATTTATTGAACAGTTGCTAAGTAGCTGGGGTTGTGATCGATACCCTTCATCATAATTGTTTCATTTTATCTTCAAAATAACTGCGTGGTTCCAATTATTACCCCCATTTGAGGGAAAGACACTCAGGATCCCATGATCTAAGTGATTTGCCCAAGGGCGAGCTGTGGGGGAGGTTTGCTTGGCAGCTTAAGCAGGATTAGACACAGGTGCGGAAAGACACCTGAATCTGCTATGTAGAAACTAGGAGACCAATTTAAGCTACTTAATGGTTCCATGCCTCAGTTTCTTTATCTATGAAATGGGCATGATGGGGACGGAGGTAATTCTTATAACTCTATATGTGCGGCTGACCAGCATCTTTAGTCAAAGGACTGCCATGACGCTTGGTTCATACCTTATCTTGTCAGCTGCTATTAGCAGGAACACAGATCATTTGTCTTCATCTTTAGACTCATTCTTGCCTTTGCTCTATGCTCATTCTTCCTTTAGCCCAATTTAAAAAATGACTCCTTGCTTTTACTTGTATTGCCAAACATCCTCTCCATCTTTTATGAAACAAGATGAGTTTAACTCAACAAATACATAAAATGGTCATTTTGATTCACGTCAAGCTTACTTCATATACTAAGTGTTTGTTCCAGCCTCGGCCCCTCCCACTCTCAATCTAATCTACAAGCCGATCCAAGACTGGGTGCCCCGCTGTTGTTAGTACCACCCACATATTTCCTCCAGGTAGAGTTTTAATTGTCTGTGGATTACAGCCAATATTTCGGAATGCTCCCCATACTTTTAGTACGATTTAAAAAGATTTCATAAGAATTAACCCATGCCCCCTGCATTATCCCTCATGTTACAGATAGGGAAACAGAAGCATGGAAAAATTAACTAGTTTAAATATGGTGTTATAGTTTATAGACAGTAGAACCAGCTGTCTGTATATCCAGGCAGTCAGTCCCATGGCCTGAGTTCCAAATCCATGCAGCCAGCAGCGAGGAGGTCAATGGTGTGCCCTTCCTGAAGTAACCTGAGATATCTCCCAGAATAAGCCCCATTAGTATCTGGAAGGGAGGCAAGGGCCCCCTGGGGGCCGTGTGAAGCCCTCCCTGCAAGTGGGTGGACCTGGACATATTGGAGGCTGGGGTCCTCTGAGTTGCGAGGCTCCGCCTCCTGTCCGGAGGAACCAGCTCTGCAGATCTCAGCCCCCACCTGCCAACTTGAAAGTTTTAGCATTTCAGCTGTTTTAGAATTACCAAAGCCCACAAAATGCTAAGGTGCTTTTTTTAGGGTTTTAAAAAATGTGTCTTTTCCACCATCACATAACAATCCAAAGGGAAATTTTAGATTCTTTGCCAAATGGATATTTTTAAAGATTGCATTTGGCCAAGGACCAGGAGTGGAACATCTGAGAGAACTGTGGGGGCTCCTGAGGCACATCCATGAGGACCGGGACGGTGGAGGCTCTTTCTGTAGAGTTCTGGGCTGGCCTGGGTGCAGCGGGGCTTATACCGGTTTCTGCTTCCTTACCACTCTTGTTGACAAAGTTATTTCCTTAGAACATTAACACTTCAACTGAGAGGGTGGCCCAGAGGTTTTGGGACTCTATATGAACATCCCTGCTCCCTCCCTCCCCCACCGATCCGCCATAATTACCAAGACCCTTTGGAGGACAATCACCCCACTTGTTGGTGCTGTGTATGTCGTTGCTCCCACCAGGGTGAATTGTCTCCACCGTAATTTTGCAGTGTTTCCATTTGGGACTGCAAACACCCACCAACAAATAGGATCCTTGCTTTCTAACGAGCTGGGAACGTGTGGAAAATAGAGTCGCTCACAGAAGTCGTGAGCCACAGATGTTCCATGGCGACAACAGGCTGTGCCAAGCTCAGACAGCATGTGTGGCCACGAGACAGGAAGTGTTGCCCAAGAGCCCAGGAGATAAGGGGATGCAGACAGCTGGGGATGGAGTCTGGCTTCTTTTCCCCAAGGCCCAGCCTTCTGCATAGTTGCATGACACTCCGTTTGGAAGTGGTCCAGGAAGCTGAATGTTTAGCTTTGAATAACTGCCACGAAAGCTTTCACCGCCAAAGCAAGAAGAGATGTTTATAAGGAACCAAAAAGACCCGGGTTCAAATCCAAGTTCCAACACTTGCCAATGGGATGCCCTTGGCAAATCATTTAACCATAGGCTCTGTTAACGATCAAATAGGAAAATAAAAGGACTTACTTACTAGGTTGCTGCATGCATTGAAAAAGACAATACAAACAAAGCCCTTGACATAATGACCACTCGCTGCCATCCCTGGCGCCATCTTCCGCATCACCCACACTATGGTTTCTAGTCCTGAAGCCCTAGAAAAGCAACCCTGACTTTGCTAAAGTTCAGTTTTTTCCTTTCTATGGTGGCAATGGAGCAACAGTGACTACTTCACAGAATTATGTTTATCATGTTCTAGGACAGGATCTTACATGCAGCCCTCAAATCATATGAATCCCTCCTCTCTTGAGTTCTCTGAAACTTCCTTTAAAAGTCTCCCAACCTTCCTTTAAAATGTGATTGGATTTAATTATCAACAATCAGAATTTGCTCGTGTTGCCTGGATACCCTGAGGACCTGGAAGCCGGGGTGGGGTGGAGGTGGGGGAGAGCAGAGACAATGGCTTGTCTGGAGGAGATGGTACCATGGTAGGAAAGACACCATCATGGAACGCTATGGTGGTAAAGACACCA
This sequence comes from Microtus pennsylvanicus, assembly GCF_037038515.1. Lineage (NCBI taxonomy): Eukaryota > Metazoa > Chordata > Mammalia > Rodentia > Cricetidae > Microtus > Microtus pennsylvanicus. The sequence continues at coordinate 63,922,420 of NC_134583.1, read as the reverse complement.
TGAGGCTTTGAGATGCCCAGAACCATTGCTTAAGGTGAACAAGTTAGTTCCTAATCCAGGTCATTCTGACTCCACTGAGAGGGGCGAAGGAACGGCAGTATAAACTTTATACACAATGAAGCATTAATATAGCAGTTTAAAAAGACTGCACTGAATCTGAAGTAAAAATTGATATGAAAATATATCTATGATGTATTCAGGGAGATAAGCAAGTGACAAACCATTGAGCCCCTAAAATTATTGGACAGTGCTGTCCATATTCAGGGTGGGTTTTCCCTTTGCAGCTGCTGGACTGAGGTCCATGCCTATGTTCTCTGGAAATGTCCTCGTGGTCACATCTAGGTATGTGTTCTTCTAGTCTTCTAGGCGCTTATCAGCCCGGCTGAGGGGACCATCAAGAGGAAGCATCTCATGAGATTGCAGAAGGTTGTGGTGAAGGTAGCATCATGGTTCACGCTGGTTACTTTGGAGCAGGGTGAGGACTAGGTAGGATGGGCCTAGAGCAAGCTCTGTTAACACTTACTTTCTATCTTTGGATAGTTTTGCGGCTCGTAGTAGACATCTTACTCTTATGATATCTTAAAAGGGGCTTTGAACAATCGGTGGTCACAAAGTTTTAAATTGCCCATGTAACTTGATACAGGAGATCACACAAGTAGTGTGGTGGTTTGAATGACAATGCCCCCCCCAGGTGCATAGGGAGTGGCCCTATTAGGAGGGGTATCCTTGTTGGAAGAACTGTGTCACTGAGGGTGGATTTTGAGATTTCGGATACTCAAGCCCAACCCAGTGTCATTTTCTCTTCCTGCTGCCTACAGATCCGGATGTAGAACTCTCAGCTACCTCTCCACTACCATGTCTGCCTGCACATCGCCATGTCTCACTGTGATAATAACGGAATAAACCTCTGAACATATAAGCCAGCCCCAGTTAAATGTTTTCTTTTATAAGAGTTGCCGTGGTCATGGTGTTTCTTCACAGCAATAGCACACTGACTAAGACAACTAAGAAAGAATTTTCTTCCTACTCTGAGTTTGTGTGGGCAGGGGTTTCATATTCTCCGCATCTCTAAGGCCAGCACAGTGTCTAAACTGGAGTAAATCCCATAGTCTGACAAACGAGGGAGCCGGACTGACTCTGTCAACGCCAGGGCTGTGGGTCTTCCGCTGGTCACTGAACTGGGAGTGAGTTCATACTCAGCAGCATCTTCCAATGGTGATTGTTCTTAGTCAGTTCTCTGTGTAGAGCTACGTCCTTGAACTCAATGGTTTCATCAATGACTCGGTAAGCAGAGGCACAGCCGGGTAGCCAGCCACTCGGGCAGATGACACACACCTGAGGGGGCACGACTTTGCTGGATGTGGGTTATGATCCTCAAATGGACCTCTTCATGTTAAAACATGCCAACTTCAAAAAGATGAAAGTTTAAATCTGGGTTAAAAAATCCCAGGAGCAAAAAAATTTACTGCTGGAAACGGCATTTGGCCAGCTGCCTTCAAACAGTTCTTCTCGGCTTCTTAAAAAATACATTAAGAACACAGAGACAGAAACCTCAAAGCCTGGAAACTGAAGACTGAAAGACAACCTAATGGCACAATCTTGGAAGAAATGACACCAATTATAAATACACTTGGAGACAAAATGAGAAAATAGAGAGAGGAAAAAGACAGACGTGGAAGAAAACAAATGACAAACAAGGGCACAGTTCAGCTCCACACGGAAACATTTATACATTTCTGTGAGGCAAATGACGGGCGAAGAAACACAAGGGACTCCAGGAAAAAGGGCCAGATATCGACAAATAAGACATGAAAGAAATTGCCAAAGAAGTCCTCTTTAAAAGGCCCTGGGCTCAGAGTCCAGAGAACAATGTGGCCTGAATACTACAATACTGATTTTAAAACCAGAAAATGAACACACATGGAAGACAAGCTATATGACAAGCTTGTTGGCAGATACACAAGGACATCTTAAATTACGTATCAGTAATCTAGTCCAGCATTATATAGTAAAAGAATGAAATACACTCCCAAAGGACTTAAAAGAGTGGAAAGTGCTCTGCTCACAAGAAGGGAATTACCACCAATTAATCCACTAATAAAGGAGACGGGAAATCTGATGATTTCAATAGAAACGAAAGAAAACAAACCTCCCTATTGATGGAAGCTGACACCCAGATAAATACTAACAGATGCCTCGATACTATGATGACGAAGACCTAGCAAATGTCCTGGTTTTTGGCAAAACTCTGGAAGGATTACACACTCTAGAAGGGGCAGGAATCACCTTAGGAGTCAGGGAAGAAACAGATCACTGGGCCTATCAGAGAGCAACACCAGCATCTGTAACCACGCCCAACAGGAAGTGCTCACGGGGCATACTGTTAGAGGAAAGGTATGGTGGTCTTTGGATGCTACCATTGCTTAATTCTCTAAGCCTCAGACAAAGAGAAACAGACCCAGGTGAGTGTTATCATTAGTAGATGGTATGGGGGGTGGTGGTGGCTAGAGACAAAAATGACAATAACTTCAATGCAGTTGGCACTAGCAAGAAAGTTTATACAGCTTACAGGCAACAAACAGATAATCCTAGATCAGTAACAACTTCTTCTTAATGGCTAGCCAAATGCTATTTTAGAAAATACTCTGCAAGGCACCCATCTTCAGGAGTTTCCCAAAGTATAAAGAGTGTCTAGACCTCATGCCTCCCTTGCCGGGCCTTCCACATCGTGATGAGCTGGACCTCTCAAATCCTGGATCTACATCAACCCCTGATCTAGCTTGCTTTTGTCACTTACTTTGAATACCAACAATAAAATTCTGTGAAGCAGACATAAAACATTGATTGATGGAAGACATATCTGAAATGTAAAATGTGAATGTTTTAAAGATGTTGGTTGTGTTCGAGTAAGTCCATGAATTAAATTTTATTGCTATCCAAATGTTTCTGGCAACTTGAGAGAACAGAATGGTCAGGAAACATCCAGGAAACCCAATTATATGAGCCAATGTTTGACAAAGAGTCATCCTGAAAAGCCACAATATTATGTATACGTATAGATAATATTTTTATATTTTTATCTATAAATATAGATAAAACCACAATGGCTGCTAGGAAATTAACCTGTTCATATGTGAGGGCACATATGTGCATATTGGTAACTTTAGCGAGATAATTTAGTAGGCATGCAATGATTTGTAAGTCAATGTGTGGTTTTAAGTCTCTGAGGATGATTTTGGACCAGCCTGGGTTCATAGCTCTGTTCATCTCCTGCACAGGTCATGGGAGGCAGCATGGTGGGTGAGTCTTTTGCTGATGCTATGATGAGCCAGGAGGACTCCCAGGCCAGTGCAGCTTGCCAAACATTTACAGGTTCTTACACTGTACTACTGCAGGATCAGAGGGCATTCTCTTGTTCAACCCTTGCTTTGATCTTTAACCTCGGTGGAACTGTATTTTGATTTATCCCCCATGCAGTGAGGATAATGTGCTTGGATCCTGTCTCATTCATAAAGTTGTTGTAGAGAAAAATACAGTCATTGTCTAAAATTGCTCTGTGATTGTTATCTTTGTATTGTTGTGACCAAAGTGTCTAAGTGAAGAGAGTAAAGTTTTCGTTGGCTCATGGTTTCAGTTACTATGGCTGGAAAAGTATGGCAGCGTTCCCGGGGCAGGAGTACGCATTGGTAGCTCCTCATAGACTGAACAGGAAGTAGGTCACTCAGGCTGGAACCACTAGCAACTGCAACCTCCAACGGCATATCCTTAGTAGCCTCCTTTCCACCAGTAGTCTCTTCTTCCTAAGGACCTCATACTCTTCAAATGGTGCCACAATCTGGGTAGCAAGTGCCAGAAAGACAAGCCTACAAGGAACATTCTAGATGCAACCACAGCTCTAACTCCAGGGTGTTAAGTCATCTGAGAGCCCATCCCTAGGCAGGGTGGCCTTGTAAGAACCCAAGCTGTGAGGAGAGGCTGCCTCAGTCTGTAGGATACTTTATACTTGTGTGATATGGGACAATTCTGTATTCTGTCAATTATGTTTTAAATAAATGCTGATTGGCCAGTAGCCAGGTAGGAAGTATAGGCGGGACAACCAGACAGGAAGTAGAGGTGGGGAAAGGAGAATAGGAGTATTCTGGAAAGAAGGAAGCTCTTTTCACAGTCCTGCTCAGACATGGAAGAAGGAAGATGTGACCTGCCCTGCTGAAAAAAGTACCGAGCCATGTGGCTAACATAGATAAAAATAATGGGTTAATATAAGCTACAAGAGTTAATAAGAAGCCTGAGCTAATGGGCCAATCAGTTTTATAACTTATGTAGACCTTCTGTGTGATCCTTTGGGACTTAGCGACTGTGGGAACTGGGCAGGACAGAAGCCCCAATAAGCAAGCCCTCATGTTACACTTGTGGACTTTGGGAAGGTTGCTCTCCCTCGGCTTGGACATTTTCTAGCTGTGATGGCTCCCTGGCGGTTGACTTTATCTCGCTCTATGTTGCCCCTTACTATTAAAAAGGTGGTAATGGCAGTGCCTGCTTAGGGTGATTGTTACAATGAGTAAATGAAGAAAAGGCTGATTCCTGCATAGAACACTCTAGCAACACTGCTTTTCATTACCATCCTCTCAGGGGAGCTAGGGCTTTCCTTCTTCAAGGCTGGAACATGTGACTCAGGCCTTGGCCATCCAGCCCTTTGACATTGCTGGTCTGAAGCTATTTGTTCAGTGATGGGCATGTGAACTAATCAAAGCCAATGATTGCTTGCTAGGGAAAAAAAAACGAACAAAAACAATAAACAGCTCATTTAAGGAGGGATGCTCATAGCCCGGACAGCTGCTGTTAAATACCATGGATTCCCATGCTTCAAAATGGACTCAGCGAAGATGATGGGGAGAGAAATGTTGCATCTGGGAATTTGATTATTGTATCAAACCATACTTCTGATGCTGTTAATCCAGTATGGTACCTCCCCACTCTCTTTCGTGTATGCACGAGTGTGTTACAGCTGTGCAAGCACGCTTGTGTTCCTGTGTGTGGAGGTCAGAGGTCAGAGATGTCAGGTATCTCCCTTCATCACTCTCCACATTACTTTTTGAGACAGTGTCTCTCACTGAACCCAAGCCTTGCTGCCCACCTAGATTGGGTATCCAGAGAGCCCCAGGGGATCCTCCTGTCTCTACTCTCCAGCTCTGGGATTATGCTTCCATGTCTAGTTTTTCGTGTGGGTGCTGGGGATTCAAACTCAAGCCCTCATATTTGTGAGGTAAGTACTTTGCCAGATGATCCATTCCCCTAAACCTCTCTCTTTTCTCTTGATACAATTAGAATTTGGTTACTTGCAGCAATGAATTCTAGGTAATATAAGAGTATGATTATATTATTATGACCTCCAACAAAAAGCTCCCCAGTTCTCTGGAACTGGGTCCAGTCCTGTTATTAACATTACATTTCCATCCTCAGACAGAGTCGTCACACAGTTGCGAATGATGAACCTTCATCTGAATGATGGGACCATTACGAGTGCAAACAGCACTGCCCTTTTCCAAACTACACTTGAGAGCATGGGCTAAGAGACGAGCCGCGAGCTTCAACAGTCTATGACCTTCAAGTAGTAGCCCCCAGGATGGAATGGAAATTAGCTAGAAACCACCATTTCAAATTTCCAAAGGTCACCATTTATGAAAGGGTTCCTTGACGTCCACTCAGACCAGCCAAGAAGTTAGACAGTGAAGGAAAGGAGCCTGAAATGGCGGTTACGCACAACTTGCTTCTGCAAGACCCAGGAAACCCTATCTGTGCCCAGTTAGACTGCAGTGACCCGAGGTGGCATTCAGACTTTTAACATCAGTTAACTTGTCACACAGAATCTTTTCTAATGGCTTCTCATCCGGTTCTCTCTGTAACAATTAAGAGAGGTTAGGATACACCGACTTGACTGACTTCTGGTCAGCAAGGCTGTATTTGTACAAGTAATTAGACAAGTCACCTCTGCCTCCCTTACCATTCTAAGCAAGTCTCTATGCTCCTCTGGACATTTACATGGGTCCTTGGGATCCAAATTCTGGTCCTCGTGCTGGCCTAGCAAGCACTTTAATCACTGACTCATCACCCTAGCTCCCACTAACGTCTCTTAACTGGTCTCCAAATGTTTCTTTTCCTTCCCCATTCTGTTCACACTCCAGGCAGAACTTCAAAATAAAAATTTCATAATGTAAGATTTTTAAATACCTTTCTTTCTTTCTTTCTTTCTTTCTTTCTTTCTTTCTTTCTTTCTTTCTTTCTTTTTTCTTTCTTGTGTGTGTCTGTGTGTGCACACACGTGTGTGTACATGTAGATATCGGAGCCCATAAAGGCCAGAAGAGGAGGCTGGAGTTACAGGAGATTATGAGCTATCAGGACTGAACTCTGGTCCTCTGCAAGAGCAACCGTTGCTCTTAACAGTTCAGCCTTATTTCCTATTCTCAGAACACTTCCCATCCCTCATCCCTTGTAACGTCTATGCAGCCTCCAGCTCTTGTGAGAGTTGTAATTTTTCATTTGGATGATCCCTTTTCAGTCCAGGGAAGCAACAGTTACAGGGGGATGCCACAGAGTCACTCCATCTGAGTGTAGATTCTGTCCTGGGGAAGAGCTGTGCGTGAGAGAGGTGACCTCTCTGAGCCTGGGTTTTCTCTTCTGTCACATAGAGATAATGAGAGTTGTCAAAAGGCTCAGATATGAGGGCACAGATTCTTTTGCATGGTTGCTGGCAGATAAACCGCAAACAGTGTTACATATGTTTATTAGTTTTTAGCTGTTGGAATGGCTGATCGTCACTGTTAACTTAACTAAATTTGGAATCACCCAGGAAACACACCCCAAAAGCATCTGCCAGGGTGTTTCCAGGGAGGTTAAGCAGAGTGATTCTCATCCACGCCCACACCTCTGCCCTGTGTCACTGCTTAATTTCCTAAGGTATATTTCAAGACCATACCAGCGTCGAATGTTCTGGAGTTTTCTTTTACTAGGGTTTTTGCAGTAATTACTTGGTTCATCTCCCTGCACAGGACTAAGCTGATTCTCCAAGGGTCTCAACTTATTTTAAAAGCATCAGTTCAAAGCTAGGCTCAGTGACACACATATCGGTCATCCCAGCACTCAGGAGGCTGAGGCAGGAGCATGGTGAGTTCAAGCCTAGATTGGGCAACACCGTGAGAAAATCAGAACAGCAATACCAATAAGAGGACGATGGCTGGATGTGAGGTCATCCAAACAACGAACAAGAAGAAACAGACATTTGCTGCCTCGGACCTCAGCCATCCATTCTACTGGATGAGAATGACTCAAAAAGCTTGAAAAACAAGACCATAGGTCCAGATAAATAGATAGAAAGATAAATAGATACATGGTAGATAGATAGAAAGGTGGAGAGATGATAGATAGATAGATAGATAGATAGATAGATAGATAGATAGGTAGATAGGTAGGTAGGTAGATAGATAGATAGATAGGTAGGTAGGTAGGTAGATAGATAGATAGATAGATAGATAGATAGATAGATAGATAGATAGGTAGATAGATAGGTAGGTAGGTAGGTAGGTAGGTAGATGGATGGATGGATGGATGGATGGATGGATGGATGGATGGATAGATAGATAGATAGATAGATAGATAGATAGATAGATAGATAGATAGATAGATAGATAGACAGACAGATGGAGGAAGACAGAAAGACAGGTAGGTAGATAACACTGGCGCTTCTGTGTATTACAGGGGTGTCAGCTACTTGCTATGCTGTTGTGATAGAACACCTGACAACCGGAGACAGGCCTATTTTGGTTCATTGTTGGAGGGCACTGTCCACCATGACAGTGTGAGGCAGGTGGTGCATCCACAGTGAAGAATCGGTGTGGCAGATGCTGGTGTTCAGCACGGTAGGAAGACTGGTCCAAAGGAATGTTTGTTCAGCGGCTACCCAACAGGCCCATCCACTCTGTAAATGCCCACTCCTAACACAGTCTCTTTAATTAGAGGTTACCAGATGGTCAGTTTGTAAGTTTAACCCCCATCCACCAAATGCCCCAGGACATACAGCTCCTTCTCCCTGTGCCTGGGTTCATCTTGCAGGGGAGATATGTCTTCATAGATCTCCGCTCTCTGTAGAGCCACAGTTTGGTTTTGTCGGCATTTCCCAACAAAGCCACAAGATGCTATGAATCCTCCAGGTCCCATCAAACGGTACCTCGGCAGGGTTGCGTTTTAATCAAAGCCACCTCTTCCAGGACTTATTGAAACCTCACATTGCCTCCTACATCGCAGAGACGGCAGAACAGCGACTTAGCTTAGCTGCAACTAAAGAGGACTCAGAGACAGAGGCCAGCGCTGCCAAGGGAGCGTTTCATCTCCCGCTAGAGAGAGGCAGAACTAGAAAAAAAATAGCTGACAACCGTGTTTTTCATTTGCGTCTTCATTCCTTTCCCCAACGCTTTCAAGTTTGTCAACAGAATGCAAACAGAGCAGAGGGAGAGGCTCACAGATCGAGACTTAAAATTCCACCGCTCAGCCACACAGTGTCATGCTTTGGTTTGTGTAGATGGCATCAATCCGATAACTCTTGGATGACACATCAACTCCAAAGGAATGGAAACGCTTATCTTAAAACTCACGCAAAAGTGATGTTGGACCCAATTGTGTGCTAACACCATGGGTTTATTTGATAATAAACCAGAACCGCAAGGGGGATGAGGAGAGCAGTGTTTCTTTTCACTTCTCCTGCAAATCTTTTACTTTTCAAAGTATTTATTTAGTGTGTATGTCTCTGAGTGTGTACACACCCATGCCACAGACGCTTGCAGAGGTCAGAGGATGCATTGTGGGACTTGGTTCTCTCCTTCCACCATGTGGGTTCTGGGGATTGAACTCGGGTTATCAGGCTGGGCAGCAGGCATCTCTCCCTGAGCCATCTCCCTGGAACAGTTCTCCATGGCATATTTTCCCTTTGCTTCTGCATTTGATCTGATGCCAGATGTTTGGGTAAGAGCTCATGAAGAAGCCCGACGGTAATGGTGGCACACTCCTTTAATCCCAGCACTCGGGAGACAGAGGCAGGTGGATCTCTGTGAGTTTGAGGCTAGCCTGGTCTACAGAGCGAGTTCCACGGCAGGTTCCAAAACTATAGAGAAACCCTGGCTCAAGACAAACAAGCAAACAAAAAAGCAAACAAAAAACCCCCCCAACTTTACACAACTATATGATTAGAAAAGATGGCACTGTTTGAATGACCTTTGGAAAGAATTGTGGGACTAGGTATCCTTTATCTTACACCACAGCTCAATAAATAGTAGATTCTTAAAGGTTTCTCAGTAGCGTAGACCATAAAACCATATTAACTTTTTGTGTCTTAGCACGTGAGCATCCATGATCCTCACCCTATCCTGCTGCACAGTTTGCTTAGGATGATGTTTCTCTTCCTGTTCTTGAGACAGGGTCTCACTGCATAGCCTTGCCTGGCCTGTTATGCCAACCATGCTGTACTGGGACTCACAGCAATTCACCTGCCTTTGCTCCTGAGTGCTGATATTAAAGGTGTGCACCACCATGCCTTGCTTTTTGAGCATAATAGTGCTAACAGCGTATGTTTGGTCATTTGGAAAATATTGATTCATTGACTTATGCAGGTCTTTTAAATTGGGCGCATTTCATCACACAATATTAAAGGGAAAAAAAGAACATCAAATTGACTTACAGAGCCAGATACGAGTTTTCCAAAATCGTAGTTTTTGCTTGAAACCTTGAATTTTATCCTTGGCAACAAATACTGTTGATTGCTTTTTTTTGAAGTGACACGCTCAGTTAGTTCTTTTTTTTTTTTTTTTTTTTGGAGAAAATGTCTGCCAAAGACCCAAGCCTAAATAACCATAATTTTGCTGTCAGTCAGTCATTTTTCCCCCAGAAAATATGACATCTCGTGGAGGGAAAAGCAGTGAGTTCAGTTGGCAACTCGGTGGCAGAGGGCTTTCTCTGGAGACCTCCAGTGGACGTACGCTCACAGTGGAAGTGTTCTGTATGCACTTCTGATATTTTTAGGATATCAAAATAACCCTGCAACATGAGATTTAATAAAATATATATTTTATTTAAAACAAAATGCTTTATTTAGGGTATTTTAAAGCACACCTACTATTTTCTAGCACTGTATGTGGGGTGGAGATGTGTATGGTGGCTCAGAGCCACTCTCCTGACTGGTGCTTGGACCTCAGCAGGGCCGGTACTGTAGCCCGCGCACCATCATGCAGCCGTTACCACCGTGGGAAAAATGTCTCTGCTCCTATGGCTCTGAAATAGTTTTTAAGTTGCTGAAACAGTCTTGGGAGGCTGGTCTGACCCTCCAGCCTGAAGATCTATGCTCTGAGAGCACTGGCTATGGCTTTGAGATGAGATATACAGCTTTTCCGATTCAGTTGACCTGAGTTTGGCTCTCATGTACTGGCTCAGGTGTGAGCCAGGGGCCGCTCTGAGTTCCAGATGCTCATCTGTTAAGTGGCAATAGTAAATACCCTGTAGGGCTCTTACAGGACTAAGAAGAGGTTTGTATGTAAGCACTTGGTGTGCAGCAGCGGCTGCTGCTTATTACGGGCTACCAGTTCTCCAGTGTAGCTCATCTGTGGATGTTCTAGAATATGGAGTCCATATAACCTGGGCCACCCGTATGAGAAGAGTCAGAGCTAAGATTTGTCACCAAAGGCTCTAAGTCTGACTTGTTGGTACAACCTCCGTCAGTTAGATTGTTGGTACTGCCTCCATCAGTTAGATAATTGATTTGACCTCCTGAATCTTGTGAAGATTCTTAAGTGACAAATAGAACAATGGTTATTCATAGTCTGGATGATTCTCTACTGTTAGCAGAACAGGGCTGATTAGTAGGTTCTGTCTAGTCTATGCCATGAAACTGGAAATAATCAACACCCATTTACTCCAGGCTCAGGCACTTTTCTAAGCTCCATGCAAATATTAACTATTTATGCAATGCTATAAGCAGCTGTAAGGGCAATTCTTATTTTATCGATGGGTCAGCTGGGATTTAGAGAAGTTAAGTAATATGCTCAGAGTCATTCAGTCATATTGGTTGAACTTGGATTTGACTTCAAGTCATCTGGTAACAGAAGTCTGTATTAGTTACTTTTGTATCCCTGTGACAAACAAACAAACAAACAAAACAACAAAAAGAACCAACAAAAACAGCTTAAAAAACAAAGATATACTTGGGCTCACTGTTTTGGAGGGTTCAGCTCAGGTTATTGGAGAAGGTATAGTAGGCAGTACAGTTCATATCACAGTAGGCCAGAAAGTTGTCTGGGGTAGTATGTCTTTAAGGACTGTCCCCTTGGTGACCTATTTCCTCCAGTTAGGCCCCACCTCCCACAGGTTCCCTGAACAGCACCACCATCCGGGAACCAAGGGTTTCAGACACAAGCCTGTGGGGGACAATGCAGATCCAAGCCATAATGAGACTGAGTTATCTTTTTGTTTCCTTTGGTTTTGTTTGCTCCTTTTTCAATTTTTTTGAGAGAAGATCTTGCTGTCTCCTTGGCTGGCCCAGAACTCAGTATATAGCCCAGGCTGGCCTTCAACTTGCTGCTGTCATCCTGCCTCTGCTTTTGGGATTATAAACATATACCACCATACCCTATAAGGTTAAATTTTTAAATTCTGGGTGATACTGAGGAAGCAGGTAAAAGGTGGTGTAGTAGTTTTCTCCAGGGATGCACTTTGAAATTGGCCGATTTTAAAAAGAAAGCGTTGACTCAATCAGAAACTTTAAAAAATATAAACATGTACCAGAAAGTCCAAGCACAGGTGTGACATATGCACGATGTGATTTTGAACAATGGGCTGAGGGAGAGGAATTGCCTTTTAAAGGTTTTTCTCTGAGTAACTTGAAAACTGTGCCTTTGAAACCACAAAGAGAAGAACCTAGCCCTAGAAAGCAATTTGACTTTGTGCTGGGCACGAATCATGGTAACTTGCATTGGTTTTCCCACTCCGACTCTATTGCTGGAAGATGGAAGTGCTAGTGTCTTACAGGTCCACTCGCTAACAGAGCACATACTGAGTTGTTTTCTTTGCAGAGTTGAAGCTGGAGCCTGGGCCCTGCATGTGGAAAGGAAGCATTCTGCCTCTGAGCTATTCTGTTGATTTTTTTTCTGACTCTCTTTCTTAGTGATATTTTAAACTTTTTCTTTGACAATTTTATACATGTTTACAACATATCTTGACCATTCTTCCCCCTTCTACCTGATTAGAGTCTCTTAACTGGTCGGAACGCTGGGACTAAGTGATTAAGGTCTGAGTGCTCAGACCTTGTTGGCAGCACCCCACACAAGCTCCAGAAGCATCACAGGAGAGGGAGCAGAATGAGTGTGAGAGCCGGAGGACAGGGCAGGGAGCTGTGAAATGTCGTCTCCTGGACATGGCGTGACCATTGCACGCCTGAATGCACAGCAGCCATGGGAACCTGCACAAGACCCACACAAGGTCAAGGTAGAATGGAATCTTGATGATAAAAAAGTAAAAACACAGTTGACAGATCTGGTGGGTGGAGATGGGGAACTTGGATATTTTCATTCTATAGAGTAGGAAGCTGAGACATTCTGCCCAGTGTGGATGGGGAAAAAAATGAAGATTCATATTATTTTTTAAAAATTAGAGAGCTAATCAATACAGAGCCTGGGGTGAGTTGGATACATCCTTACCTATCATGGCAGGAAGTCAATAGATTATAAATCAAGAAATAGAGGATTAAGATAGGATTTAGAGATATGAAATAAACACTGGGTGTATCAATACAGAAATGGCTTTATAAAAAAGCCCTCTGTGGAGAAGTGGCTGTGAGGGGGGAGTTTCCCAGGGATTGTCAAACTGTAATGACAAAGGCTTGTCATTTATATGGGATTTTAGAAATCTATGAATGATTATGTCTCTTAACACATTGAAAGGTATCTGAGTTACTTTTCTATTGCTGTGATAAGACTCCATGACCAAGGCAACTTAGGGAAGAAAGAATTTTCTGGGGCTTTTAGCTTCAGGGGTTAGAGTCCATGACCGTCACGGCTGGGTGCACAGCAGCAGGCAGTATGGTGCTAGAGCCGTAGCTGAGAACTGACATCTTGATCCGCAAGGATGAGGCAGAAGGAGTGAACTGGGAGTGGTGTGGGCTTTCAAAACCTCAAAGCCCACTCCCAGTGACACCCATCCTCCAACAAGACCACACCTCCTAATCCTTCCCAAACAGTCCAACAATCAGAGACCAGGCACTCAAATATATAAGTCTATGGGGGGTCAGAGGGGATGGCATTCTCATTCAAACCGCCATGTAAGATCCATCTCAGAAGACTTTTGCGTAAATTAGTAACAAGGCGAACTCGAGGAGAAAACTGTTCTGTCAAGTGTTAACAGATGACTCAGGAAACCCGAGAAATGCTATCTATTAGTCACTTAGCAAAATATGAGCAGCAGTCACTCGAGCGAAGGGAGGATGAGGCTGTAGTGTAGGGACAGGGGAGACTTTGCCCTCTACTGGGGGAGTTCTGTTTTGTGTTAAGCTTGTATCCTTCACAGTGTTTTAAGAAGATAGAAAGGCAGTTAGGTGGTAGAGGGCTCACAGAAGACTTGATTCTGGGCACAGAAGAACAAGAGCAAAAGAGAGGCAGTTGGGAAAATTCTATGCCAAAGAATAGGAGAAAGGTCAACAACTATCTAGGAATTTTTAAAAGTTCAAACATGAAAAAGAGAAGCTGGGTAGGGGACATGCAACTGTAATCCCAGTATTTGGTAAACAGAGGCAGGAAGATCTCAAGTTTGGGGCCAGCCTGGGCTATAGAGTGAGGTCATGGCCAGTTAGAGATAGAATGTGACTCTGCCTCAAGCAATGACTGAAGCTCACACATGTGTGCACATGAGTGTGCATGCGCAGGCACACACACACACACACACAGAGGGATGGGAGGTGGGCTTAGTCCCTTGGCATGCCTTCCTGGGTTTCCAGGAGGGTGCTGCTTTCCTGTCCTCATTGCTGTCTGCTTAGCCATAAGAACCTAGGGGCTCCAAATTCATGTATGCACCCTCCAAGTACCGGACAGGCCAGTCCTCTGTGTACTCTATATTCTTGCTGTGTGCTTGGCACATGTGTTTTGAGCATCTAGTGAGGCCAGGCACTTTGAAGACTCACAGTCTTAAGAACATTTCCATGACAACCCAACATTGACTAATCCAGGAACTCCTCCTCCTCTGAGCAGCAGGAGCTCCGCTCACTGCTCTCCTCTCTAGCAGCATCTTTCCCACACAGCTGTGAGCAAAGGCAGGAACCTGGCCTTCTTTATTCTCTGCGCCATCCTCCGGACATAGCATGGTGTCTCACGCACGCACTGTGATAGCTTGATAAGCCGAGCAAGGAGCCCAGGCTGAAGGAAGGTGCCTCGACTGGAAACCACTTAGCTAGCATCTCTTGTTGGATCTCTGGGCTGAGTGGGGACTTGCATGGAAGGAGAAGCCAGTTGGAGCTGGATGAGCACAGGGGGCTCAGTGGTAGAGAGCTTGCCCAGCGTGTGTTAAACCCTGACTTCAGTACTCAGTTCCGAGGAGAAAAGAGGAGAGAACCAGTGGGGTAGGAAGAGGTTGCTCAGCAGGAAGGATGATTCTAAGAGCTTTGAGAGATTCAGTGAGCACTCTAAGTTTCTCACTGATGTCACTTTTTGTATGATTTTTTTTCCAAATAGGAAATGGAGTGCTGAAAATAAGGGACCATGGGCTTATTCAGAGGACATGAAGAAGGAAGGAAACTCTGAGATGTTATTCTGTTTTGCCCGTTACAAAGAAGGGTGGGGGAGGGAAGAGATGGGCAACAGTATTGAAGACTAGACTTAGGGTTCTTGTCTAATGGAAGCAAGAGAGATCTCCGGGGCAATGTGGAGCAAATCATACAACTGAGAAGACTCAGAGCATATGCGAGGACCTGGGTTCAATCGCCAGTATCTTGAGTAGGAGGAGAGAGAGGGAGGAGGATGAGCAGGAGGAAGAAGTGGAATGAAGGGGGAAGAAGGAGGAGAAAGAGAAAAGGAAAAGAGAGGAGGAAGAGAGAAGAGGAAAAGAAAGCAAAAAGAAGTGAAAGAGGAAGGGGAGAAGGGGGAGGAGGAGCAAAAAGAAATGGGGAAAGAGGAGAGAATGGGAGGAAGAGGGAGGACGGTGATGGCGCTAGCACATTCTGCTCTTTCCTGAGATCTGAATCCACGGCCTGTGTGAGCTGTACCCTGAGTTAATCTGCTTCTCTTGGCCACCCAGGATTTCCTGAGCACCAGGCACAGTCCCACCCAAGCCTTTGCAGCTTCCGTCCCTTCCACCTGGTTCACACAGCCACCTGGCTTGTTTCTTCACCTCGTTTCCATTTTGAATTCAATGTCACCTTCTCAATGAAGCCTACCTTGACCACAGAATATAAAAGTTGCCACACACAATCATACACACCTTCCCTTAGCATACCTTTCTTGTGTTAGGGTTGGGGCCTTTCTTCTTAAGCCAGGAAAATGTCCTTACAGCTGAGCCCCAGGGATTCCAACTGGAAAATCATTTTGGTGTTCATGGCAAGAGCATCAGACCCAATTTCTGTAGTTCAGACTTGATTATTGCAGTCCTGGCCACAACCCACCACCCAGGAGTGAGGCTGTCACTCACCAGAGTGACAAAGCAGAAAGGGGGCATTGTAGGCCTGCAGATCAGACCTACAAGTTCAGTACTATTGCCTCTTTATTTAGCTTTTTTTCTTTTTCTCTAAATATTTAGAGCGTTTTGATCACAAACCAGATTCCTCTTTGGTAAAAAGCAATGCTCTGGAAAGAAAAAAAAAGTCAGAACTACTTTGTAACACAAACATTAAAGCATTTCCCACTGATAAACAGCTAATTTCCCCATACTTTTCAAGGAGTTGAGAGGATCCATAGTAAATGCATCTATATTGACTGCTCTGATCCAGAACTAGCTTCTGCGGGCAATGGGGCAGTTTCTTATGAATGAGATGGTGGGAGGTCCCACCATAGTTACCTATGGTTTCCAGAATAATTTTAATTTAGTGGGTAGATACCATATTATTTCCAGGACCGAAATGCACAGTTCCAAACAGCACCTGCTACAGGATGCAGAGTGGCAGTGACTCCAGCCCCTGTATGTGCAGGCAACAAATATAAAGAGAGATTCAAAGGCACAGGGGACAGAAACAGTGGTTGCTGGGTTTCTATGCAACGTATCCACACAGCATGACTTTTCTTTCTTCCTTCCCCAAGTTTGCACACAAGGTATTGAGGGGATTTGAAGGCAAGACTGCTAGATCATGGTGTAACATCCCAGGACAAGATAGGAGATAGCAGCCGATGCTACGGTAATGGCAGAGTCAGGAAGACTGTGTCTCTCAGACTGTGAGCTACTGGATTGTGAGACCTCACAGCCAGGGTTCTAGATGCATTATTCAGAAAGCGGTCCTTACGGCTGGGGTCCTAGATATATTTACTATTTAGAAGGCGGTCCGTAAGAATTTATGAATCAAACATCTAGGGCTGGGGAGCTGGCTGGCTGGACAAATGCTTGCTGTACAAGCATGAGGACCTGCGAACTGACCCCAGCAGCTGCGCGAAATCAGGACACAATAGTGTGTCCCTGTAGACTCCAGAGCTGGTGGAGGGCAGGGGAGGGGACAGGAGGATCCTGGGGCTTGCTGGTCAGACAGTCTAACAAAACATGTTCAGTCACTGTTGGGGGATTAGCATAGACGCACTAAAAGCTTAAAGTAATCAAGTTACCCTTGTGCCTGCCATGAAGTTAATGCCTATAAAGTGAGCATCTAGTGCATTCCAGGCTCTGGGAATGTGGTGGCTGGAGTTCTTGGCTAATGTTTCCTCGACCATCCAGATTAAAAGCTAAAATGATGGTGTCAGGCCTTGCCTACCCTCAGTCTCAGCCCAGACGCCCATTTTGGTTCACCCTTGCCCAAGGTCAACAATCAAGCTTGGTGGTATATAATAACAGTCTGCTGTCTGCTGTTCCTCAAAGATGGCTGAAGCCCTCCAAGTACTGCAGGAGAAACTAGCCAAAGGCCGAATCATTGATCCCTGCCTGACCTACAGCATTTAAAGCTCCAAGGAGTCAAGTCAGTGATAGGCCCACAATTTAATCCTCAGGAAAGAGGACAGCCCTGAACCTAATAGTATCTCCAACTTAATTAGTCTCCAGCTCCAGTGTGGAAGCCATGGGAGGTGGCTCACAGTTTGTGCCCTCAATCCGGTTAGCCTTCTTGTGCATCTTCCAAACCCTTGGGGCTGCCTTTTCGAGGAGAAACAGCACTGGTCTGGGGAGGAGGTGTTTCTTCATAGCCCGGTGCTATGGTGTTGAAACCCTGCTGGTTTTTACCATTTCTTTTCCTTGGTGTTACCTTCTGGATCTACAATTAAAAGCAGCAACCCTTAACTTTATGCTTGCTCTGTGTGGCATGTGTGTATATGTTCAAGCGTGTGCTTGCTCACACATGTGTGTGTGGGTGTGGTGGCCAGAAGTCAGTATCAAGGTATCCTTCTTTATCTCTGTCTTATTAGCGTTCATTTTTTGAAATAGGGTTTCTCATGGAACCTGGGTTGCACCAACTCAGCGAGACCATATAGCTAGTGAGCTCCAGGACCCACTTGTTCTCCTCCTCAGCACTGGCATTACAGGTTTGCACCACCACTTCTGGCTTTTTCCCCCCATAGGTGCTATTGGTCCAAACTCAGGTCCTATGCCTGAGTGCCAAGCGCTTTGCTGCCTGAACCACATCCCCAGCCCCCAGCGGAATGTTTTTTTTCATGATATTTGCAGCTATTAGACAATTGTGTGCTAGTGACTGGCACCAGGCTTCCCTGACAGAGCAGGTGGGATGAAACCCATTCTGCCAGGCCTGAGCTTTTAACTAGGGACAGCGGTGCTGAGGTTAGGGAGGGCTGTGCCCTGTGTCCTAGTCCTACTGTGACTCTGAGCAAACCACCTTATCTCTCTGAGCCTCTGTCTCCTTGCTGGTGACACAGAATGGCCAGCAGTAGTCTGGCTTTTAGGATAATCAGCTGATCCTGTTTATACCGCATATCCAAGTGCCTAGCGCATAATTAATGAGAGACAGCTGATGCAAGGACTTGCATCCCAGATCCGAGTGAAAGTCTCGAAAATGCAGATAACAGCAATATCTGTTTTCTGAAGAGGTCATGAGGAGTGAGTGGTGCTTATTAGGCGCTCACTTAGAACACTGCTTAAATGGTATATGTCTGTTGTTAAGTAAACAAACAGATGTTCGGGGGTCGGCCAGGAAGCCGAGCACACAGCCTGACACAATGTTAGTAACTTTGCACAGGGAAGGTTCTTGCTAAGTGTCAGCTGTCATTTGTACTGCTTTCTTATGACTTCCCTCAGTGATTGTCATAGCCCATTCTTCTCCTTTCTTGGAAGCGTGTTAGCATCCCACAGGCTCGCTAACAGCATCTCACCTGCTTAACAATATCAGGAAGAAGGGGCATATTCCCTGGAGGTAGGTTACCTTGTGTGACCGAAGATATAGGACAAGTGCATCTGTCTTGCAGAGTTTTCTAGGGGTGGAGAGCTTCTAGACATGGCAAATCAACGCATGGTTTAGGGGGGTAAATGGTAGTCAAACCCTGTATTTTCCTTCATCTCTCTCTTTCTAATATATATTTATATATAAAGATTATACATATATAATCTTTCTATCTATATTATTATCGTATCTATATGTATATGTAAAGAGAGAGCTCTTTCAAGGGCTCCCCCTTTTGAGGAGATAGTCTATGTTTCCCTATGATATCAATTCCATTTCCCTTGATGAACCATGTCCAGAGCACTAAGAGAGAGAAGAGACCCGCACTTCTCTTACTTAGCTCACTGTTGTTACTGCTAATCCAGCTAATGACCAAATCATGGAGCCTAACACGTTGGATTTCTTATGAAGGCACAGGCATTGGTTGCTGGAGGGTCCTAAGGTTCCTTCCCAATAACATGTTTCCTTGTTGTGAAATATCTGACTTTGGACTGGGCTTTCCCATCTCATGTTGGCTCCCATCGCTGGCTGAACCCCATGCGGCTGAGTCTGCAGTTGCCAACCCTGTACCCTGTAACTATGTTTAAAGCCTCTCCCCTACTAGACTGACTTGGCTCTGCACAAAGGTGCTTGACTGGCAAGTGGAGTGGGGGCTGGCATTCAGTTCCTGTTGGACCCCAAGGTCAAGAGAACCCAGGTAGTGTGATTTTTTTACAAGTATGATACAAGTGGGCCAAGGGCTTTTCAGTCAATGAACATCTTTCTTCGGTAAGATACCCAAGCTTTATTCAACTTACAGAACCTCGTCATCCCAAACCTGGTTCCTCATTGTCATGTACTCTTCCATCATGACTGTTTCCCCTCTGGCTCCTTGCTGAGGTTGACATGTGTGCAAATGTGTAGCCATGCAGCCTAAACAGTCATTCAAGCCAGAAGAGAAATACTGGCCTCTCTCTTCCCTTATACATTCTTGTGTATTATGACTAATTCTTGGAACCTAAGGTAACTCACTGAAAGACCACCTCTTTGGGAGGAAAGAGGACTGGGATAGGACGGCTCTTTTACTATCTGAAAGCAAGTTAACACTCTGACATGAATGGATCAAGAAGTAATGGACAACACATTGTTAACAGAACCACAGAAAAAGTGGTTGAAAAAAAAACGTTTGCTACCTTTGACAAGCAGGTGCCATGCTTAAATGTTCCTAGACACATATTTTGAGTATTTGCTCCCTAGTAGGGTGCACCATTTGGGGAGTCCTTAAATCTTTAGACCTCTGTCTGGCAGAAGTAAGTCACTAGGGTTAGGCCTTTGAAGGTGATCTCTGGTTCCTGGTTCCCGCCACTCTCTAGTGTGTCTGCTTGATATGGATAACTGTTCTCTGCCACATGTTCCCACTGCCCAAATGCGTCGGACCAAGCGATGACAGATGGCTCTGAAACTGTGATCCAAAACATGCCTTTCCTCCCTTAAGTTGCTTCTGTCAGTGGCACTATTTTGGAGATAGCATTTGCAAAGTAATACAGCTGGGTGAAACCGTCTCCAAGATCTTGCACTCACTGGAAAATGGGAGCCAGGTGTGATCCCAAGCCCATGGGTCCCCAGACCTCCGCTGTTACATAGAACTCTCTGGGCTGTTACTAAAGCCAAGCTTGTTTCTTCCGTAGAACAGCGTGTCTTTTAGGGCCTCCAAGACAGAGGGAAAGAAAACAACCTTGTGGTTTTTTTTTAAGGCTCCTCTTTAACCACATGAATACTGTTTTCATTTACAAGGGCTTCCACACTGCAAAGTATAATTTTCAAACTATTAAGAACACATTTCTCCTAACTCACGGAGTCAACCGATGTCAAGTTTTATTCAACTCCGCAGCAAGGGAGCCAGCAGAATCATAAAACTGGTTCAAGAGAGGCAGAAACAGCATTCTGAAATAAGACTGTAAAGTTAGATGCAAACACTGATGGCATGCTGGGAATGGCAAGCCACTGTGTTGGGGCTTACCTTTTCTTCTAACCAGAAATCATTTGCACTGTTACTGAATAAAATTTTTTGTTCATTTTACCAATTTTTGAACTGAATAAACATATAGTTACTGGATCTGAGTCTACCTTTTTAAAAAAACAAAAATTAACCAAAAGTACAGCCCCCTGGGTGATCAAACAGTCTCTTAAGTGAACTTGTACCCTGCTCAGGGAAAGCATGAGAACCTGTCATCATTTTGCCTGGTTCCTTGTATTTTTTTCTCAACACACAATACAATAGCCCACATTGGTCAATCTTATGTGTGTGAGTTGTTTTCACCATACTCCACAACATACTATTTCAAGTGATAAAACCAACAGAGGGATTTCCCAGACCTTTGTTGCCAGTGATGAAACCACAGAAGAAGAAGACAGAATGCTGTGTTTGAGGCAGAAAGAAGATGCCTGAGGGCTTTGTAACAATGAGGATACAGCTGGGAAGAAATGTTGATCAGTCAGTTGAGCACAAAACCAGCCCACAAATGGTGTCCATGGCTGAAACAGAGTCATGACCCCACATGCAATAGTGGGGATGTAGGGGTCAGGTGCATCCTACTTCATACCTGGATACCATTTACTGTGGAAGTAACTGGGCATCTAAGCTTTAGTTGCTTTACCAGCCAAATCAGTCACATTTTTTACTATGGTGGCCAAAATACCTGGCAGTCTTTACTCTTTACTTAATGGATCTTAGGGAGGTCTCAGGAATGGGTAGCATGGCTGGTGAGGGACTTTGAACAAGTGTGGTTTGTCAACACTAAGGAACATGTCTTGGTATTTAACATATTATGACTATCTGGACACAGCTTAGCTGTGTGTCATTCACGCTCCTATTTTGACCTCTTCCACCTACCCAATCCTAACTTAACCCACAGATCCAGCTGAGGCCACTTGCTTGTATCCTTCCTCATGACTCTGGCCCACTTTCGTCTTGCTTTTGACTCTAGGATTTTTTTGGGGGGGGGGTGAGGAGGAAGAATGCATGGAATGAACCAGAAAGGTCAGGAAGAGCTCTAGCCTGTTCTGTGTCATGGCTTAGATTAGATGACAGGGTAAGATGGGAGATCTAGGAATGAAGGAGCAGAAGCGGCCGTTCCTACGTTCTAGGGACACATAGGAGCGTTCCTTAAAGATAAGACCCCTGTGCTTACAGAGTTTCCTTCTGCCGGGTGGTATAAGATATGAAAAGTGTGCGTTGATGTCTCTGAAGGCGCCTAGCACAGGGTTTGGCACACAGGACATATTCAATAATCACCCACCTCACCCCACCCCCCGCAACTTGCCTTCTTCCTCAACTGCATCTTTGCAGCTTCCCTGAAGGATTCTGAACACATAAATAAAGCTGGAACCCCATCTGGCTGACAAAGCCAACCATCTGCAGATTTGGAAATATGGGGGAACTTCTAATGACTGGCTAATTTTTTTTCAGATTTTCAGCCAGATGTTTGGTGTCATTCAGACCCATCTGCAGCAGAAGCAGCAGTTTACTGAACTTCCTTCCCATGATTTTTAAGTTCCCTGAGCTATAATTCCAAATAAGCTTTTTCTTCTTAATATCCAAAACCCTTTTAACGAGTTCTAAAGAATGACTCATGAACTGAGTATAAAAAAAATCAGAAATTTGCTTTAAAGGGCCATTTAGGGAATTTTTAGGGCTCAAAACTGGCAACCTATGGACAAAGTTAAGCTACAATGTAACTACAGTTTGGATGAGTCCATGTTTTTAGAAAGGTGAACTATTTGCTTGTATTTTAAAATTCAAATGGATTTGTGCATGATTTTTCTTTGATTTTTTTCTTCTTTCTATGTATACATGTATGCTGTGTATGCATGGATATATATATATCAGGTTGTGCATGCATGTACCTGTGCGTGTGCACATGTGTGTGCACAAGTATGTCTGTGCACATGTGGAGGCCAGAGTCTGAAGTTGGATGTCTTTTTGATCAATCGCTCCCTACCCTATATGCTGAGTGAGGCTCTCTCAGCTAAACCTGCATTTTCTAATTCAGCTAGTCAAGTTATCCAGATTGCTCAGGAAACCTCCTGTGTTTGCCTTGACCACTCAGCGCTTGCATGGTGTGTGTGTGTGTGTGTGTGTGTGTGTGTGTGTGTGTGTGTGTGTGTGGTGGCGGGCCTAATCTCAACTCCAGCCCTTAAACATTTGTTTAATGAGCACTTTGCCTATTGAGCCATTTCCTTGCCCCTTATATGTTGACACACAAGTGATACACATGTTGCCAATGTTAAATCACTGTTATTTTCAGATGATCTCTCCAGCTTGGTACAGTCCCCCACTACCCTCTATTGCCCCCACATTGAGACCAAATTCTGGCTATCATATGTCTCCCTAAATGTACTGTCGTTGTCTGCCATACAGCTGAGGTGAAAGAGTGGGAGACTCTTCACGCTTTCCCTGACCTGGCTCGGCCACAGGGACAATTAGATTTAGGACTTCTTAACCTCATCTAAAGTTCTTACCTTAGAACTGACTAAAGTTCAAGGGAGGAAAGCCACATGATCAATTTACATGACTATTAGGGACAGAAATGTGATTAGCACCCAGGATTCTTCACTGCTAGGGTAGTGGTCTCTCCACTATCTAATTGCATTGGTTTGCTTGGATCTAGGGCTTCAGTGGTTTGGGTGTGTGTGTGTGTGTGTGTGTGTGTGTGTGTGTGTGTGTGTGTATTTTTAATGAGAGAGAGGCCTACTGTACACATTCTCATCAAATTCGCATGCTGCCTTTGAAGACGTGCAGCAGGTGGGCCTTGGTGAATGCCTTGCCTGCCTTCCAGATAATGACTCAGGCAATCGCTAGGGTTTCTTTCTCGCTGTGAGTGTCTCTGCAGAGGTTGATTGCTTTCTCATTCAAAGTGCATCTTTTGTGGCTTCGAGTTTGTTCTGATCTGGTGACTTCTGTGTCCCTTCCATCGATGCACAGACAAGCTGAATGTGTTCAGATTTGATGTTCAGATGGATAGTCTCACAAGTCAGTATTTCTATCGGCAGCAAATAAGCCGCTAGAGTCTGAACTAAGGCTCTCTAGCAATGCCCTGGGAAGCTGCAAGTCTAGACTAAGTACCACCAGCCCAACTGAGATATATGACCTTAGGCAAATTATGGAGCTTCCCCCATTCTCAGTTTCCTCATCTATAAGGTGAGGGTAATGACAATACTTGCACCCCTAAGCTCTCCTGAAGATGAAAGACCTAATTCTTTCAAAATTTTGGAAACAGTATTAGTATATAAAAAGCTGAGCACAGAGGACACTCTGCTGGTCCACAGGAGCGACAAAAGGAAGTAACCATCTCTCTTGAGTGTCATGGTCCTCATGAGAACATGCACGGTCATCCCAGACCCACTGCAAAACCTTCGTTCTGTGATGGCCCTGACATCATAGTTGCTTGGAGGGCCTTTAGGAAGTTTAGATACCAAGGATCCACCATAGATCAAAAGAGGCTTGGAATACAGTTGTGGAACTTGATATTCTATTTAAAAACAAACACAAAGCCTATTAATGGGAGTCCAATGGCTAGCCAAGTTTGGGGACAATTGATATTTTCTTTTAGCTTTGAATACTTTGGCTGTTCTGGGACTCACCACCTCTGGAAGCTCCCTACTCCACACGAGGTAGTTACTTATATTTAGGCAAAATATGTCTTGCTTTAGTTCCCTCGTCAACTCCCTTGAGACCACATAGATTTCAACTCTATCTTCCAAATGACAGCCCTTCATGTATTTGCAGACAGCTGTCATGCTCCTCCCGAGTAGTCCCTTATATGGGGGCAAAATAGCTGCATTGTCTCCTGGCTCTTGAAGTATGATAAAAGGATTCTTCTAAATTATGTGTAACAAAAAAAATTGAGCTATTACACTCTCTACACAGGTCCTTTGATGTTTCACAAATCAGTAGATGAGGATGTTGGCGCTTCTGAGATAGACAGGAACTAGTGACTAGAGATGGCTATTTATCTCCAGCCTTACCAAGAATGGAAATCTTAGGATGATGCATGCTGGCCACTGCATGTATCTTATCAAGCAAAAAACAGAGGCCCCTGCAAATTCCTTTAACACTTGATATATTCAACTCATTAAGAAGAATCTTGGCTTCAAATTTTAGCCAGTCCCATCTAGATGTAAAACCTTTTCAGATCCATAATGGTTTTTGTATCTTATCAAACGTGATGCCTCAAAAATGTACAATGTAGCTGAGAAAAACTATAGGAAGACTTCAGAAGTTTTCTTGAAAGAATCGACTTACCCAAGAACACATCCTCAATCCATTTAATTCCTTCCAAATTTCCTTCCTCACTTATCCCACTAAACCTACGGAATACTTGGGGCTTTGGTCCCAAGCGTTCTCTGTAGGCACAGAGTAGCATGTTGAAGAGAAAACACCCTTTAGGAGGCTTTGAAAAAAGGTTCAGAAAGCCCTGATTCATTTTCTGACAGACTGTTAAATAAATAGGACACAGTGAGGGATATCAATATTTGAGTTTAATTTTACATTTCTAAAATATTTAAAAGAAGTAAAATAACTGTAAATGACTAAGTCTGATATACTTCTGTATAGTTTTGACTGGAGCAGAGCCTTGGGTTTCTTTTTTATTCCACTTTTGTAGGCATCATCTCATCTTCCAAACCACAGCATTGCAAAACTGATTTAATTCATTATTGCCAATACACCAAAGGGAATGATGGAATTTCCCCAAGGTGAATGACCTCTTGCCGCCCAACTGCAAATGCTCAGAAATAACTACAAATGTTAGATTCTTCATGATGTTTCGGAAAGAATCGTTTCAGAATTTCTGGCAGTACACTGACAGAAACTGCAAGCCGGAGTCATGCTCGTGTAAAACTATCAATTCCAAACCAATCATTTCTTGGGTTAACTGAGCATTTCAAAGGACAAATGTCTTTGCTAAGTGTATAGTGGCTATCTGCAGAATTGCTTGGCTTTTCTAACTTCATGTGGATTCTCCCTTCACAAAGGTTGCCCTTTCCCTCCTGAATTTCCCACCAGTTGCAGATCTGCGTTGGAAACAGAATGAACTGTAGTGGCGCTATAGTCAGGGGAGTTCAGCGCGTCAGGACACGGGAAGGAGGCCAGAGAATGATGCAATATTACACTAGCAAGTGATGTCATAGCATGATTTCCTAAGTCATTTACATAAATGCGAGTTCCTGAGAAACCCTAAGAAGAGCCACAGGGAATGCAGGGGGAGAGGATCAACAGCAAATGGAGGAGGGGGAGGAAGCCCCTATTTTCTTGACTCTCACCGAGATAAACTTCACTGATTCCCCAGGAGCCACAGAAATAACAAAAAGCAACCAACCAACCAAATAAAACAACTCCTCAGTGCCCCTTTAATCTAGTGTCTCCCTTAGATAACAGGTCCAGGGACCTTTGATTTTCTTCTTTCTTTTTTTCTTTTTTCCACTCCTTGTGGTACCCAGGCACTGTCTATTATTGAAGCTGACAGTCACTCTTTATGCAGTGAAGCAAGTTTAGTAGCGACATAGGCTACCTAAGAGCTCCCCATTCTAAAATTGGCCTGCCCTCCGCATTCCTATTTAGAAAAAAAAATCCTCTAATTTTTAAAATTAGAAACAATGAGCTGTAATTCTTAGAGTTAGTATCCTCTAAATGTCAAGGAAATACATTTGCTGGTTATGAGCGTGATTTATGAATGAAGTCAGGTGGATAGCAAATACCAAGACTTCAGTTTTATTTTGATCTCAAATAATGAAACACTTATTCATAATGAAATTTTCTTTAGATGTGGGGGTGTGAGAGTTGGGGTTTACATATTGTTCACTGGTACCAATTGGCAAAGGAAGTTCATGACAATGTCTAGTTAGACCAAACTCAGGAGATGCTAAGATTCTACTGGAAAAAGAAAAGAATGCAGATCAGAGTGCCCCATATCAGATCAGCCCCCTTCACCTCCTTCATCACCTTCCTATCTCCCCTCCCTCGCTCCTTAATTATCCCAGTTCACTTAAATGCAATTAAACAAATCCAAAGTCTCCTTCTCTAGACAGAGATACAAACAGTGCACAACATGCCTAGAGATTTGGGATTAGAAGATTTCCCAGCTGCAGACGCTGCTTAAAGTGTTACAAAATCGCATCGCATTTAGCTTAGACTGAAAACAATCAACAAGACCCAACCCTTCCAAGCACACACCACCAGCCTCAGTGGAAACAGTCCGGACACTCACACATTTTCAAAAACAATTTCAACTGTTTTTCTTCCCCTCCACTGCCTCTCTTTCCTCTCAAACACACATCAGGACATTAGAAGTCGATCATTCAGAGCCAGTGAGAGGAATTTGTGAGTACCTTCTAAGCAGCAGGTCCTCCACAACCCGGAGTGGGTCATTACTTCTTCATTCTTCCTGCTGGTTTCATTGTCACTTGTAGATTTAGTCCTGCACACACCTCTGGAATATAGCCAGTAGTCCGTGCCCACTGCAATGGTCATTAAACTAAAAGCTGCGAAGGCTCCTACGGTGGTGATCAACATCTGGATACCTCTGTCACACATCCTCATAATTCTTCATGGTACTCTGAACGGCTGGGGGTTGGAGGGGGAGATTCAGTGCCAGAGGGGAGAATCACTCTGCAGCTGGGTAACCTAGGATGGCCTCTTCCAAAAATCTGGATCTCCTTTTGTCAGCATCCACGGGGACTTTGGGAAAGCTGGGATTTCCTGTCTTGAGCTCTCTCCAGTTCCCTGAGTCCTCTATGGCCCTCGGGAGGGTGCGGGCTCCAGGGGGTTGGTCCACATCACTGCTGCGGTCAGAGGATTCCTGGGTTGCTTTCATTCCTCAGGAGCTTGGTGGGGACGAGGATTTGTGCTGGGCATGGCTTCAGAGCTTGGAGCTGCCAGATCGGTTTGAGATGCGCCTGGTTCCTCACAGCCCCGGGAGACTCGAGGCAAAAGAAACCCAGAGAGGTCTTGTGTGTGAGCGTGAGTGTGTCTGTGTATGTGTGTGTGTATGTGTGTTAGTGTGTATGTGTATGTATGTGTGTGCGCGCGTGCGTGCGTGTGTGCGAGCGCGTGTGCCGGGGGTGAGGGCGGATGGCAAAAAATAGCTCTGCTGGGAGGCGAGTCGCTGAGAAGAGTGTTCACTGCTTCCCCAGCCTCCCAGGAAAGCTCTCCGCCTGCTCTCCACACCCCCGCGCAAACTGGAGAAAAGGGAGAGTCCTGGGGCGGGGGCCGGCCGCTTGCTTGGGAAGGCTGAGGTCCGTGGTGCTGAACGGACAGCTCCTCTCCTGTTGCCCAGCCTCCCTCTTCCCGACGCAGGGTCGTTGGAGGTCCGCGGTGCTGAAGGGACAGCTCCGTTCTGCGGTTGTACCCCAGCTCTTCTACCTTCTAGGCTAGAGACCTGCGGTGCCAAGGGTCGCTCCCCAACACTCCCCTCGTGTTTTTCCCGGAACCAGCCAGCCAACTCCGCGTAGTCGAGCTCACAGCCCGAGTAAAGTTTCGGGAGCCCAAGGCAGTCAGCACCAGGTCTCCAGGGTACTGCAGCACGGTGGATCCCGCTCCTCAGAGGGAAGGGTTAAGGACAAGGGCCAGGGAAAAAAACCCACAGCGCACTCTGGCGCGCGCGTTCTCTCAGCGCCCACCCAACGCAGCATTCTCTAGTCAGCCCTCCTCCTCATCCCTGAGCCCAATGAACCAAGCAACTTTGCTCTTTGCTGCGGGAGTCTACTGGGGAAACAGAAGCTGGGAAATATCTAATCTACTTAAAGGGATGGGAGGCTCTGACTGACGGTTCACTTGGGTGGGCAAAATGTCTTTCTCTGTGTGTATCTGTTTCAATTTTGTTCCTCAGAAAACAAACCAATATGTCTACCCTCTTCTCTCTGGAGCTCGGGTTTACACAGGAGACAGCATGATCACATATGACCCAGAACCATTCATATACACATGAACTTATACCTCTAAAGGGTGAAAGAGACTACAAGCACCCGGGCTGTTGTTTATATACCAGGGACCTTGGATGAAGGGATATAAGGGTTTGGTCTCTGAACACACTTGTTAAATATTTTATCACTTTTACCTTTAAGGGGGTGGTGAATTCAGGATGGGAGAGCATTGAAAATGTCAGCTTTTTTTCCCAAAGGTCCTGGTGCTGTTCACTTGTTAACATCTTCCTCTAAGTCAGACCTGGAAGCAGGTGTAATTAGGTCTGGGTTCTTTGCTATCCCAAAGCACAAATACCATTACACACCTGCAAGTTCCTTCCCTCAGAAATAGGGACTGTTGAAAAGAACCGGCCCAGACTAACTTTCCAGTTCCATATGTTCTAGTAGATTGATAAGGACATGCTAATTTGACGTCAGGCATTCCACCAAATTGCTCTGGCCATTTATTTCCTTGTGGAATGACAAGTACTGATACCCAGTTGGGTGTTTGGAATTGAGGCTGCCTGCATGGACTGTTTCTGCAAATCCCTGAGATGTGCCCACAACCAGCTGTCATATTTGAGTGTTATTTAACTGGACAAATATATAATGGAAAGGAATCGTAGGCACAAATTCATTCCCTGTGGTGCTGTCTGGCTGAACTGAGTAGGGGCAATATACCGAAAAACTCTCAGATTTGGCTCACAACCTTTTTGTGACTTTGAGGTTTTTTACTTTTATGTTAATGTCATTTGAAGATTTGGTTCTTGGTGTTATGTGCATATACAAGTGCACATGCAGGTTTGCATGTATAGTCATAGTGTGTTTCTGTGTGAGTGCTATGATCATTTTGTCATGACTTCTGAATGTCTGTGAATTTGCTGTAGACATAAAGTAGATATGTCAATATATGCATACACCTGTATGGTGCAGTTTCTGGGGTCATGAGATCATGTTTTCTATAAACACACAGCTGTGTGCATGCATGGATGTGTGTGTATGGATGTGAATATGTAGGTGCAATGTAGATGTGTCTGTTTATACGTGTTTAACTGCATATATGTACTTGTTACAGTTCACACTAAAAGTTTGCCTTATTACAAAACAAAACAGGCTAAGGCCATACCTAGCTAGATCCTAGAAGTGTGGCAGGAGGTAAGGTGCATGAGCCCTCCTTTAAGTGACTTCATGTCTTTTTTTTCTCTGTATAGAAAATTTGTTTCTCAGTCATGATTATTGGTTTTTTTAGTCAATATTATTCTCATTGTTAATGCAAATAATATTTATTGTTAACTCTTTTTTTAAATTGTCTTAATGTAGTTTAGGCTAATCTTAAACTTGTTGTATAACCCAGGCTGGCCTAGAACTGATCTTCCTACATCAGTGCCTGGGGTTGTACAGGTGTATTTATCACACATACCTTAGTTATTGATTATTAAAAAGGCTACATAGCTACATAAAGGTGAAGATGGTTTTTTTTTCCTGGGAAGCTTTAGAAGAGAGGTGGATATTTTCTTATCCCTCTTAGACATTTAAACAATATGAAATAGTTAATAATGATCAAAACAGCCATTCCTGGGTCTGTTTTATTCTTCTCTTACTCCAGCAGAGGTAGGAAAGATGCTCTCTGAAGCAAGACAGTGATGGTGGAGGGACTGGGGCCTTAGGAGCTGTGTGCTCCATTGCTCCGTCCACCGAATGATCAGCAAGACAACAGCAGACCCAGACCCACACCCTTGGTCACGGGACAGAAGGCCAGGCATACCATGTCCGGCTGATAGAACCAAGGATCCAGGTAGACTCCTGAGAAAAAGAGGTCAGGTTCTCAGGTGGACGAAGAAGACAATCACGATCAGAAAGCAGCAGAGAAATGGCTGCAATGCCCAAGGACAGAGCTTGACGCTGAAGCTTGGTGACCTCTGACCAGAACCAAGGTTAATTTGAGTGTGGGAGCATGTGAGACAAGTCAGAGAACATGGCTGAAGTGAGAGCCAAAGGCAGGAAGCCCGTCATTTGTATCCTAATAATTTCTTCTCCTTTACTAGGGGTGATGGCAGCCTTTCATTCAGTGTGATATGTAGGTGAACACAGGGGTGTGTGGAATCTGCCATGGGGCCTAGAGGGAAGTACTCATTCTTACCACTAGAGGGCTCTTTCACCAATTCAATTGCAGATTCAAAGCATCCTCTTAAATGGAGCCAGAGGCTTCCTCAGTGTTTGCCAATGATCCCTTCTGATCCTGCTCATCTGGCAGGAGACTCAGGAGGCATTCAGGCAGCTTTAAATCTCTCTCTCTCTCTCTCTCTCTCTCTCTCTCTCTCTCTCTCTCTCTCTCTGTGTGTGTGTGTGTGTGTTTTATTAAGATTTTTTTTCTTCCACTGAATTCTTAGCTTGCCATTACAGTCATGGTATATTTATTTGTGTTTTTTCTTATCTGTTAGTGTTCCACGTAGGAAAGTATTGTTAACAGCTAATTTAATTCAATAATTGTTCACGAGTGCCCATCATGCATAAGACAGTCAGCTCCACACTGGGACAATGACGTAAGTTTCATTCTCCAAGGCGCAGGGGATGCTGTAGTTGTCTGTAGGCACCAGAAACTCGCTGGAGCTAGCTGGAGAAAATGGGAGACCGTAGTATAAGAACATGGGGAGTGTTTTGAGGAACCAGAAGCCAAAACTGCAATTAGGCCTCAGATAGGAACTGGAATTCCTACGTAAAAGTCACTGGGATCCTTGACAATGCCTGTATTTTCCACATATGTTCCCTTTTGCATCCTTAGAAAGAAAGTTTTGCCTTCTGTGTTGCAGTCTCATTGCTGTGGAGGAATAACATCTAATGCAAGCAGCTGATGGTGGCGAGGTGCTATTGGTTCTGTTCCAAGGGTTTCAACCCAACATGCAGAGAGATCAGCGCAGCTCACATCTTGATATCCAGAAGGCAGAGAGGGAGGGAGTGGGGGAAGCAAGGAGGGAGGGTGAGCATCTGCTGGAGGATCCCCATGCTTATCTCTCCAGACCCTCAGCCTATGGACTGCTTGAGAGCAGATTTTCCTTTTTTGACGGATGTCTTTGGACCTCACAGACACAGCTAGGGGTGGGATTTCCTAACCTCCAGGTGCTTCTCAAGTCAATCAAGTTGATAGTCAAAGTCAACCCTCACACCTTCTCTGTGCTTTGAACTTCAAGATGGAAGCTAGAGTTAGAGTTTTTATGTTATCCCTACCAAAAAATCTACCTAGACTAACGTGAGTGCTTTAGCTTTAGTTTAGAATATCCAGAATTGACAACCTAACCTGTCTAGCTTGTGTTATATTATTAGACTACCATCATTCAGATGGGCTCGGGGAGGGGATTCTATGGTACAATCTGGCTAAGAGGCTAAGAGGATTATACCCTGTGGTCTGGGGAAGGAAGGTGGAAGGCAGAATCATGACACTACAGATAGAAACAGATGCATATCTTTGACTAAAGAAAGTAGATATAGAACCTGGGCATCTTATAAAAATGGCAAAGATAGGGATTGTAGAGATAACTCAGCAGTTAAGAGCAATGGATACTCTTCCAGAGGACCTAGGTTCAATTCCCAGTACCCACAAGGCAGCTCACAATCATCTGTTACCCTCTTCTGTCCTCTAAGGAGGCTACCAAGCACACACATGATACACAGACATACACGCAGGCAAAAAAATCCATACCCATAAAATAAATAAATAAACAGTCAATAGAAGAACTGACATCCAATTACAGTATTTGAAACAGAAGAAGGGGGTGGGGTAGAGTGAGCTAAAAGAAGACAGACATCCTATTACCCTTGGGCAGAAAGACCAGGGGCTCTAGGGCAGCTGCCTTTTCATTTCAGCCCTTTCTAGCCTACCTGGTTTTAAACCTTATGCATGCATACTTTGGTAAGTGTTTAAAGTTAATTAAAAGCAGAACACAAACAAAAAGCAGCAAGCCACCTGCCCACTGCTCTCAGCCACCTCTTGCTTTATTGGTACAGAAATACCAACTGTTTCTAGGAGCTATCTCTTTACTCCTAGTACCCGGGCTTCTCTTCCCTGAGATATCCTGCTCATTGAAGAGGTGCTTAACTAGATAGTTCGGCAGGTAAAGATACTTGCTGCCAAGCCTGACGACCTGAGTTCAGTCTCTGGGACTCACACGGTAGAGGGAAAGATCCTCCTGCAAGTTGTCTTCTGATTTCCACGTTCATGTCTTGGTAGGCATGTGCCTATAGAAGTATGTACATGCACATATACACATACAAGCAAATACATGAAATAAAAAAGTAATTCTTAATTTACACAAATTAGATCTCTTGTGGTCTACTCTGTCACTTCCTTTATTTCTAAGTTCAAATGTCATCATCTCAGAGCATCCTTCGCTAGCTGTACCATCTAAAATATCATCCCATTGTTCTCTCTCACCCCTCACTCTGGCCTGTGTGCTGTCATGGCATTTGTTAAACCTGATTGCATGAACACTCAGTCGGGTGCATGTATGTGTGTTTTCATGTTTTCCTCATCTTCCTGATGAGGAAGTTGCTTTGTTTCCTTTGTACCTGCATTTCTCCACCTCAGGCTAGTGCCCAGGCTGTAGCAGCTACTCAAATGGTGTTTGCTTAATCCACTAATTGTGTAAGTAATGACTAAGCTTCATGCCTGCAACAGGCACTGTGGACTCAAGCAAGAAGTACACTGTTCTTCATCACCTGGAACATCAGTCTGAAGGAGTGGACGGTGATGACTAGCAAGATAAGAATACTTGAAGCAGATGCTGTTGGACAGACACCCTTTACCAAGATGGTATGTTTACATAATCCTAATCCTGACTGCCACAAGCCACACCTGCATTTCTTGGGACAATCTTTTCAGTGTCTGGAAGCTGCCTTGCCCAAGGAATGATACATCCCTCAGGGACAGCCTACAGCCAGAGGGTGACATGAAACAAACCCTTTCCTCTCTGTGGTGATTTGAATGAGAACAGCCCCTACCAGCTGATTTTTTTGAATGTCTGGGTCCCAGTTGGTGGACTGTTTAGGAAGGATTAGGGGTGTGTCTTTGTTGAAGGAAGTGTATCACTGTGGTGTGCTTTGAGCTTTCAAAAGCCCACACCAGTCCCTGTCTTACCTTTTCTGGGTCTACAACTTGCAGATCAGATGGGAGGTCTCAGCTGTTGCACCAGGGATGTGCTTGTCTGCCACCATGCCCCTCGCCATGATGCTCATGGACTCTCTAAGCAAAGATCCGATTAGATGCTTTCTTTCATAAGTTGCCTTGGTCATTATCCCTTCTCAGCAGTAGTAACCCTGACCAAGACACTCCCCAAGTAGCTTCTTGTCAAGGCATTTAACACAGTAATAGGAACCTAAGACACAAACCAAATCAATGAGCTAGAATTACCTAAAAGGCTTAATATACAATAGATTCCCGATAAAGAGGATGATGCTTTAACAATGCTAATTTCTAGCGAGTTCTCTTGCTGCTCTCTAGAAAACCACAATTGTAGGATTACTGTTCTTTCTTACACTGTGTCCCATGGTCCCTCAGGTTGGTTTTGCCTGGAGATAACTCCTTCAGTAAATCAAGTGCATCAGAACCCCTGCCTCAGGCTCTATTTCTAGGAAATTTAACCTATGCAATCAAAGAGAGCTGACAGAGGAATGTCCTCAAGGGCAACTGAGGTCACTGAAGAAAGCTTTACAGGAAACGCTCTGCTGAAACAGAAGATAAGTGGAGATTAGGGTCAATGTGCTATAGGCGGTTAGACTAACATATAGAAAGCCCTGGTCTGAGATGGACTTGAGGGAAAGAAAGAACAAAACACCAATCATGATTTTAGTGCTGTTTCTATAGTTGAAAGCAAATCCCCCCCCACTCTTCCTTAAAGAGAAAAGTGGGCCAATAACATGACTCTGATCAATAAAATGTAATTAAAAGTTGCTTTATGGAAAGAGCCAGAGGGTGGGAACAATGCATGTGTTTACCTGCTGATGGCTGGAAAACAACAATGTGGCACACACATACTGAAGAATATTCTCCAACCATGAAAAGGTATGAAATTCAGTACACGCCAGAGTATGAACAGACCTTGATGACATCGTTATGCCGACACAGAAGAGCCTGCTTCTCTGAGACCCTTAAAGCAGGAGAATCTAGCGAGGCAGGCAGTGGAATGGGTCATGAGGGGCTGAAAGGCAAGGGTAACAGGAAGCTTTTTGCCACCACTGCAAAACTTTGGCTACAATTGCAGAAAAATGGTTCAGTCAAAGCAGTAAGGATTGCATGATACTGTGAATGTGAATAACGCCCTTGGATTATATGTCAATTAAAGTCAGCTTTAAATGACTGAATGTCAAATTTAGGAATTGAAAGATGGCTCAGAGGTTAAGAGCACTGGCTGCTCTTGCAGAGGACCGAGCTTGGGTTCCCATCACCTACACAGAGGAGTCCATAACCTTTTGTAATTCCAGCTCTAGGGGATCCACTGCCCTCTTCTGGACTCCATGGGCACTACATGCATATGGTGCATGCAGGTGATCACACATATGCATAAAATAAAAATAAATAAAACCTTTTTATGTAATTTTTGCTACATATTTTTATCACAATAAAAAGATGGGAAGTGTTGTATTATGGGTTTTCTGTAAAATAAGCTCTTCTTGGAAACATTTGACTTTTGGCCGTGTGACAAGGCTTTGCTTTGCTATGCCTTCCTGCCTGAAGCCGGGACACCCTTGTCACTGCGCAGTCACAAGCTCATGTTTAGGAAACAGAAAAGAAAAGATGTTCACTCCCCTCCCTATGCTATTAGCCACCACCCTATGCCAGGGCTATTTGTCTTCAGAATTCCTATTATAGGGCAAAACCCACATGATTAGCTGATGTAACCCATTTTTCAAGTTTATAATGAAGATAATCACTAATTTATGCAGACAGGGAGGAATGAAATTAGAGGGGTAATTTGGTGGTCATGAAACTCTTAGTCCCAGCCAACAGAAAGTCAACTCAAAGGGGATAAATGAACACACAAATTCAGTAGTCAGTGTGTATGGGATCAGAGGTAGTGACACTTGGAGTAGCTGCACCCCAAACCCCCAACAATAGTTTGCGTGATCTGTGTCTCTCTGTCTCAGCCCTACATTGTTCTTCTCATGAAGTCAGAGCTCCTGGCTGGCATCCTACCCACAACCTCAAAGGGGGCAGAGCTCCACCAACAGCGACAGCACATTTCTTGAAGCTGGTTTCTCATTGGTCCGTTTCCATCTGAACAGGATCATGATAAACAGGAAGTAGACTTGAGGTCTGGACTCCTGTTCCATCTCTGGAGATACGGGGAAGATTGGCTTCATCTTCATCCGTGCGGACAGAGAATAGGCTGAAGGATGGGTCTTAGAGGAAACTTGTGGTGTTAATGCCAGAAGAAGGATGACTAGAGGGCAGGAAGGAAAGCGACAGACACCAGGCCCTACACGCATACAGGGCCTTTTACCTGGGCTAGGTCGTTCAAATTAAAAATACTTCGGGGGGTGGAGAGATGGTTCAGAGGTTAAGAGCACACACTGCTCTTACGAATGAGGCAAGTTTTGCAGCAGTTGGGACACTCACAAGCATGACTCCACCTCCAGGTGATCCCATGCTCTCTTCTCACACGCACATGTGCCGACACAGATGCACACACAGACACATAATTCAAAATAAATCTTTTGTAAAATGTACACTGACTCATCAAGCACAGCTATAGGCATTGAGGCTATAGCAGTGAGCAAGGCAAATGGATTCTCCATCCTTTAGTGGACTTGCACATTGAGAGAAATGGCCAAGAAGTATTCAACTAACCAACCAACCAAAGAGACACAGCATGCTCTCACAAAATACTGGAGCCAATAAATGTATAAAGGAAAAAGGTTTCTACTGGTTCATATTTCTGGAGGTTACAGTCTGCGGTCGGTTGGCCCTGTTGCTTTGAGACTGTGCTAAAGCGCTTAAGATGAATCAAACCATTCCCCTATTTACTGGGAGAATTACAAAGTGGTGAGGGGGCGGAGCTAGAAGGGCAGATGGAGGATGGAAGTCTGTCCCTTTCATGCCTCAGTCACCAAGGACCTTCCTGTAGGTCCCACCTACCAGAGGTTTCATGGTCCCCCAATAGCACTGCCTTAGGAGGAAGTCTTTGCCATATGGACTTTGAGGGCTACTGTTGATCCAAACTGCAATAGGCAGGCAGCCATGCACACCTTGAAGAAAATGGGTTGTGTAACATGACCAGTGTTGGCAGTAGAAGAGTCTCTTTAAGCAACAGGATCAGTGGGGAGGGCATTCTGAGAAGGCGACCTCTGCACGAGGGGCCTAGGAGGAACTGAGGTACTTCCCCAGCACAGAGGCCGTGGACATGGTTTGTGGGTGGTTAGAGTGGGTGCTGTTGTGGGACTCCCACGGTCAAGGAGATAAATGGAAGTTGAAGTCAGGAAAGTGAACTAGAACCAGCCTCTGCATGCCTCACAAGGCAGGGCAGACAAGGGTGAGCATTAGTTCTCCATAGCAGAAAGAGGTAGCTCAAAAGGATGCCATTTGGAGATTTCACTCTGGTCATGGAGTTGGCGATGAAATGCAGGAGCCACATTAGGGAGCAGTGTCATTAATTCAGTTGTGGTGTTTAGGACATTACGGCATGTGCATTCCCTGAGGACTGAAGGGCTGACTTAAGTGGGGAATGATCTGGCCAAACCTGCTGGGTTTGGGTTGTGCCTTGTGCTTTGGTAGGGCTCCATAAGACAGAAATTAAAAAAGAGGGCAAGAAAATGGCAATCCTTCAACCCCAAGGTCCAACGGGAGAATTGTTGCTCTTCCTACCTTCTGGGTGGAGATACGAGGTAGGGGACAGGAGAATAGAATTTGCCTTCGTCCAGAACCTGATTCCAGGGAACTGGACTTAGAATAAAGAACCCCAAGTAATGTCAGTGGGAAAACTGTGAGCAAGACCCTTTTCTCAGCGGTAGTCCAGAGCAGGTCTGGGGATCAAAGCTCGGATTCGTGGAAGCACCAAAGGCTGCGTCTCAAACGCCGCAGATCGCAGATAGGAAAGGGGGGTGATGGGGTTTGGAGAGGGTGAAATACAGGTTCAAGACCTAATTGCATCTCATGCGTGGCCTTGAAAAAAGTAAATTAACCTTCCAAGTCCTTCTTCCCTAAAAAAAAAAAAAAAAAAAAAAAAAAAAAAAAAAAAAAAAACCAGGACCTTATTAGGACCTGTCTCTTTAGCCAATAGGGCCTTCCTTATTGCAGAATGCGGATGGCATAGGATAATACACGCGGCACTTAGCACAGTGCCCGGCATGTATCAACTGCTCAGTAGATGTCAGCTGCACTATAAATAAAATGATGATGCCAAAGAAGCCGGCTCCCTTAATGAGATCTGTTCTAATCTGCCACCTTTAGAATAACAAATGGCCAGCATTACCGGCTTAGTTTCCTTGAGACCTAGACTCCAAGAAAACGCAGAGACCCAGGATGTGGCTAGAGATTCAAGGGATGTTTAGAGAAGAGACAAAGACCTCAGGAGATAACTAAAAGGGCAAAAGCTGCCTCAGAACCCCCACAGATTAGTGAGATAGGGTGTGTTTGGGACTTGATGGCCTAGAGTCCTAGCCAAGGTCTCAGTCCTAAGAGTGACGGGGGAGCTGGCACGGTAGAGTTCCTTTGCAAAGCCAGCACTCAGGAGGCAGGAGGATCTCAGGGTCTGTGTGGTTGCATCCCGAGACCCTGTCTCAAAGATGTAAAAGAAACAGTGTGTCAATATGAGTCTAGAAAGGGATCTTGAAGAGGAAGGAAAAGATCTTAAGTGGGGGAGAGGATAATGGATACATGTGCCATGAAAACAGAGGGGAAAGTAAGGCAACCAGCAGACAGGGTGGGGGTACTAGGGAGGGCAGTGAGGGAAGGAGAGGATATAGAAGGAAGCCTCATCTTCAAACCATAACAGAGGGAACGGTGCTGAATTAAATGTGAAGTTAGAACGTTGATACCTGCATTGAACATACAGTATCTTTAGTCCTAGCAAAAACCGTCCTTGTACCCATCCCAATTGCAGGAATTACAGACACGCCCATCATCTTGTTTAGCCTCCCTCCCCAACCTCGGTCCTCTCTGCTGGATTATCTCATAGCAAGTCCCAAATACAGTCTGTTTTCCAGATTGGGCTCAAGATCCTACAAATGAGCCCTAAAGGAGGTAAGGGTCTTAGCACTGAAGTGGACAGAAGACCCTGCACTCTTACCATTGCTCCTCGTTATGGTCTCCAGATGCAGGAGGGCAGAGAATTTTCAGACTTTGTTTTGTTCTATGGTACTTACTGTGACTTGAACCTAGAGCCTTGTGCATGCTGGTTACCAGGCAAACACTCTTCTACTGTTTTATCCCAAGGTCTCTTTTACTTAATTTTTTTTACTTATTTTGTATGTGCATGGGATGTGTTGAGGGAAACATGCATAGCACAGCTCATGTGAGTAGGTCAGAGGACAACTTTGTGTGAGCTGGCTCTTTCCTTCCACCATACAGGTCCCCAAGACTGAATCAGGCCATCAGCCTTGGCAGCAAGCTCCTTCACCATCTGAGTCATCTAGCCCACAGGATCTTACTAAGCTGCCCAGGCTCGACTTGAACTCAGTTTCTAATCTGGGCAGGTCTTGAACTCATGAACCTTCCACCTCAACCTCTTGTGTACCTGGGATGGTAAGCCTGAACAATAAGGCCTGGATAATTTTTTCTGTTTGGTTGATTGCTCTTGCTTCTTACCTTGTGATAGCACCTGCCACATGATAGGCAACAGATAAGTATTTATTGACTGGAAGGCTGAATAAATGAATGATTGTTCAAAATACTTCAGCATTTCTTTGCCATTACCTAAAAATGTTCAGACACACACACACAAACCCAAAATATTTTATGAGGTTCAGCTTGACATCGTGTAAACTTAGTTACTAAGCAAAATGAACCACCTGGACAGACTGACTGGGGGTTGGTGTCTTCTCAGAAAGATCTTGGGGAGTAACTAGATCACGGTGAGTTCGGCGCCCCCCCGTCTTCTAGGGCAATGCATTATGGTAAAAATATCTTACTTTCTAAGAGACTGGAACTTTTGATGGATCTCACAGTCAAGTTAATAACACACCATGAGGTCACTTAAGACTTAACACTGCTATGCTACCATGCACTCAGCCTGTTGGCTTCATCTGCCTTGAGAGAGTAAGGTAAGGCCAGGCACAGAGACACAAAGCTTAAATCCCAGTACTGGATGGGGCAGGGTTGGAGGTACTTGGATCTCTGTGAATTCCAGGATGGCCAGGTCTAGAGAGAGAGGCCCTGTCTCAAAAACAAAACAAATAAAAGAACAGACAAACAAAGAGAACCATGTAACAGTCAACCTTACTTGCCTTGAATTTCCCATATAATTAGCTTATACACCCTTAGCTAACACAT
Source organism: Microtus pennsylvanicus (assembly GCF_037038515.1). Taxonomy (NCBI): domain Eukaryota; kingdom Metazoa; phylum Chordata; class Mammalia; order Rodentia; family Cricetidae; genus Microtus; species Microtus pennsylvanicus. The sequence continues at coordinate 63,882,404 of NC_134583.1, read as the reverse complement.
ACTGTAATCTTAAACTACTTACTCTTCATGGGCCTGCCCCCAGAGATTAATGCATGTGTTATGATAACCATATGCTGCAAGCAGCAAGTATAGGCTGAAGGCAGTCTTATAAGATAAATATCCTCTATAAATATTGAATGCACCATTCAGATACTGCTTAATAAACAATGACATTTGTCATACCCTTCTCTGGGTCAGCTGGAGTCAGAGACTTAATTCCTTGTAAAACTCTGTTAGAGACTTCTGTAAAACCACCTTCATTCCTTCAACATGTGATGATTTCCATGCTAGTCAATAAGTTCAGAGTAAAGTCCTTTATGGGAGACAGACACACAGACAAAGATACAGGGACAGGTTTTTCAAGACAGCCTTCAGGCAGGCACAGATTCAGAATCATACAGCAGACAGGGCAGGCAACCTTCGCTGGGGAGAATGGAAGATGTGGGGAGTCAAGGAAAGAATTCCATCTGGGCTTACTCTTGGTTAAATGACATCATGGGGACATTCTCTGATTTATTTCCTTGATGTGACACTGACGTATTATTGGTGAGCTGCATCCTTTTGTCTCGTTTGGCATTTTCGGGAGAACTTGCAAAGTAATAGTCATAGCTCATTCTATTCCTTTTTTTTTTTGACTTGTTGATGTTTGGGCACCAAACTGAATTCTGTGCAGGGGTGGGGGCATGTTCTTTGGCCAGTCAGAGGAGAGCAGTGCCTGGCCCCTTCTGTAAGGCTTGCCTGTTGTCTGCCCTTTAATCTACCATCTGGCCAAGCTTGCTACCGTCCTGGCTCCCACAGAATCCCTGAATGTCTCATGCATGAGCCATGCAACCAGAGATTCCGTCAGCTTCCATGCACTTGCCCAAACACTGTGTGACATCATCCGTAAAGTCACCTGGGCGCATTGCCATTCTTTGACTCTCTTTTCACATTTTTCTCTTAGATTTTTAAATTCTTTTTGGAATCAACTTTTGGCCATAAAGGTTTTCTTCGAATCCATTTCATCTTTCTCTAGCTTATCAGCATGAATTTATACAGGATTTCCTTCCAGTTTTAATTCCAATCTATAATTCTGATTTTACTATCATTTTTGCTGGCAGTTTTCCCACCTGATAACACTAACTGAAGAATTTCCTCTTTTATTCTTATACTCCAATACCTATCAAAGATCTATTTTAAAATTTTATCTCACCCATACCATACTGAACATATTTAAAATGTTTTAATTATATAACTACCAACCTTTCATAATTTCCAGAACGAATATAGCTTTATGCTTGAGTTTTCTCTTTCTCTCTCTCATTTATCCTTGTCTCCTTATATTCAGTAGCTCCCCCTTATCTGTGCAAGATAAATTCCAAGGCCCCCAGCAGCTGCTGAAGCCATGTGATTCCAGACTCTATAAGAAGCATGAGTTTTCCTATATGTACTAGGATGGTCAGTTTTAATTGTCAGTGTGACTTGACCTAGAATCACCCACTATCTCAGTAAGGGATAGTCTGAATTGGTGGGCCTGTGCGTATGTCTGTAGATGACGGCCTTAAGTCAACTGATGAGATCTATCCTACAGTAGGTGGTACCATTCCCTAGGCAGGGGTCCTGCCTGTAGAAGAGTGGAGAAATGGAGCTGGACACAAGCAAGAAAATGGACATGTATGTATTTCTTTTTTTTTCCTGCTCTTGACTGTGGATGTGATGTGACCAGCTCTGTGGGATTTCTGTCTTGACTCCCCCACAATGAAGGTTTCTGACTTGGAACTGTAATCTGAAAGAAAGCCCTGTCTCCTGAAGTTTTTTTTTTTTCCAGAGTGCTTTGTCACAGCATCAGGAATGAAGCTAGACACATGACTGTAATACATTTTCATTTTAAAACACTAGGCATCATAGCCAGGCATGGTGATACATGACTTTAATCCCAGCACTCGAGGCAGAAGCAGACAGATCTCTGTGAGTTCAAGGCTAACCTGGTCCACAGAGTGGGTTCCAGGACAGCAAGGGCTACACAGAGAAATCCTGTCTCAAATAAACAAACAACACACAAAAATTAGGTACTGTAAGAGATGAGTAACAACTACTACCAATGAAATAGCAATTCTGACAACATACTGTAATAAAAATTATGTGAATGTGGTCTCTCTTATCTTTGTAGCATAGGGAATGGACCTAGGGTCTTGTGTATGCTCTGCCACTGAGCTGCACTTCTAGACCACATAGACTCACAGTAGAGGTCTTTTGCTGTGATGTGATCATTCTTGCAATGATGTGAGATGATGTGTTGCCAGTAACCGAAACTGTGGAAGACAAAACCATGGGTATTGGAGACTATTCTCATGGATGTGCCTCACTAAAAATTGTATAGAGACATACATTTATACCTCAAATGTAAATCACATGTAGTTACACCATGTGCTTTGATTAACTGTTAGGGACTACTTTCCAGGAAATGGATTTTGTCATATTTATATCATAGACATGTTCACTATCTCATATACATTTTGTTTATATCTGATTTATTCTTTCCATGCATGTGTGTGTGTGTGTACATGCGTGCATGTGCATGTGTGTTGGAAGCCTAATAATGATGTCGAGAATCATCTTAATTTTCCGCCTTATTCATTAAGGCAAGGCCACTCAATCAAACCCAGAGCTCATCAATATGAATGGTCTCACCAGCCAGCTTGCTCTGAGGATTTTCTGTCTCTGCCTTCCCAGGTTGGAGTTACATGTGGACTACCGCATTTATCTGGATTTTCATGAATTGTGGGGATTTGAACTTAGATCCTCATGTCTGTGCGGCAAGTGCCTTAACCACTAAGCCATCTCCCTTGTCTGTGGATATATATTTAAAATATAGGACTTAATGAGTAGGATATTAGATTTTAGAAATAAAGTGATAAGTTGCCAAAACTTTGTCAAGGTTGTTTATTACTTTTAATTAACTTTTAAATTACTTTATACTCTTTAGTCAATCCGGAATCAACATTGACTTACAGCATGAGATGAGGATTTAATTTTGTTTTATTTATTTCCACAAATATTAATCAATCACCTCAGGGTCATTTATTGAGTATTTCTTCTTTCTTCATAGACTTGTATTGTCACTTTTATTATCAAATAAAGTCAGGTACCCGAAAGATTGTCTTAAAGCTTTCTGTCCTATTACGTCGACTATGTTATGATTATTGTGACATAAATCACATTAATCTATATTGTAACATTTATGTTCTGTGCTATTTTAATCTTTGTAACATTAGAACCCATTTTAACATCTGTATTCAGTGCACTCCTAATCGTTTTCAGTTTCATTTGCTCTTGGCTCTGGCACCCATTTGTTCTTCTAGTGGAATTTGAAAGTCGCTTTGTCAGTCTCTTCCCCTTTCTCACCGAAGCAAAGACAAACACAACAAAATTAAAGTATTTGTATGGCGAATGTTTATTAGAATCCTACCCAGCCCATATATTTGTTTAGAAAGAATGGCATTATTAGATGCTCGCCTTCCCACCATGCTGTGATGTGATTCTATTTCAGAGCCTTTATCATCACTCGCTGGCCTTTATCATCCTTTCATGTCCTTTCTGCACACCGTGCTCGCATTTGTAGCTAGACAGGGCGCTTTGATCATCTTAGAAGTATGGAAACAGAGTGTTACTGAACTTCACACTGGTAGAGGTGTAAGGAGGGGTGGCTGGAATTGAATCCACACCCATCCAGTTGTGCAACTTGCCCTCTGAATCATGATGCTACTTAATTTAAGATTAGATCATGCCTTGAATAAATTCAAGTCATTATTTTTTAGAAAAAAAATGAACTTCATTAAGATTTCTGGCTTGCCAGCCGAGCACTGCACTTTGCTTGGATTGTATGCTCAAGACATTTAATTTCCTCCCTTCTCCTGTAAGTGGAGAACATGGTGGCTGCCCTCTCCTTCCCACAGCCCTGCCCACTCTCCCCCATCAGAACACTGTCATTCTGGCTCTCCTTCACACGCTCCCATTCACTGTGTGCTGGTGGAGTAGGAAGATGATCGCTCCTGGGCAGACACTGCTCTGATCAGGTGCAGCGGCTCCAATTATTCATCTGGAGGGTCGCCTGCTCAGCTGAGTTCAGAAGTTACTCGAGTCAGCTCTGTGGCCCATCTCACAGCATTGTGTGGATCCCAGGCTACACAGAACAGTCAGAAATGACCAGACCACAGGATTACCTGATTTAAAAAAAAACACTCAAAGTTCTCATTCTAATGCTCCCTGCGTGTGTGTGTGTGTGTGTGTGTCTGTGTGTCTGTGTGTACCATGACACACATGAGGAGGATCAGAGGATAACTTCATGGAGTTGATTCTCTTCTCCTCCTGTCTTTACATGGGTTCTGAGGATCAAACTTAGGTCACCAGACTTGCACAGCACACTTCTTTTCCTTGAGCTATCTCACTAGCTCTCTGGCCTTTTCTTTTAGAGATAGGATCTCACGTAGCCCAAGCTGGCCTTGGACTTGCTGTATAAATTACCTTATCTCCCAACCTTTATGCCTCTACTTCCCAAGTGCAGGGATTACATTGTGTGCTACCGTACCTGATATACATGGTTGAGGATGGGACCCTGGACTTCAGAGCTACCAGGAGGGCACTCTACCAACTTAACTGCATCTCCAGCTGCCCTGTTTTTCACTGTTGGCTAGACTACATTTTTCACTTGGCCAATGCAGTAGTTCTAGTCTCTGGTGTTCTGCATAGGCCCAATGTGTTGAAAGTTGCTCACCAGGTAGTAGAGTCTTTACAAGGTATGATCTAGGGGGAGAAAATTTAATCATTGGGGTTACCCTTGAAAGGGATATAAGGGACAATCAAATACTGCCCCCCTTCTGACCAACACAAGGTGAGCTGTCACATGCTCTTACTGTGATGCTCTTGCTTTGTCACAGGCCCCAAAGTGATGGAACTACTGACCTTGGACTAAAAAGCATAAAGCCATGAACCAAGTGAGCCTTTCTTCATTTTGACCTGTTTAGCTCTTACATGTGTTGTTACAACAGAAAACTGATCAATCCAGTCAATAAGGTACTGCAGAGTCTGCCCACAGCTCATCTTTTTACCCTATCCCGGACCGTTTCTGTACTGTATCCAGACCTGGGTTGACCTAGGTTTCTTCCTTTGTCGTAAGTATCAAACCCTTTCTACAACTCTCAATTTCTTCTCAAGGCTTTTGCCCTGGAAGCATTCTTTTCTGGGATCATGTGACACACGGCTTGAACCATGTCCTTCAAAGGCTGTTTCTTTAGGGAGTCCTAGCCAACCACCAGATTGAAAGAAGTTCCTTCATTACCATGGATGTTGTCACTAGTTTAAGTGTTAGGACGACCATGATCTGTGATGTTTACTGCTATAGGCATGTGTTTGTGTCCCCAAAGTTTGTATGTATGAGTTCTAATCCCCAGTGTGATCAGGTGGCTGGAGGTGAGGCCTCTGGGAGGAGGTAATTATGTTTAGAAGGAATCTTAGCATTTAGGTCAATGGCTTTGGAATAAGTTGGAAAAGAAGAGAAATAAGCATCTCCTTTATGGTTTTCAGTCATGTAAAGGTGTGGTGGGAAGGTGGGTGTCTACAAGCTAGGTGGAAGGCTCTCCCCGGGGAATCAGAGCAGTTGATAAGTTGGTCTTCAGCCTCCAGAACTGGGAGGAAATAAATTTCTCTTGTTTAAGCCACTCATCTTATAGCATTTACTTACAGAGTCTAGAGTACATGAAGACATTCATTTACTTATTTTAATACTAATCTTTCTTTAAATGATGTGTATGTTTGTGCATATATGCACATATGGGTACAAGTGCCTATGGAGGCCAGAGGGGTCAGATCCCCTCAAGCTGGAGTTACAGGCAGTTGTGAACTGCTTGATGTGGGTGCTGGGAACTAAACTGGGGTCCTCTGCATGCTCTTAACTGCTGAGCCACCTGTCAGTCCCCACAAAAGCATCCATATACTTCCTTGTCAGTCACACTGAAATATAGATGAGAAACCCTCATGCTTTTTAGAGCCTGACTCTGTGAGTGGTACATCAGAGGCACCCTGTAAACTCATGTTTAGCCCATCAGTGAAAACTCTGCCCCAACTACCATCATGATGAGTCAGCACCATTGTGATCAGTCCATAAAAGCCCTGTTGGGAAATCAGGGAGGTGAAGGACAAGGCTTCCTGGCAAGAAGCCTATTCAGTTTAGAGTCAATCATACAAGCCAAGCAGAGCATTATTAGTTTAATTAAGGTGTGTGTGTGTGTGTGTGTGTGTGTGTGTGTGTGTGTGTGTGTGTACATGAATTGGCCGTTTGCTACAGGAACTAATCTACACCAACTATTCCTAAAGTCAGTCATGGATTATCATTTCTCGTGGTTCTAGGAGCTGACTGGGATCAACTCTCGTTCTTGCTCTGAGTTCTATCCCCCATTTTAGATGGCGTCAGGGGCAAGTCATCTCAAAAGTTTCTCCACTCGTATGACTTGTGGCTGATGCTGGCTCTGAGTTGGGATTCACCAGCCCATGCCATCACACAGCCTGCTAGCTGCTGAGCCAAGACTCCTTACTCCAAGGGCATGGAGCCAGGTGTAAGGTCTATGGATTTTCTTCATCTGACCTTGAACTCACAAGACGTTTCTTCTGTTACAGTAAGTTACAACTCAACCCATGTTAGGGATAAAGGAAGCTAAGCTTTTACACTTTGTTTTTGGAGACAAGATCTTGTGTAGTCCATTCTGCCTTGAATTCACTCTGTATTTAAGGATGACCTTGAACTACTGATTCTCCTGCTTCCACTTCCTTAGTCCTGAGAGTATAAGTGTGTAGTACCATGCCTGGTTTTATCCAATGTTTGTAATGGTCTGTCCTGTCTCTTTAAGAGACAAGCCATGCCCACTCCCTCCCCCATCTGAGGCAGGCTGAATCCCCTCTTTTCCTTCTCCCTCTTGGAGAGGCAGCTTCCATCTCTCCTTTCTCTCCCCCCCCCTCTCTCTCTTTCTCTCTCTCTCTGCCTCTCTGCTCTTCTCCCATTCTCCCTTCCCTTCCATAACCCCCTGAATAAATATCCAACCTCACTCTGCATGGCATGCCTATCCATCTGTCTCTCATCTGTTGCTGCCACTTGGCTCACTGTCCAGGACCAACTGCCTTCAAAGACCTGCGGCATGGTCTCGTGCACAGTCCCTGCTCTTGGGACCCTCTGCTCCCTGCCTGCCACCACCGGGGATCCTGCAGCATTTTTAATAATCCATTACAATGTTGGGAACTGAACCCAGACTTTCACGTATGTGGGAAAACATTGTATTAACTAAGCCATATCAAGTCCAAGGCTCTACTCTTACTGAGAGTGGCTCAGAACATGTATGCTAGCTCATCCGTGTGTTCTGTCTCCTGATAAGCATTGCAGTGTGTGATTAAATGGGCCCAAATTGAGCTAGATTCACTACTGGCTCTTCCATTTATTAGCCTTATGTTACAATTTAAGTAACAAATGCTTCCTAAAAGGGCCATGTATTGAAAGATTGATGCCCAGTTGATGATGCTGGTTTGGAAGGTTCTGAAAACTTTAGGAAATAATGCCTATTTTGGGGAAGTTGGTCACTGGGAACTTGTTCTTCTTGAAGCCAGGATCTTGTCTAGCCTCTCTCTCTCTCTCTTCCTCCCTCCCTCCCTCTTCCCCCACTTTATGTGCACCACTATGATGCTGCTCTTCCTAAACGCCTGGAGCCAAGCCACCCGGACTGAACTGTCTAAAGCTGGGAGCCAAGATATGTCTTCATTCCCTTCAACTGCTCGAGTGAGATTATATCTGTCACAGCTATACCGGGCATTTAGCAGTCATTGTGACTCTCAATGAGTTCAGACCTCACAACCTTTCCTTCTATGCCAGAGAGTCGGGAGTATGCAATGGCCAGCGATGAGCGCTGGGAGCCCAACTCCTTCCTCGGGCTCCCTCCTGACACAGTCTCTCAACCATGACAGAGAGACATGTTCAGCTAAAAGGAAGGAGTGCCCACCGAGAGCACCTTGTTCTCACTTGAGCCACCTGTGGCACTTGCCTTCCAAGCTCCGCAGAGTGCAGGAAGCTTTCCACAGAGCCCCTCTGAAGGCTGGCTTCCAGGCTGCTAGGGTGGGTGGGCATGGCAACAGCCTCATTGCAGCCGGCGCGTGGCCAGAGACTCAGATCTGCCGGTGTGGGCGCAAACACTCTCTCCCCAGAAAAGCTGCTCGAAGGCATAGACGAGGGGAAGGGAAGATTAAAAATAAAGAGTGGTCATGTTCGGCTTGAGATTAAAGGAGAGTCATGGACTCAAAGGCCCCCCAATTCTCCTACTCTGGAGCGGGAAGGTGCCTAGATAGGATGGACAGGAGGAGGGTACCCTGCTGCTTCCTTTCCCCAGAACTCTAACTCCTGTGAACATTTCATGCCTATTTTGTTTGTACTCACAGGGAGCTTGGTTTTGAGAGTTTGCCTTGGATACCGGATCTCCAGCAGCCCCCAGAACTCCCTGTTATCTATGTCCGGACTGCTTTCATCATCAACATCAAAGCTTTCTTGGCTTCAGCAGACACTCAGGTGGGATCTGCATCCTCCTTGCTTTGTGCATCCCTTGTTCTCACAATGCAGATAAAACTCACAGTGCAGGATGGACCAGCTATCCCCTCATTTCCTCTAGGAAACCCTCCAAGGGAGATTTCACCACTCCATGGAGAAGGTAATGGGGGAGAGGGGGAGCAGGAGCTGACTGGCTTTACCCAAAATGCCAAGGCTTGCAAACACGGAGCTGCTTTGTGGATGCCCAGGGTCAACTAGGTATTTGTTCATTTGCAAAATAACAGAAAATGTTCTTCAAATTGGTTTAATTCAATGGATGGGGGACCGATTAATTTGTTCAAGGAGCTGAAAATGTTGATGTGCTTGGGTCTAGGTCTCTAGCTCCATCTCTCAGATCTGTTTTCCTCAGTTTTGCAACCTTTTCAGGCTCGTTCCACCCTGTGCTGGCAGGATGGCCTCAGTATCTCCCAGTCAGAAAGAAAGAAGTCTTCTTTTTCCAATACCTTAAATTTTTTATTTTAAAATACACACGTGTTTAATGTGTATATCCTGCTTGCATTTGTGTATGTCTATGTGCATATGTGTGTGCCCATGCAGACACATGTGGAAGGCAGATGTTGACACTGGGTATCTTCCATTTTCTATTTTGAGGCAGGGTCTCTCATGGAACCTTGAGCTTGCTGTTGTATTTCAGTTAGATTGACTGGCCAGCTAGCTGCCAGACCTACCTATCTCTGTGGTTCCCCACAGCCTGAAGTGCTGTTTACAGATAGACACAGTCCATCTTTTGACCTGAGCGCTGGTAATCTGAAATCAGGTCCTTGTGCTTGTTTGGCAAACACTTTACCCATTGAGCCGTCTCTCCAGTCGCTCCAATATATTTTCAAATGGATGCTTCATTGCCCTAGACATGATGACTTGAGAAAGGACTGATTATCTCGCAACAGTCACTGGCCAGAAGAAGGTGGCTTAGGGTAAGAACTTCATTCTTGAAGCCGTCAGTAAGTTAGTCCCATCCTAACCATGGTGACTAGAGTGGGGAATGGATGGATACACAAACAAATATTAATGTGCTCCTCCCAGAAGGGAAACGCCCACCACACTGAAAATTGAACATTAGACTTTAATATCAAGGCAAGTGCTGAGCTCCAGGGAGGACAAAAATCAAGCTGCAAACCTTTAGCCAAGGATGGGAGAGGTACAACATGCTCTCATCTCAAGCTGTTTGGAGACTAGAGGTGGGGGTGCCAGCGAGACATCCCCAGGGAGATTACCCCACTGGCACTTCTTGGTCCTGTAATTTGTTTGTAGACTTCCTGGAAGTTGTCTTGGGGCTGGAGTAGCTGTTAGTCTCCGCTCACAGTTCTTCCCCGCTTCCTTAGCTGAACTTATTCTGAAAGTCTAGCAGACATAAGTGTCAAACATAAAACTTTCTCTAGTTCTGGGGGTTGACTCTAGATCCTCATGCATGGTAAGAAAGTGTTTATCACGGAGCTACACCTCCAGCTTTCCCTTGACTTCTTATTTTGAGGCTGAGCTCACGAAGTTGCTTAGGCTGACCTTGAACTCTAGGCTGGCCTTGAGCATGCAGGATCCTCCTGCCTCAGTCTCTCTATAGCAGGAATGAGAGTCCCATGCTACCAAGTCCGCTGCCCTAGAACATGCTCACAGCCGGGCAGTGGTGGCACACGCCTTTAATCCCAACACTTGGGAGGCAGAGGCAGTGAACTGCACTGTGAGTTCAAGGCCAGCCTGGTCTACAAGAGCTAGTTCCAGGACAGGAACCAAAAGCTACGGAGAAACCCTGTCTCGAAAAATCAAAAAAAAAAAAAGAACATGCTTACAGGAGCCATAAACACATAAGCTTTAGGGTCTCACAGAGCTGCTTTCACACGTACTGCCAGCTGGGTGGCTTTATTGTCCCCTGGCAGCACTTATAGACTCATTTTTCAGATCCGTAAAGTGGATTTCATAATGGCATCCACCTCTACCCTCTCCCTTGGCCGTCTTACCTCCTGCTCATGGGCATTGTTACTGTGTGCATGACCTAGGTGACCGATGCTCTCGGTTGATTTATGAACAGAATGCAGACTTGGGAAATCTGTTTAGAATCAGACCCTGACCTCTTAGAAGCTGTGCAAACTCAGACAAATGGTTCTTCTTCTCTGGGACTCCATTTCCATGTAAAATGAGGACGATAGAAACAGTATCTGTCTTACAGATCTTAAATTAGCCTTTGTATTGTGGTGAAACAGTGACTGGTTGGAGCCATCAAGATGGATAAAGCAGGTAAAGGTGCTTGCCATCAACCCTAAAGACCTGAGTTTTATCTCTGGGATCCACAACGTGAAAAGAGAAAACAGACTTTATAGATTCTCTTCTGACCTCCGCACCTGTGCCCTGTCACATGTGCGCCCCCCCCCACTCAATAAATAAATAAAAATGTGATCAAAATTTTAAAATAGCAAATGGCACAAGGTGTTAGTCACTGTTTCTAAGTGTCATAGAATGTGGACTCATGCCTACTTGTTAGCATCTCTAACGGGTGCGTGCGTGACAGTTTTTGTTGAGTTTTTGTAACACGGACTCTGCCACAGTACTGCTAACCTCAGCACCATCAGCAACACACGATTTTTTTTGCACATACATTCTGATGACAGCTCTGGCTCTGCCAACGCTGTGTGTGTGGAAAATTGATTAATACCTTTTACAGGCAGCTTGCATTCAAAGTCTGACTCCTCCATCTGCTGTTGTATCGCAGAGAAGTTACTTAACCTCTTTGAGTTCAGCTTCTGCAACCGCAAAATGGCAAAAGGAACAAGGCCTGTCTTGCAGGCTGGAGTGAGGATGAACCAAGCCACTATGGCAAAGCCCTAAGAATAGAGGCCAACCTGCCCCAAACACTAAATTATTCGGTTGTAAATGATAACGTCTAATGAATAGATTATGCAAATGGAATGCCCCAATTTGTTCTTAGAATTTCCTTAAAAGAACTTGCAGATGATCAATGATCTTGTCATATAAATTTCAAGGTTGTGGCCCACCTGACAGATCAGCCAACAGACACATTTCACTTGCACAGCCTAGAGCTTCAGAAATGAGAATTTATGGTCTAGATTTCAAAATCAGAATATCTCATGTTTTTTTTAAAAAAAATCTGTTTCCCAGGTTCTCTTGAGGAAGGGGAAGGTGACAGCTCCCGGCTCCACTCTCTGCAGTCACTACTTGAAGGGACCAAGCTTCGAATAGACAAGCACTCTCCAGGTTAAGAGCTTCGGCTACATCACGCCCACTTTCTCAGAAACTGCTTTATGCGTTTGTCTTACCTGCTGGGCAGATCAGCTAAAATAATAGCTCTCCAGCACTTAAAACATCCGGCTTCACTCAGCTTCCATAACAGCCCTAAAGAAGCATCTGCCGACCTACTGCAAGGGTGAGTGGACAGGGAGGGGGCCACGGGCTTCCCTAAGGTTAGGCATCTGGTATGTGTCAGAGCCAGGATTCAAACACTCTGGGGTGTCCTCTAGTAACCCCTTTGCTCCTACCAAGGTCAAGCGTTTAATAGTGGTCTGAATGAAATGGAAATGTATTCCAGCAATCAGCCTTCAGTTCTCATTCTCATGTTGGCCAAAGGGGAAGGTGATTAATTATGGGTACCTAAGATCATTTTCAGTAACAACTTCCTAAATCCCTGACTCCCTTCAGCATTCCCAGACCTCTCTAATGCATCAAGAGAGCACTACCGGGAGAAGAAGCCTTTCCTCGGAGTGAGAGTCTCTTCCTTCACCAGACCTTCCCAAACTCAGCCCCTGATTAGGGGCCGAGGGGGCAGAGTTCGTGCCGAGCAATTGATCACTTCTGTGTGCCCTTGAGAAGCTGCAGTAGGCCCCTTCCTATCTGATTATGAGATGTTGACTGAATTTGCTTTCCAGTCCTGTGAAAGCCAAATCAATTCCTGTAATGCATATCACATTGTATATGTATACATGTGTATATGTATGTGTGCATATACATGTGTGCTTATGCCAGCTCTGCCACCTAGCAGTTGCATATATACGCTCCTTCCTAATAAACATACAAGTCTCTGCACGTCCAAGGGACTCCTGTAAGCCCCACCCCCATCCCACCAGCCTCCGTACTTTCTTGACTCAGGACTCCTTCCACTTTCCAAATAGCTCATCTGGCGACATTTTTGTCAGGCTTCCTTTCCCGAAGTCTGTATCATAGAAACAAGACATCATATTTTCCTTTCCTGGTTATCAAATTATATGATAATATTTGAAGATGTTGTTTCAAAATACAGCTCAGCCCCTATTCCAAACCATGGGGAGCTGCTGATCGCCGAGCGAGTCTGAAACGAGCGTCTTTAGCCAAATGGTTAGGTTTTGAGATGGTGCCTGACGACTGCTACCAAATGCTTAACATTTGAAAATAAATTCACAAAACACAGAAGAGGAGCAGATGGTCCACGAGTTTTGTCCATCCTCTGTAGCTTTCCACCACTCTCTGCGGCATCAGACAGAAAGAGTTTGCGCCAACCTCAGGTGGGTGTATATGAGGAGGAGGCAAGCTGTCCCCAGACTTGAACTGTACAAAGCAACGGCTGTCTCTGGGTGTCCCTAGGAGGGCGACACCCACAGACATGGGATCCCATTCTAGCTACAGGGACAGACCCTAGGGAAGGAGTAGGGGCCCTGCCTTCCTCTAGCCATCTGAGTGCCCTTTCTTCCTGTTTAACTTCTTGGGAGCTGGGAGTGAGATCCCATAGCCCTCTGCTCTTCTACATGGAATCCTTGTATCCTTGTACAGAAGGGCTCTGGTTTTGTTTTTGGCTTTGTTTTGCTTTTTGTTGGTTTGGTTTTGGTTTTTCGAGACAGGGTTTCTCTGTAGTCTTGGGGCCTGTCCTGGAACTCGCTCTGTAGACCAGGCTGGCCTTGAACTCACAGAGATCCACCTGCCTCTGCCTCCCAAGTGCTGGGATTAAAGGCGTGCGCCACCACTGCCCAGTGAAAGGCTCTGTTTTGATACTCCAGTTAGATTCATTCAATAGCCATTAGGTCAGATGCCAGCCAATAGTGAACATCCTGGTGTACCAGTGTCCTGGGGATACTGTAACAAATCTTCACAAGCTAGGTGGCTTTAAAGCAGAGAAAGGTGTCCTTCCACGGTACCGGAAGCCAGGAATGTGAAATAAAGGAGCCAGCAAGTCCCTGCTCTCTGGAGACTGTAGGGGACATGCCTTCTGGCGTCTGTCACAGCCTTTGACTTGTTCCCTTCTCTCCCTGCTGCGTACTGTCAGCTTGTCCTCTTTTGTCAGGGTCCTTGCCCTTGGTTTCTCCCGTATGAGGGTATTTATGAGGACTTTGAAGATGGGTTCATCCTGAGAAGCCAGAGCAATCTCTTCAGCTCAAGATCCTCAATTGAATTACCTCTGTAAGATTCTCTTCAAAGAAGGTAACCCCCACACACCCAGTTTCAGGATTCGGGATTGATATCTGTTTATGGATTAGATAAATGTCCCCCACAGGTCCAGGTGCTTTATAAAAGGCTAGTCCTAGGATGGCACTCTCAGGAGACGGTGGGATCCTTAGGAGATAGAGCCTGGTAGGAGTTCCTTAGGCCACTGGTGACATGACTTTGAGGAGGTTTGAGGAACTTTGTTCCTGCACTTCTTCTATTTGTTTCAAGGCTCGTGGTATTGGTGGTTTTGCTCTGCGATACAATCCTACCGTTATCATCTTCAGAGGCCCAAAACATGGAGTCACCTACCCCTGGACTGGAACTTTCAAAGCCATAGACTACACAAACCTTTTCCCATGTTGGTTAATTAGCTCAGCTATGTAGTAAGATGTTTCCCAGATGTCCAGACCCAAATGATCACACAAAAACTATATTAATTATAACACGGCTTGGCCAATAGCTTAGGCATATTCCTAGTTTGCTCTTATATCTTAAATTAACCCATCTCTATTAATCTGTGTATCGCTCCAAGGCTGTGACCTATTGGTAAGTTTCTGGCATGTCTTTTTCCTTCAGCAGCTAAATGGCATCTTTTTTACCCCTCCTACTATCTTTCTCTATCTCTTCCAGCCTGGCTATATTCTGCTCTGCCAGAGCTTTATTCATTAACCAATAAAAGCAACATATATACAGAAGGACATCCCATATAATATCCCCTTTTCTGTTTAAATAAAAATGAAAGTTTTAACTTTAACATAGTAAAATTATATATACAAAATAGTTATTAAGCAGGAATTATAGTTACAATATTTAGTCCATTTATATTTGGTAAACTAAGGAAAATGCTCTATCATCTGTCCCATCTTTGTGAGTCTAATTTTTTAATCTAATTTGTCTTTTAACATAACTCAGGAAAATGATAACTATTTGTCTTCAACTCCATCAAGGACCCCAGAAGGTTATAATATTAACCTAAGTAAACAGGAAGTGCAATCAAGCAACTTCTAAAACTCTAGAATTGACAGAGACATCTCACTGCCTGGGCAGTCACCCAAAGTTCTTCTGTAACTGTTGGGGCATTCATCTTTAGCTTATAGGTCCATGGTATCTGGTAGACTTTTCCATAAAGCAGGAAAATTGAAAGACTGTTTAGCCTATATCGGCAGTTTGTCAGTCTCTTTCTTCTGTTTCCTGCAGAATGTCTGGAAGTTTCTTCAACGAAGCAGAAACTCTGAAGGACCATTCCATCAAAGCAGTCAGTTTTTTGTGGGTCTTGTGTGTCCAATTCATAGAGCATACCATTAAGCAGTCCAAGAGCAGTTTCTTGCCCAAACTTGCCTTGTCACATTGGAGGCAAATTCCATAACATGTTTCTTCAATGCCCATTAGCCTCTCTGAAGTAACTGATGCTACCTGAAGCACATATGTCTCACTATTGAGAAAAGTCTTAAGTTCTTAAAACCTTTTAAATGCTGTGTTCTGTAAGTCTTTGAATGATTTGAAGAATATCTATCCACCTGAAATATATCTCTGTACATCTAGAAACCCTAACTATCATGACTACAAGTTCGACTATTATAAATGACTACCTATCAATCTATATTTCTTAATTATACATTACCTTTTTAATGTGCTGCACAAACACAATACCTTAAATAAGAGCAGAAATACATATACACAGTATAACAAAATCAACCTTAAATATGTATCAATAACCAAGATCCATACTAATGCAAAGTATTTATCTCTATAGCATACCTCTCTTATTTCCATTAACCATTTATAACCAACCTTTTTAAAATGAAAATAAACACTTATAAACAATCATTTTGGGAGTTTGGGTGTAGTTTTCTACAAACTGCTTCCTGCTGTTTGTTGGGCAAAGTATTTTTAGGGTTCATGGACACCTTTCAGGGTGTCTTGTTCCATCAAACTACATTAACCTGGAAGGAATCCACAGATTCTCATTTCCTGTGGATACAAAAGCAGAACCTCTTTTTCAAAGTAACATACACTTAGACTCAAATTTTGAAGTCAAATAGCAGCTCCCAGAATCAAATGTCTCTCTGTAGTCAAAAAATTCAAAGAAAACACAATAATAAATATAATCCAGACTCTTTGTGTGTTTTCTACACATAAGTTATGTGACTTATTTTTCTTTACTCCTTTAATCTATGAGAGTCTATACTCTTTTATAGTACTTTTACTATCTGTTTAAGACTTTGTTTTATTTTTTAAAACTATTTATTTCTTTTAATAATTGTCTATATTCTTTTCCCTCTCTCTTCCAAGCTTATGTACATTTTTTAAACACACTGAGTCTCGCTCAGAGACTGGACACAGCTAAGACCCCATTCTCCCATGTGCCAGGCCATGCTATCTAGTAGAAAGCTTCTAACATGGCTCAACGTCTCCCTTCTGCCTATTTTCACCTTGGGTGAGTCCTCCTGAGTGTATGCTGGACCATGTAACTTACAATGAGCCTTGTTTCAAAAACCTGAAATGCTGATGTCATTGTGACTAAGCTACAGAAAACAGAGCTCTTAACAGTATTCTTGTTGCATTTACCCCCCTGACTTGGACTCTTTGAGGAAGTGAAATGTTTGCTATGTCCTGGAAGGGTTCCCCCGAATGTTCCTATGTTGGAAATAGAATCCACAAAGTCATATGCTAATGGAGTTTGGTGATGTGACCTTTGAGAAGAGATTAGAATTAGATGAGATAGTGAGGGTGGGGTCCTGATGTTATCAGTGCCTTTAAAGCAAAAGGGACCCAAGCAAGCAGGATTGCTCTTTCTTACCATCTGATGTCCTCCACCTCATCATGGGACAGCAAGAAGATCCTCTGAGACACGAAGCAGGTACAACCGTCATGTTCCTGGGCTTCTCAACATCCACAATATGAACTAACACTGCTATTCTTCAAGAATTAACCAGTCCTAGGAAATCGATGAGGATACTGATTTTGTGAAGGCCCCACTCAGTAGCTCTCAAGCAAATGAATCCTCATGACAGCCATGGAAGCAGTTTAAGAGGGGATTCCCATCTAGATGACCTCAGATGAGGCCCCAGTCCCAGCCAATACCTTGACTGTGGCTCTGAAGAAACTGAGGCAGAGCTCCCAGCTAAGCTCTGGGCAGACTCTAGAGCCACTGGAACTGGGGTAAGTGTGTGGGTGTAAGTGGTTAGGTGCCTGTTAACAGCCACAGATTGCTATAACCCACATCTTCACTAGGAGTTCTCTATACATTCCACCTGGCCTTAGGGCTGTGATCCCAAATATAAATGAAACCCCAGGTCTTCATTCAGAATACATTTATTCTAAGTGTTTATTTCCCTCCTCATCTGTGTATGTAGAAGTCGATTGAAAGAAGACTGACTATCTTTGCATCTTTTTTCAAGTATCATTTGAATTTTACCCGGACACATGGTTTCATTTGAATTGGCTTTGGTTTTAAATAGGAATAACTCCCATGGGTTCACAAGTTTAGAGGCTTGGTCCCCAGTTAATGGAACTGTTTCGGAAAGATTAGGAGTTGTGGCTTTGTTGAAAGAGGTGTGTCACTTGGAGTGGGCATTGAAGATACAAAAACCCACATCAAGTCCAGTGCCTCTTGCTCTCGGCCTATGAATCAGGATGTGAAGCTCTCCGCTCCAGCACCATGCCTGTCTGCTTTCTGCCCTGATGATCATGGACTAACCCTCTAAAACTGTAAACAAGCCCCAATTAAATACTTGCTTTTTTAAGAGTTGCCTTGGTCATGGTGTCTCTTCACAGCAATAGAACAATAACTAAGACACGGGCCCAATTTCAGGAAAGCCAGCATTCATGGTAGAAAATTCTGCAGTTCATGGAGAGTCTTTCACTCCCTGGACAAGACTTTTAGAACTCAAACCTATTGTCTGTGGAAATGGGGATTAATTTTCCAAGCCAGCATCAATTCCCAGGGGATGATCCCCAGCCGAATCTCACACAGGCTGTGGCATTCTCCATCAAACACCACAGGGACACAAGGATCCGAGATACCTGGCTTTGGGAGCGTTAGAGCCAGATACAAGTAGCTGGCACCAGGTTAAGTTTCTCAATTTGGTTCTCGTCTCTTTGGCTTTGCTTTCTTCCTCATTTCGACAGCATCTCAGCCTGAATATAATGTTGGAGAAAGAAAATGATGGCAGTCGTCAGTCTGAGTCTCTGAGAGTTTGCCACGGTTGGTTCAAAGAGCTTGTACCAGCAACTTTCCAGTAGGCTCTGGCTACCGAGCTAGGAAGCCTATGCTCTGGTACTGTTTGTCTGTTGAGTCTAGAGTGACAGTGGGGAACACTGGATATCCCTGGGAACTTCTTTCCTGTTTGTTTTGTTTCTTTGATGCTCTCCATGTTCCTAAATGATTCCACCGAGAGATTGTGTGATAGAGTCAAAATTGGGTCATAAATATTCCCCATTCTTGTGTTCATTTGCTTTTGCAAAGTCTGCTGCTCTAAACAGGTGGCACCTGTTTCTCCTCCCCTTGAACTGCCATATGGGGAGGAAGCATTGAAGAACACTTGTTAATTGGGCCTCTCTCTCTTGCCTGCTCTTTAGAGTCATTAAGACCACTATAGTAAGTAGTTTGTTCCAGATATCTGGAATATTAGAGATCAAGGACATGAAACAAAAATAGCCCACGGAGCTTCTCCTAATCTGTCAATCCAGTGTGATATGGATAAGACCATCTTTAGCAGCTACCAGTTGACTTCCCAGGTGCCTGACAAGCCAGTCTGAAACACCTGAAGTGCTCAGACCAGAATAATCTCAATGTGAACCAAACAAACAGTTGGATTAAGAAATAACTGAATTTTAAGCCAGAGATATGACTTAGTGGTTAAGAGCATTTATTGCTTTTTTAAATGACCTGGTTCACCCAGCACCCACATGGTGGCTCACAACCATCTGTAACTCCATTTTCAGGGGATCCAGCGCCCTCATTTGACCTCCAAGGGGGCATAAGGCAGGCATGTAGTGTGTGTGTGTGTGTGTGTGTGTGTGTGTGTGTGTGTGTGTGTGTATATATATATATATATATGTGCAGACAAAGCACTTACACACATAAAATAAATCTTCAGAAAGTCCACTGAGTTTTAGGATCCTAGATAACTGATGTAGAGTTATATTGTAAGTGATTTTCTGTCAAATCATCTTAGTAGAGCTTGTGTTCCTGAAGATGAAGGGATATAATTCCTCAAAGAGTGAGATTTGGACCCCTGCCTTAATCACTGAGCTTGCTATGAAACAACAGACAACCCCGGGGACCAATGCAGTGCTGGCTGGGCTGTTCCTGAAACTGTTTCCCAGTGTTGGCTTCTCTCTCATGGATCTCTGGTCCCATACATTTCCAGGGAAACCTAAAATTCCCATATGTAAAGAATCTACCCTTGTGGTTTGTGTCCATCCCCACTTGTTCCAAAAGCAGAGTGTTTTATTCAGAGAGACCATTCTGAGCTCGTGTGCTCTTGTGACTCTTCGCTTCAGGCTGCGGCAGTGGTGTTCACAATGTGTGCTGCAGGAGGCCTCCAAGATGGTCCTCAAACATTCCACCTCCTCCCCTGGCTTCATCACTCTCCCTTGAGCCTAGGCTGAGCTCACTGAATGATTTCTAAAGACTAGAAAGTAACAACGTGAGATGTTACTTTGGACGTAAGGATGCCAAGACTGATCTCCAAGTTGGTCATTCCCATGTGACCATTGCCCCCAGAAGCCAGCTTCTGTGTCCAGATGTGGAACTGATGCTGTTGACAAGTATATAAGACCAGGAAGTGAACTTTGAGCCCTCTATTAATGTCACATGATACTACCTTGACCAACAGCTTGACTAAAACCTAATGAGACTGCCAACTAGCTAAGCCACACCTATATCCCAAATCCACAGTTATTGAGAGGGAATATATCCATTGTGTTAGTTTAGAGGTTGCTTGTGACATGGCAATAGCTAACTAATAGCTAACAACTTAGGTCCGGCCAATCAAAGCACCTGCCCCTCTTGTCTACCCAGACACAGTGCTTGGCTCAGAAATGTACACGGGACCAGGCTAAGTCAATCAGAGTAAACCACAAGACTTTCTTGTTATTGGAAACCAGCACACACTTATGTATTTTGTGTGTGTGCATATGCACACATGTGTGCCACAGCATTCGTGTGGAGATCAGGGGACAACTCTAGGGAGTCAGCTTGCTCCTTCCACCGTATAGATTTGTGGGATTTGTCACAGGTTGTCGGGATTGAGAGTGAGCATCAGTCCCTCCTGAGAGGATCCCCTAGCACCCTTTCATAGGCACCTTCTCTCTTTCCCGAGACACGATCCTAGTAAAGGGATCCTAGTGAAGCGAGACTTCGGCAGCTGTCACGTCCCTGTGAGTGGAGAGTCCTAGACTATGGTGTTGGGCTCTGTGATCCCCACACCCAGAACCATGCCTGGCCCAGCACAGGTGCCTAGTGCTCACTAAATGAAAGACAGGTTAGTCTGCAGCATATAGAGAAAGTAGAAGCTGACAGGGATTGGTAACTGCCTCTCTAATACAGTCTTAAATGGGACACATTGCCAAATGTCTATAGGAATCCATATACTTTTGTTTTCATAAATGCTGCGTAGAACCGTGGTTTCTCAAGTTTGAAGTTGTCTTCAGCCAATTTTCACTGGCAGGGTTTCTAAACTTCTCCAAAGATGAGCTCACTCGTAGATCAATGGATTCCCTGTAATCTGCCCATTTGCTCTGTTTGCTGGGGCTCCTCCAAGAGAGGGGATGAATAAACCGTGGAGCCAGGATGTATGTGGTGTATGACGGGTTTGCTCTTTTCTGCTACCCACCAGCCTTAGCAGCTACAGAGGCTTGTGCTATGGAGTGTGTTACTGAACATTTCCAAAAGGAAACAGAAGCACGACTCCATTCAGAGATGAACGCAGCCGGCCGACATGGGTGCTCAGTGCCGAGCCACTCTGTGCTGGGAGCGGGACATCTCATCTCACCAGCAGTGTGCAGAAGAAACCCTCCATTTCCCCATGTTTCCTTGTGTCTTCCTGATCAAATGTATTACATTTTGTTTGTGTGTGTGTGTGTGTGTGTGTGCATGACATGGCATACATGTGCAGCTCAGAGGACACACTGTAAAAGCTCATTTTATCCTTCAGCCGTGTGGGCCATGGGAGTCAAGTTTGAGTCCTTAGACTTGGCAGCAGGTAGTTTTACCTGTCGGCCTGTCTCACCATCCCTTCCCACACTTAAAGACAAGGTTCCATCCAAGTTGGCCTCCAACTTGCTATGTAGCTGTGAGGAAGGTGACCTTGAGCTCCTGATCCTCCTCTGCCTCTACCTTAAAAATGCTGGGTTTGCAGGCATGTGCCACCTTGCCTAGTTTAGGCACTTCTGGGGATTGAATCCAGGGTCTCATGCATAGTAAGCATTCTACCTACTGAACTAAAGTCCAGGCCAAGAATGCAGACATTTCTTTTTTTTTTTTTTTTTTTTTTTTTTTTTTTTTTTAATTTTTTTATTGATAAAAGGAGGATAAAGAAAAGAAAAAAAAAAAACAAATTTCCACCTCCTCCCACCAGCCTCCCATTTCCCTCCCCCTCCTCCCACTCTTCTCCCCCTCCTCTCACTCTTCTCCCCCCTCCTCCCACCCCTCTCCCCTTCCCCCCACTCCTCTCCCCCTCCCTTTTCAGTCCAAAGAGCTGTCAGGGTTCCCTGCCCTGTGGTACGTCCTAGGTCCTCCCCCCTCCATCCATATCTAGGAAGGTGAACATCCAGACTGGCTAGGCTCCCACCAAGCCAGCACATTGCATAGGATCAAAACCGCGTGCCATTGTCCTTGGCGTCTCATCAGCCCTCATTGTTCACTTCTGCTGAATTACTTCCACATGGAAAGATAAGCCCAATCATTGCCATTCTTCTAATTTTTATCCCTTGCTTCTGAAAAAATCCACAAAATTCATGTGAAATGCTCCATTTGAAATGCGTATAGTGGTTTCAATGCAAATAAAATCAACACTAGTGAAAGGCACATGTCAGCCGGCGATGTCCGCCTGTGTTCCTCCCATCTGTGATGCAGTATGTTTAGAAACAGATACGCACACGAGAGGGTTCGCATGTATGAATTCAGTTTAATCATTACCAATTCTTAAACAAAAAGTTTCCTCCAAGAGACAAGAGTTCACAGGAACTGCAAAGCTTTATTCACGACTTTTAAAAATACCGTAGGTCATGCTGAGGTGGCATTCAAAGGGGTAGTAGACAGGAACCGTAAAAACTTCGACCAGGAACATCAGCGTCTGGCTTTAAAAATTACAAATACCGAAGCGTTTTGGTATCGGACACAGTTAAGTTTTTGACACTGTTGGTTCATTGGGTGAGTTTCTGGAAGTCTGGAAACCTGTACCTCTATCAGTGGGTAATGCGCTTATTCTAAACTAAACATTTTCAAATGTAGAAAACAAACTAGCAAGCTATACGTACAAAGAAAAGCCCTCTAAGACAAGCTCTCCACACGATGAATGCCAGCAGGGGCATGAATCCTGGAAGACTGGAATTGGTCACAGACACTCGGCCTGAAGTCTTACACCCAGGCTCAGCAATGGAATCTGCATTCACCTACACATTAATGACAAACTCTGGGTTAGTATATGAGAAGCCAGCAAATTCATTTTGGTCCAAGTTCATGATGAAGAGTTTGTCAGTGGGAGTCAGTTCCACAGGCTGCCTGGTGAACTCTTTGTCGAAGTTGGAGGTGTCTCGCTTGTCTCTCTGCCAAATGGAAAGCAAAGACATTAACACAGAAGCCGAAGCAGCAGCAAGAAACATGACCAGGACATGGCAGTTACCAGAAGGCTGATAAAAAAGCTCTGGAGCGGTCAGAAAGCCCTGTGCTGACAGTTTTTAGCAGATACATTCCGTGTACCGGTTTTCACTTCATCGTATATGCAAGCTTTGGGGCGGAAAACTTGGTGCAAATTTTCTGTGAGAAGAAAAGATCCATTGATTTCTTTAAAGAACTGCCCTAAAGAGGTGTGTGTGTGTGTGTGTGTGTGTGTGTGTGTGTGTGTGTGTGAGTGTGTGTGTGTAAGGGAGTTCTATGTTTTGCCTTTGAGGTGAGTTTCATTGGTAACTATTTCCTTTAACAGCTAATGTCATAGAGTTAGTTAGCTCTTTGAGTATCCCGGAGGAAAATAACTCAGTAGCGACCCCTGTGGTCAGGAGCTGACTTTGTTGTCGGAAAAATGAGAACTGTTTGAACACACTGCTCTCAGGTGTGGAAAGCAGATCAGTGTTCACTGCAAGAGGTTAAGCACCGTCCACCTCATCTTCATGATGCCTGAGACTCACTGGTAGCCGTCTCCACACCTCAGCTGGAGCCGGAGTTGTGTCAGGAGATATGGCTCCAAGTTAGGCCAATCTCCTAGGGTCTACTTAACTCCTATTTTAGATTCAGCTCTCAAAACAAGATTGGTAGGAGTTCAGCTTCGGGGGACTGCTCAAAAGCTGACAACAAAGTCCAATCTGAGCTTTCGTGAGCCAGAGAGTCTCTTCAAAGACATTGGTAGTGTTCTTTATAAGAAACACAATCCCAAGCTGAAAGTAAGATCTAAGAAGGCAAGGTTGAAAAGCGAAACTACTCCTTTCATAGCTGGTAATCTAGCTGGCCTTCCTTCCTTCCTTCCTTCCTTCCTTCCTTCCTTCCTTCCTTCCTTCCTTCCTTCCTTCCTTCCTTCCTTCCTTCTCTCCTTCCTTCCTTCCTTCCTTCCTTCCTTCCTTCTCTCCTTCCTTCCTTCCTTCTCTCCTTCCTTCCTTCCTTCCTTCCTTCCTTCCTTCCTTCCTTCCTTCTCTCCTTCCTTCTCTCCTTCCTGCCTTCCTTCCTTCCTTCCTTCTCTCCTTCCTTCCTTCCTTCCTTCCTTCCTTCCTTCCTTCCTTCCTTCCTTCCTTCCTTCCTTCTTTTCCTGCCTGCACGGCTGCATGTGTACAGGCACCACTAGCTCCAGTTTGAGGCGGGTTCCACCAGGGAATGTAAATGTGGGCTGACTAATGGGTCTTTCTGATGTGCTGGCCTCTCCAGGGTCCCTGTAAGTCTATTACACCTCACCTGTCTTGAGAAGGCAAAGTTGGTGTCCTTGCCTCCCCTTGTTTGATGTATGAGAAAACTGAGGCATAGGTCAGTGAAGGGGCTTGCCCAAGACTGCAAGAGTGGGCTCATCATTTGTGTCTGACCACATAGCAGATATTTTACCTCATTATAGCTGCTCTGGCTGGAGAGACGGCCTAGGGCTGTTTTCACAATGTCTGGGATCCTCGAGCATGGGGTAGCAGGTGCCAGACTGAAGCCAAGGTTGTGTCACACTGGGCTTTGTTGGTTGACCCAGTTTGTCAATCTTAGTAGGCTTAGCCCCTAACAGGGAGACTGGTTGATAAGGATTTCCTGTTGCCAGGCTCAAAACTACGACTTCGTGGATGCTCCTCTGAGACAGACAAGATATTCCCCACTTCCTCCTGGGGTGTCACAGTAGGGTAATGGGATTGAGAGGGACAAACTGGCATCAGGAGGTCCTCTGGAAGAGTGTGGGCGGAGAGGGACAGGCTACTCGTGAAGTTGTTTTCTACATGGCGGGCCATCTTTTGCTGTGTCCTATTCACACATTGCTGTGTGCCTTTTGTGCAAGGTTCTAGGCTTGGGCACTCAATGTTGTTGCTTTTTGATCCAGAGGGAAACTGGGATGTCTTCTGTTTCTTTAATACAGTCTGGTTTTTTTTTTTTCCTGTCATGAATCTACAAACCACAGGTCAGCGCCTTTCCCATTGTCTTCTGCGCATTTACTGCTTTGGGAAATTCGCACTGTTTCTTTCCAGGAGGGCAAGACCCTTGTCTGTTCCTGTGCTATTGTGCTTCCAATGCCAGGAACAGTACAGAGCACACAGTAGGCTGTTCGTAAGCACTCACTGAACCAATAAAAAAAGAGTTGGTTAAAGGGGCGCCTCCTTGCTTTCTCTAATTCCTGAGGCTGATCTTTCTTCACACTGAAGCAAAACGAGAGCAGTTACTTCCACCAGCCCTAAGGCTTACATAAACAGACACTGCACTGGAGCACAGGATGAGTACGGGCAAGGTCTGGAAGCTGGAAGGCTCTCTGTGGGCGGAAGAAGGGCAGACCTGGGGCCAGAAGACAGACAGTTCCTCTTCTGGGGGGGTCTCTCCCGACTTAGCCATCCTTATCTGAGAGGATGTGGCAGAACTTCCCCTCCTACCAACTCTAACTTTGGAAGGCTTCTCTTATTGCTATACTTCAACAAGCTATGTATTCCAAATAAGACTTCCTTTTAATGGGCTTCATCTCCTGAGCAGTCTCAGAAAATCCTCCAGGATTTTACCCTAGCATATTGGGAGGGAATGGGCCCCTTTGTTGTGACAATTCTTTCTGGCCTTGTAGCATCTGGAGTCACATGAGAACAGAAACACTCCTCCTAGGCAGAGCATCAATCCCAATGGCCTCCCATGGGTCATTAATCACGATCCTGTCCTTTCTCAGAAAGAGATCAGCGAGAATCCTAAGAACTTAAAAGGGTAGATTCGTGGATCCAGACATACAATTGGTCACCGTTAACAACTTTAATTAGATTTCTTCTATTTCATTTTTCTTTTTTCTTCAATTCTCCCAGGAGTTAAATACGTTTCTTGCTTTATTTTGTTTTGGTGGAAAATTTAATCCTATTTTAGGTGTGCTAGGGTCAAGGGTCCAGTGCTATGGTTAGCAGTATTCTAAGAGGGTCTGTGGCTATCTGAATGATGTACCATAGAGGTGACACTCAAGATTCAGAAATAATCATAAAGCCACGTAGCTCCCTTTCTTCCCAAGGAGAGATAACTTGGTACCTGTCTGCTGACACTGGGGGAGCTTTCTGTAGTTTGATCAAATATGGAGATTGTGTCTTTGGCCTTCTAGAAGAGTCCCTCTCACCTCTCTCCTTCCCTCCCCTCCCCACTACATGATTGTTGAGACGATGCCCTCGGCTTCAAACTGTGGTCTGTAGAGAGACTAAGAAGTGGCAAAGACATCCATAGTGGATTTTCTTAGTAAACCCGGGGACTCTAGACTGCATCATGCTTTTCGTTACTTGTTTTATGGCTGTCTTTCCCACAGATGGCATGCTGGAGGAGAGGGAGAAGGAGAGGGTCTGCATGTTTAGTATTTCTCACCATGATCCTGGCACCCAGCCTGGCAGTTGGTGCTCAGTAAGTGTTACCTGAATGGATGGAGGGGGCATAAGTGGATGACTGCAAAAATAAATGAAAATATTTCTTCTTGGATAAAATTTCAAAAATTTCCCTCGAGTTCTTATGTGATGAAAGCTGTTTCTTAGTTTCCTTTGATCTACAAAGTTGGTAGAAGAGGAAACAGTAGGAAGTCTGATTAATGATCCCCTATTTCCACAGAAGTTTCTAGGACCCCCCCCCCCCCCAGCAAGGTACGCTAAGGGAAGGAAACTTTGGCTTGAGTATCTATTCCTGAAAAGTGTGGCCCTTGAAAAATAATGTCAAGAATCTGAAAATGTAGAGTGTAGTGTATATATTTACATATATACTATTATCTATCTATCTATCTATCTATCTATCTATCTATCTATCTATCTTATGTACTTATCCACCTATCCATTTTTCCTACATTGTTTTCTAAGGTTGTCTCAGCTCACTTGCCCAATGTTTCACTGTGGTTTTTATTCTGAGCATATGTCCAAAGCCTTGTGACTTGGTAACCAGATGAAAGACCCTACATAACTTTCTCGGGAGTGGGGATATTTGTTTTGTTATAGAACGGACAGAACCCGGTGTTGGGAGGTCAGGATACCTGCTATTTGTATTGTCACTGACCAAGCTTCAGGTAAATACTTCCGTTCTCCAGATACCAGCTGCCCCAATAATAAAATGAGGAGTGGGGTTGCCCTGATCTCTCCCTGTCGCTAGCATCCTAAGATTGGCAGCTAGGACATCAAGTTTGCTACACATCATCTAAGAGGGACAGGTGCCAAGCTTGAAGCAGAGTGACATAAGAAGCCAGCAAAGAAGGAACTATGAGGGTCTTTGCATCAGCAGAACCCCAAGGCATGCTTTCTTAAAGAGGAGGAGGCATTCTTCCCTTGATAGTTTCTGTAGGATTTCTCAGAATCCCCGGAAGGCCAGGAAATCTTTGGACCTATGACAAGAATTCCCTTTAGGACTGCCAGAGAGGAACAGGGAGCTGAGCTGTAGGCAAGGGTGAGGGGGTCACCTGCAGTCCTCATCTGTCCAGAGGAAAATGAAGTCTCTCCCACCACTTGGCTTCTGGGAGCTCACTCAGTTGCTTGCTCAAGGAAGCTCAAACTTGGAAGAGTAGCGATTTTGATGAGAAGCTTAAGAGTCCTGGGCATGTTCCTAGCTAGCGGCTAAGCTTGACGCTGGTGAAAATATGGACTCTGAACCCTGACAGTGTGTGTGTGGGTGAGGCTCCAGCCTGTCTACTCTACTTCATTTTAAGCCACCAGGCATTCCCTGAATGGTCTCCAGGCCCTGCTCTCTGGCTTGTTGACCACTGAGGCTACATAAGAGGCAGCTTCAGCCCTCTTTTTCCTAAATTCCTTCCATGGGCCCTACTTTGTAGTGTGGGTCCTCATTGTTCAAATAGTACAGTTTTCTTTGAAATAGGATTTTTTTTTCTGTCTTTTTTTTTTTATTGCACCTGGATGCTAGGAGAAAAATATCAGAACAGATACCGCAGTGCAAATGAACATTTCCACAAACATCTTGCAAAATGGCATCAAACTGAAGAATGCAACCATCGTGGTTTGGAGAGCTGGTGTCTTTCTCAGAGCCTAGTATCTGTTCTCCAACACCAGCAGGACACCGCGACAAACCCCCTCCCCACAGACACAAGTCTGCCAGGCCCCATCTTCTTGGTTCAACAAAGCAGGCCATTGTGGTTCATGACATCCGGACATCGTTTTTAAAGCAAGTGTAACAAAGTGACTTTGTTTTTTTGTTTGTTTGTTTGCATTTCAACAATGACAGAAATTAAAAAGAAAAAAAAGCAAATAACGTTTGAAATGTAATGTAAAATCACAGTCCTTTGGGACCTTGCTAGAGTGACCATGTGGTTCCAGGAACAGTGCCAAATGCCGTTCTTGAGTAGTTTGGGGGATGAGGGTACCAGTTTCAGACACACAGGGTTAGAAACTGCAGCATGGTGGTAGCACTCAAGCTGATTGCCCTTTGACCCTGGAAGTGCTTTTAGATGGACTTGTCTAAAAGCGCATTCCTGTTTGCTTGGCTTCTTTCTTTCTTTCTTTCTTTCTTTCTTTCTTTCTTTCTTTCTTTCTTTCTTTCTTTCTTTCTTACTTTCTTTCTTTCAGGTCTTAGATAATCGTCTTAACGTTGAGTTTAAAAAATAAAAATAAAAATTTATTTTTAGCATGTTCTTTCCAAAGCTCTACTGCCTGCGGAAGAGGCAGTGTGGAGGGATTCCCTCTAGGGCAAAGCAGCCATACAGTTGGATTCAAGCCAAGCTCCCAGTCTGGAAAGTGAAAGGCTATTGTTAGCATTCAGCTCATCCATCCATTTTGTAGGGAGGATGTAGACTCGATGATAGGGGTAAAAAAATGGCAGTGCAGAGAAGAAGGGAGAGAAAGCAAGCTTTTTCTCTCCCCAGTGGGCCTGTGAGCCGACATGCTGGGGTTGCGCACAGTAGGAGGACTTCGAGTGTGTCTCAATTATGCAGCACTTTCTTCATGCCACCTGCATAATCCCATCTCCTCGAGATGCTCCAAACTACCTGAGGACATTTGGGTTCTGAAACATGGCCACTCTAGCCTCATCAGAAAAGAAAACACAGATGTAACTTGGCAATGATTTAAAAAAAAAAAGATGTCACCATGAGAGCTGTTGAGCTTGAATGACAGAAACGGAGGACGGAGATCTACAGATCTACTTAGCTCTTGACTTCAGGTTTTAAAAATTCAGAGTTAACAAAGGAAAATCCTTCGAATTCTGATTGGTCAATATTCCTGATGACTTCCTGGTCAGGAGGTGTTAGGACTGGTGGATGGCGGGTGAAAAACCGGTCGAAGTTTTCAGCATTTCGCCCACACTATGAGAGGGGGAGAAAAGAACTTGTGGTGGGTGGGAACAAAACAAAATCAAAAGCCAAAATAAAACAGAACTGAACAGAACCGGGTGTGGTTTTCCTCCAATCCCGTCCCTTTGGGAAACTCAGAGATGCTGTTTTAATGATCAGGAATGAGAGCAATGTCAAATGCAAAATCCTCATGACCTTTGGAACACGACCTTGGGCTTCTACCCTTTGAGTGCTGTAGCATAGCACTCAGGTCAGTCCTGGTTTCCTCTTGGGAAGTCAGGAAATACATGGCAAAGGCATGAGATGGTGGGAATAGTAGCATGTGGCGTGTCCCCACCCCCATCACTCACCCCAATGATTCAGACAGGGCCAATAATATTGACAGATGTCAATAATGACCCATCCATACATCACCTGGCGAGCACATCATTTATAGCAGCAGATCCCTTTAAGTGCTCTTGATCAGGAATGATAGGTGTTAATAGTTCAACCGAATATAGTTTCCAAACACCAGCCAGTGGAGGGAGATCCCTACCAAGAGATCTCAGTGACACCACAAAGTCCCTCTAGATTAAACATTGACCCTTAATGGCAAGGTCCCAGGAGGTGAATACAAACACTTTCTCCAAATAGGAAACCTGGTATGGGAAGCAATTCACAAGCACATGCATAATTCCTGCCTAGGGAAAGGAGAGGAGTTGCCACATCAAAGCTCTCGCCCAGCCCGTGCTCCTTCCCAGCAGAACCTGGTATCTATAGGAGGTGCTGTGGCTTGAACGCACAGTGTCTCCCACGCGATCAAGGGTTCAGAGACTTGGACCTCGGCTGGTGTCACCATTTTGGAAGGTTGTGGAACCCTTAGGAGATGGAGCCTCACTGGAGGAAGTAGTTAGTAGCCTTGAGGTTCTATATTTTGGCAGTGCTTCCTGAATGCTCACCGCTTCCTGGCTGCTGATGCAAAGAGACCCAGACACCTTTCACTCTTGCCACTTACCAAGTATTTGGTGACGGTGATGAGAATAGTAAGTAAGGCAGGAGGCAACATCGACCTAATCCTATGACAATATTAGTCATAATAACGGCAGGTAATCTATGTTGTGCGTGTGCCGTGGCTAGTGACCTGGCAAAGAACTATATCCAGATGATCTCATTTAACTCTCTCAGCGGCCTTAAGACATATATCATCACTATGGCTTCAACAGACACGGAGTTACATGTTCAAACAATTGGTGCTGACTCGAAAGGTTACAGAATCTTTGGGACTGTGGCTTCGCTAGTGGAAGCGGCTCACTGAGGGCAGGCCTTGAAAAGGATATCCGCTTTGGATTAGGTTTCCACGCTCTGCTTCCTGCCAACCATGTGACCAGATGCCTCACATTGCTACCGCCCTCACCTTCGAGTGGACCAATATCTTCTGAAACCGTGGCTCGGAACAGACCTTCCCCCAGGAAGTTGCTTCTGTGAGGTACTTAATCACAATTAAAAAAAAAGGAACTAACGCAAATATTATCCTCCATTTTATAGATGAGGAAACTGAGGCTGGAAAGATCAAGGTCAAACAGCTAGCCACCTAACAGGATCTTTGGCTCCACATTGATGAATATAGCCGAGAGGAAGTGGCAGACTGAACTGTGGAACAGGGCAGAAGGGGGAGCGGAATCATGGCTCAGGTGTTGCCGTCACTGTTTTGGTTGACAGAGAACATGATTATCTCAACAGCAGAGACAGAACATGGGAAAATTCAGAAAGACAATAATTAGCGATTTCCATTTTGGGATATGATGGTTGTAAGAGTCAGGGCATGTCTAGCTGAGAACTAAGGGGGAGGGGCAGGTGTTATGGGGCTCAGGAAAGACCTTGAAAGAACCTTTCAAATGGCACACCAAGTAGGGGTGTGTGTGCGGATAGTAACAGGGATGGCCACCAGGCACGCTCCATGAAGCTGGCCTGCCCTATTGGTTTTGCTCACGGGATTTTTTAAATTCATACGCTAACTCTTCAAGGCACAGATTTTACTCCCATCTGCCAATGATGCAACTTCCCTCAACATTGTCCTACAGCCCAGGGGAACCAGGAGGGAGCAACTCAGACACACTAAGGACTGAGAGAAACCATGGGCAGAAGCGCTGTACCGAGGGAAATACCTCTAAAAAGTCGGGCAGGAAATTTTGCTAAAAGGAAGCATTTTTTTTTTTAATTTGAGAGTATACAGAAGGGACACTGGGGGTTGCCCGAGCTCTTGTCATGTGATAGTGAAAGACCACTGATAGAAGACCTGCAAGTATCTCTGTAGAGCCTTAGCAGAGGCACAAGGACCGGCACCGTCAGGGAGCCCCAGCTGCCGCCCGAACAAAAGTGAGCTCTGGGTTCTGTGTCCTGCAAACAAGGATGGGAATCTCGGCCTCTTGTTAATCACTGGCTGGACAACTGTGAGGAGATTTTTGAATGTTTTGGGCTCCTCTTTGTAAAACAGGGACAACCATGGGTCTTATCGTTCGAGGTTGTGATGATAACAACAGGAAGCGATCTGCGCGACGAGGGCCTGGGATGGTTTCTAGTTTCCTCTGTGAAGCGTTATCTGCAGTGCACACTTCTGAACAGGGCTTAGTTCAGAGCCACTTAAGTTTTAAATGCTGAAGACACAGAGTTCCAGTTTCAAAATTCTCACTAAGCTTAAAGAAATATACTTGCTGCTGGAAAGATGACTCAGTCAGTAAGGCACTTGGCACTCAAGAATGAGCACCTGAATTCTGCCCCCAGCACCCATACAAAAAGAAAAAAAAGTCAGGCACAGTGATATGTGCCTGCCATCTCAGCTCCAGTGGGATGAAGACAGAAAGATTCCCTGGGCTTGCTGGCCAGCCCGGTTCAGTGAGAGACTCGGCCTCAAAAAACAGAATGGGAAGCAATTGAGGAAGATACCACTATATCAACCTTTGACCTCCACATGCACATGAATACATGTGCACATGCGTGCACACACACACACATGAACATGTATACATACCACACAAACGTGTACCCATCAACTTTAGTGGAAGAACAATATCCACATTGTGAAAATATATCTCATATTCACTCTGCTATGGGAAATTTAAAGGCACAAATGATAAAAATAAAAGGACGTGAAGATTATGCAAGGATTTGAGATAAGGAAGTTCTAGAAAAAAGCTTAAATAAATGTATTTATAATTAGAGAGTGAAAAAGACATTTCCAAAGGGTTAAAACCAAGAGGCAACAAAGAAAATTGTGCCTAACGATGTTAAAAACTAAAAATGTGTGTGTGATTAAAAAAGAAACCACAAAAAAAACCCGAAATAACAAATAAGCCTAAAGCCTAATAACACACTCGATAAAATGTATTTGTAACATCGACTACAGAAGGGACCATTAACTTATAAATATGAATTATAAGTTAAGTGATTATGTGTGATTATGTGCTAAGAAGAAAAATACAACCCAAAGGGAAATTATAAAAGGGGGGAATTAATTTTTTTTATGGGTGCAGGGAATTGAACTTGGGGTTTCGCATACACTAGATGAGTATATTCCCACTGAGCTATATTTCTAGCCAGAGAGATCTGTTTTTAAAAACATTTGTATTTTAAATTATGTGTATGTATGGTAGATATGGGCACTGAAGTACAGGGGCCTACAGAGGCCAGAAGAGGGAGTGTAGCACAAATTCTATTTGGTTTTAGTAATAAAAACCCAGCGTCAGATATTAGGAAGTGAAAGCTGAAAGATCAGAGAAGCAGAGCAGCCAGCCACTAGAGTTCTTACCTCTACGCAGTTCTCAGAAGGGAAGGATATCCAGTCTTTAAAGTCCTCAGACTGAATGCCTTGAGCTCCTGCCTCCTCCCACCTTATATTCCTCTCTCTGCCCAGCCACATTCCTTCCCGTCTCTGTGAGTTCAAGGCCACCCTGGGCTACACTAGGATGATTAAGTCACAAACAGAAACAGAGCCAGGTGGTGGCGGCTCACAGTGCCTAGTACTTGGGAGTCACGTGCCTTTAATCCCAGAACTAGGAAGGTGGAGACAGGAAGGGATATGGCTGAGCAGAGAGAGGAATATAAGGCAGGAGGAGACAGGAGCTCAGTGCAGTCTGAGGTTTGGTGGAGACGGAGTCAGGAGATGCAGTCTGAGGACAGGATCGTTCCTTCAGTCTGAGCATTGCTAGAGGTAAAGGAACTCTCTAGTGGCTAGCATTCAGTCTTAGGATTCCTAGAGAGAGGATCTTGCCGCCTTGGGTCTGAGGATTCAGTGGAGGTAAAAAGTGGCTCCATTACTTCTCTGATCTTTCAGCATTTAGTCGGATATATAATTCCAGATTTTCAATATTAAGACCAACTAGAATTTGCGCTACAAGGGAATCAGATTTCCTGGGGCTGGAGTCATTGGCTTCCTAATAGGTACACTGGGAGCTGAGATTGGGTCTTCTGCAAGAACAATATTGTGCACTTAACTGCTAAATCATCTCTCTAGCCACTCTGAGAAAACGATTTTTATAGAGTCGAAATACACAAAATGTGCTCAAATTTGATTCACAATTAAGGAAATGGGCTTTGAGCATGTGCTCGGCGAAGCGAGTGAGGGCGGTGTCAGTTGGATGTCTCAGAAAAAGAGCATTGCATGCAGAGGCTTGCACGTGCAAATGCCCTGAGGCAGGAATGTACTTGCTGCCATCCCCAGCGAAGCCAGAGTGGGAGTAGAGTGACCAAGGGGCAGGAGGGACAGGGGAGGTCCCAGAGCATGATACCCATGGCCATGCAAGGACATGGAATTTTCATCTCAGTTTGAGAAGCTCTGAGTGACGTGATCTGTTTAAGTGAAGTCATCAGGATTGTCTAGAATGCAGGCTGTGGGTGACAGGGGTGACACTGGAAACCATGAGTCCGGGTAGGAGACTGTTGCAACCTTCAGCTGAGAGAGGTTGAGGGCTTGGAGGAAGGGGGTTGCGGGGAAGATGCATTTGGACTTGAGCTATAACATATTTGCATTCAGTGTTGACGTGATGTGCAGGTGGGTGGGAACTGATGGGGGAGAGAAAGAGGAGTTGGGGTCCTTGAGTCTTTGGCTTGAACTGCTTGGAACGTGAGTGCCACTAAGTATTGAATGTATTTGCAGGAAAGGGGATTGAAGCCTTGTGTTCCTTCATGGTAGGTTTAAAATTACAGTGTGGAAGCCAAGAGGGCTGGTGGGGAGACAGTGTGGACCAGAGAGTATTGAGGACTAGACTGAATCAGGGGCACTGGATGTGAATGACCATCATTGTCCAGAGGGGAGAGAGGGTGGGCAGGGTTGTGGGTGAAGGGCCAGGTTAAGAGAGCTGGAAGGTTAAGAGAGCTTCCAGGTGGAAGACGGCATGTCATAGGGGATCTCTGCTGCTGGTTTTCTGTGCCTTGGATGTCAAGACCCAAAGAAGCCACCGCTGGAATCTTCAGGGACTGTTTTTCTCAAAATTACTAAGTAAGTAAATAAATAAATAAATCCACTTCCCATCTCCACTAGAAGGAAGGCTGCTGATTTGCAGGGCTCCCCAGAGGTGGTGAAAGGAGCTGAGAAACAGCTTCTAGCAGTTCTGCCCCTACCCCCACACCTTCCTAGAACAATGGAATCTTTCTGTGAGACACCACGGAGGGGATGCAGGAAGTAGGGGTTAAGCAAGGGGGCAAAGCCGCTGCGGAGCGTGATTTCCCTGCTAATAAGCAGCTTACGGGGCTGGCAGATCACAGCCTCCCTGTTAAGTGTTTCTGTGTTTTTTCAAATGCAGCTGTCACTGCCCATTAGTTTCAGGGGTGCTCCCTAAATGGAGATGTCAGCCCTTGGGAGGCAGAGCCCGGGATCTGTTCTCTGCCTGCTGTGTCCTTGGAGGGGGATGGGCAGCTTGGTGACTGGGATCTAATTATCAACGTAGTCTGGACCACACCTGCCTCACTGACTGTCCTGGGTAGATGCTCTAGCCTCATTTAGCTCCTGGCAGCAGATCCAACCTCCTTGTCATCGGGGTTCGCCAGAGAGGCCTCCGGCATAGGGACAGGGGATGAAGCCAACTAGGGTACTTAAACCACAGGCACCCATTCCAGGAGTGGAGTGAGCAGTTTTGCCTGATGGAATCATGGATCTAAAAGCCTAGGCAGAAAAGCTGATCTGTTTGAGCAGTTGCAAAAGAGAGATGCCTTCCCCTTTCAAGTTTTTGTCTCAGTAGGTTGCCAGCAGCTTGGAGTTTGGCCACTAAGCATGGGGCTAGAGTGTTGCTCAGCAGTTAAGCACTCACTGCCCATGCAGAGAACCCCGGGTTCCATCCCTGACACCATGAAAACAAACAGATGTGGTCTTTGCTCAGCTGTGCCCAGCATAAGAATATTCAAAAGGTCAAAAGACAGTAGAACCCATGTCCTTATCCCAGGAGCCGCTTTCCAAGATCTCCTGGGCCAGGGTTACCTGAAATGGTAGATATCACCAAACCCTCTATAGAAAGTTCTTTCATTTAACATATAAATTACATGTAGTAAAAGATTAAAGACTAATAAGCAGGTCAATTATA
This sequence comes from Microtus pennsylvanicus, assembly GCF_037038515.1. Lineage (NCBI taxonomy): Eukaryota > Metazoa > Chordata > Mammalia > Rodentia > Cricetidae > Microtus > Microtus pennsylvanicus. The sequence goes on along the minus strand of NC_134583.1, from coordinate 63,846,714 downwards.
ATAATATAGTTCATTAGAAGATTTTTTTTCTCCTGATATCCTAATGGTTCTGGACACAGTTATTGACAGGTAACTAAAAGAAATCATGGATGGCGGGGAACATTCTAGGCCTTGCCTTGTCTCAAATGTATCCCATTGCCCAAAGTCCACATTCTTTGTTTGTTTTGAGTCAGGGACTCATTGTGTAGCCCTGGCTGGCCTAGAACTCCCATTGTAGAACAGGCTGGCCTTGAACTTACAAAGATCTGCCTGCCTCTGCCTCCTGAGTGCTGGGATTAAGGGCGTGTACTTCTGCACCTGGCCTCCAAGTCCACACTCTTTAGAATGACTTTCTATGGGCACCTTCCATGGTGACCTTTCTGGTCCATCACCCTCTGCCATTATCTACCAGCTGCAACACACTAGAACCTTCTGGTCCATCACCCTCTGCCATTATCTACCAGCTGCAACACACTAGAACCTTCTGGTCCATCACCCTCTGTCCTTACCCACCAGCCTGTACCACACTAGAGCCTTCTGGTCCATCACCCTCTGTCCTTACCCACCAGCCTGTACCACACTAGAGCCTTCTGGTCCATCACCCTCTGTCCTTACCCACCAGCCTGTACCACACTAGAACCTTCTGGTCCATCACCCTCTGTCCTTATCCACCAGCCTGTACCACACTAGAGCCTTCTGGTCCATCGCCCTCTGTCCTTACCCACCAGCCTGTACCACACTAGAGCCTTCTGGTCCATCGCCCTCTGTCCTTACCCACCAGCCTGTACCACACTAGAGCCTTCTGGTCCATCGCCCTCTGTCCTTACCCACCAGCCTGTACCACACTAGAACCTTCTGGTCCATCGCCCTCTGTCCTTACCCACCAGCCTGTACCACACTAGAGCCTTCTGGTCCATCGCCCTCTGTCCTTACCCACCAGCCTGTACCACACTAGAGCCTTCTGGTCCATCGCCCTCTGTCCTTACCCACCAGCCTGTACCACACTAGAGCCTTCTGGTCCATCGCCCTCTGTCCTTATCCACCAGCCTGTACCACACTAGAGCCTTCTGGTCCATCGCCCTCTGTCCTTACCCACCAGCCTGTACCACACTAGAACTTTCTGGTCCATCGCCCTCTGTCCTTACCCACCAGCCTGTACCACACTAGAGCCTTCTGGTCCATCGCCCTCTGTCCTTATCCACCAGCCTGTACCACACTAGAGCCTTCTGGTCCATCGCCCTCTGTCCTTACCCACCAGCCTGTACCACACTAGAGCCTTCTGGTCCATCGCCCTCTGTCCTTACCCACCAGCCTGTACCACACTAGAACTTTCTGGTCCATCGCCCTCTGTCCTTACCCACCAGCCTGTACCACACTAGAGCCTTCTGGTCCATCGCCCTCTGTCCTTACCCACCAGCCTGTACCACACTAGAACTTTCTGGTCCATCGCCCTCTGTCCTTACCCACCAGCCTGTACCACACTAGAGCCTTCTGGTCCATCGCCCTCTGTCCTTACCCACCAGCCTGTACCACACTAGAACTTTCTGGTCCATCGCCCTCTGTCCTTACCCACCAGCCTGTACCACACTAGAGCCTTCTGGTCCATCGCCCTCTGTCCTTACCCACCAGCCTGTACCACACTAGAACTTTCTGGTCCATCGCCCTCTGTCCTTACCCACCAGCCTGTACCACACTAGAGCCTTCTGGTCCATCGCCCTCTGTCCTTACCCACCAGCCTGTACCACACTAGAGCCTTCTGGTCCATCGCCCTCTGTCCTTACCCACCAGCCTGTACCACACTAGAACTTTCTGGTCCATCGCCCTCTGTCCTTACCCACCAGCCTGTACCACACTAGAGCCTTCTGGTCCATCGCCCTCTGTCCTTACCCACCAGCCTGTACCACACTAGAACTTTCTGGTCCATCGCCCTCTGTCCTTACCCACCAGCCTGTACCACACTAGAGCCTTCTGGTCCATCGCCCTCTGTCCTTACCCACCAGCCTGTACCACACTAGAGCCTTCTGGTCCATCGCCCTCTGTCCTTACCCACCAGCCTGTACCACACTAGAGCCTTCTGGTCCATCGCCCTCTGTCCTTACCCACCAGCCTGTACCACACTAGAGCCTTCTGGTCCATCGCCCTCTGCCATTCTCCACCAAGACCTTGTGTCTCCCACCTGTTCCACCTCTCCCCATTAGTTTCTACACACCCTGCCGCTAGAAGGGAGTCACTCCCTGAGAGGCTTTTTCTGGTCCTCCTCTATGTCCCTATAGCCCATGTGGACACAGGAACCAAGAAATCACTAGAGTAACAAAAAATTTAGAATCATCTATTAACCAATAGGGAAAAGTGAAATAATGACACATCTAGTTGATGTATCACCATGCAAAAAAATCTTTGAAAAGTTAAGAAACAAGATGTAAAAGGATACCAAACAACATTATTTTATATATAATTTCTAAAAGAATATAATGAGTTTTAATTCTATAAATTACAGTGTGTGGCAATGAGAGCCTTGTTTGAGTCAGGGTCTCTTTGCTGCTGCCGTCTGTATCGCCAGACTCCGAACTGGCTGCCCTGAGAGTTTCTGGGGTTTTCCTGTCTCTAGCCACCTTCTTTAGCTTTGTAGGAACTGTGGGACTTCTAAATCAAGCCCTCAAGTTGCTATGGAAGTGCACGAACCATTGAGCCACCCCTCCAGCCCAGGAAGGGTCTTTTGTGTTTGATAGCAAGTTTGTCTTGTTTCTGTTTTCTTAATTATAATTTAAAAATAGCGCACCAAATATGTCTAAACGCCACCCCCTCAAAGAAGCTGTTCTCTGTCTCCTCCAAATCAAGTAGCTCCCACATTCTCATCTCTTGATAGTCTCCACCAGGACACCCCGTTCCGTGTTATCAGCAAAACACACCACCTATATACCTCAGTCTGTCTCATGCATTCAGTTCACCCTACTATCTCCTATTTCCTCTAGAATAGAAGATCTACGAGGGCACAGTCATTTTTGTTGTTATTGTTGAACACTCTGTTTTTAATACCCAGGACAAGCACTCCATGTTATTGAACGGATCAACAATGGAGTCTCATCTGTGCTGATGATAAACCAGGTGCTGAGCAGAGCATCCCCAGGCATCCTGTCTCATTAGCCCACGTAGCTCTCCAAGGTGCTCATCACACAATGAGGGAATGGGATTACAGGGCTTAAATGTCCATGATTTGATCCCGCAGGCGACAGACTCAACCCCTTCTGTCAGTCATCTCCCTCGGTAAAAACAAACATCTAAAAGGCACCAAATGAAACAAGGTCTACCATGTCATGTGTATCATGTAGGTGTGTGTGCACTTGTGAGGAGGTTGCTTGTGCCTGTGAGGGTGCACACACTCTGTGAGCACAAGATAGACCGGAAGAGGATGTTAGGCACCCCCCTAGTGCCTTGAGATAAAGTTTATTTCTGAACCTGAGACTCGTCATCTGGGCTAGCCTGGCCGGCAGCTAGTTAGCTGCAGGGATCTGCCTGTCTCCCCTTCCCCAACATTGGGGTTATAAGGCCTCAGTGACCTTAACATGACCCTAACAGTGACTCCTGTTAACCCGGCTTTTATGTGGGTGCTGAGAACTCTATCAGGTCCTCGGTCTAACCCACTGCATTATTTCCCCAGCTCCAGATAATAATAGCTTTGTTAAGTGACTGTTTTGGTCTTTGCTCCGGGTGATTGGGTGAAGGAGACGGATGCTTTTTATCCTTTAAGCAGGTTTGGAGTCTTTATTTTTAATGCGCTTAAAAAAAAAAAAAGACTAAGGTGGAATACCCAGTAAACGTTTTCCATGTCAATAAAGTATCTTTTTTTTTCTCATTTATTCTTCACCGTTCATCCACATGGCTGCTGGAAATAAACTGTCATAGTTACTCTCCTTTCTATTTGTCTGCTTTTAAAGACCCAATTCCCACCAATCTGCGAAATAGGTAGGGGAAAGATTATCTCATCGCAGCAGGAAAATTGAAAAATTGACACTCTATTTGGGGTCCCCTTGGAGTAAATCAGAAGAGGCAAAATCCAGGAATTCTTTGGTTCTGTCATGGGCTTTCTACTGTACCCCACTCTCTCAGAGTATGCCCTCCACCACGCGGCACGGCCTTGTAAGCTCAGATGACCTGAGTATAGCCCCAGCTTCATCTTTCCCAGCTTAACCTGTCAGCACATTAAGCTAAGCTTCCAACATTCACACCTCGTGAGGGCAGAGATGGGCAGATGCCCAGACTTTAGACTGAAGGCTTCATTATTAATGATGCTATTATTGTGTTATGCTCAGTAACAAGATTCACTAGTAGGGTCATTCTGCTTATTACGGTCAGCCATTTTCTTGTGAAGTTTATTACCAAGCTTAAAAGGAAGCTTTGTACTTGGAAGTTGCATATGAATTCAAATGAAGATGGTGGTTGTATGTGATCCCATGTAAAGAGTACAAAGACTCATTCTGTTTTGAAGCCAGGTAGCAAACTGAAATAGTTGCTGCCCCTCTCAGAATGGGGCAGTTGGGTCCTGCCCTTGGCATTCTTCTGTTGATTAATTCTTTGGAATCTTAATAATTATTTTTTCCAAATCTTAAGAAGATGAAACAGACAACTTGTTAAGAAAAACATGGAAATGTAATCAAAATTTTAGAATAAGAGCTGTTGCTGTTTTTTACACATCCAGTGTTGAGTACAGCTACATCCCATGCCAAAGGCTGACTCTGTTCTGCCAGTGAACATATGGTGTGGTCATGGTGTACTCTGGCTAGTGTGGCTCTCAGAGGCTCTGTCCTAACCCACCCAACACGGAAAATTCCTCTCCAGTTAGCTATAAGCATAGCAAGAATCTACCACTTAAACTCTGAGATCCAAGTCTGGGGAGGTATAGAGGCTGTGAGGTGTGGGGGACTGTGATGTACAGGCGCTGTGAGATGTGGGGGCTGTGAGGTCTGGGGTCCGTGAGCTGTGGGGTCCGTGAGGTGTAGGATCCGTGAGGTATGGGGGGGTCTGTGAGGTGGGTGCTGTGAGGTGTGGGGGCTGTGAGGTGAGGTTTGGGGGTCTATGAGGTAAGGTGTGGGGTCTATGAGCTGTGGGGTCTGTGAGGTATGGGGGGGTCTGTGAGGTGTGGGATCTGTGAGTTGTGGGGACCGTGAGGTACGGGGGCTGTGAGGTGCCGGAGCTGTGAGGTGCGGGGGCTGTGAGGTGCGGGGGCTGTGAGGTTTGGGGTCTGTGAGATGTGGGGTCTGTGAGGTGTGGGGGTTGTAAGGTGTGGGGGTCTGTGAGATGTGGGGTCCATGAGGTATGGGGGCTATGAAGCTGTGGGGTCTGTGAGGTGTGGGGGCTGTGAGGTGTGGGATCTGTGAGCTGTGGGGGCTGTGAGGTATAGGGGTCTGTGAGGTGTGGGGGCTGTAAGGTGTGGGGGTTGTGAGGTTGGACGCTCTGAGGTGTTGGGAGCTATGAGGAATGGGGGCTGTGAACTATAGGAAGAGCTGCATGGTGCAAGCAGGACCTAGGGCTTCAGTTAGATAGTCTAGGAAAGCTGCATGCTCAGGCAAGAAGGGTCCATTTTCAGTTCTAGCAAGACTCACTTCCTTGAAGAGACATTTCAAGCAGGTACACACACCATTGCTGAGTTGTTTTGAAAATGGATTTAGGGATGGCGCTATTTTGGGCTTGTTTTTAAGGATATGCACTTTGTTAATAACAAATAGACTTTGTTATTTCTTTCTGGGTTACAGGCAGATCTTAACTCTCCAAATCTACTGTCATTGGATATGACTTTTTATAGAGTTGAAGTTTCTACCAGAAGTAGCTGGGGAGACAGGAAAATCAACAAACACAGCATCATGAAACGGGAAGAACTCTGAAAGGAGGAGGCCTAGGAGGTAAATAAGTTGCTCAAGAGCTTCCTATGCAAGCATTGGGGCCTGAGTTCAATCCCCAGAAGCCATGTAAAAAGCCCGGCACAGTGGCAAACACCTGTAGTCCAGTACTGAGTGGGTGGAGACAGACAGATTCATTGGCCAGCCAGCCTAAGCTAAACTCAGGTGAGAACCAGGTCAATAAGAGACTCAAATAAATAAATAAAAATAAATAAATAAATATTAAAATAATGGACAGATCTGAGGAGTGACATTTAAGTTCTCCAGCCTCCATGCACTTATGCACCCACACACAAATATGCTTGGGCACACACACACACACAGAATAGAGAGATTCTGAATTTAGCTTACAGATACACAGTTGTCCCTCATTAGTTCCAAATATCTTTTTGTTTCCTTAAGTACCTCAGTTCTTGAATGCTGCAGATCCTTATATAAAATGTGGGCAGAACCTACATACATAGAGTATGAATCAGTTGACATAGGATACCTAACATGATGCAAATGCTATGCAAGCAGTTTTTAACCTATTCCACTCCGGGAATGATGGCAAGATAGTGTTCTAACATGTTCTACAGAGACACAAAATTCATCCATGGTTGGTTGAATCCATAGATATAGAACCTGGGGACACAAAAGGTCAACAGTATTCACATATTCAAGAACTTATTAAAATAAAGCAGAGTTTAATGTGTTGATCAGTATCACCTCCAAGGCGAAGAGACTAGAGCAAGGAGCAGAGGTGGCCCACATTCAGATGCGTTTAGAAGGGGAATTCTGAGCTTTCATCTAGGTTGCCATCTTAATTGGCTAGTGTTTTTAAAAATCAACCAAGATTCGGCAATTTTGTGTATATGTTTAAGTAAATATGTGCATATAGAGAAAGTTGTATGTAGTTATATGCGGTACTTATATGGAACATGAAGTATTTCTTGGCTTGTATACTTCTCTATAGTGTTCTGAAGAAGCTAGGACATGAAAGTCACTCGAAGAGAGGGCAACAACGCTCCTAGCAAGAGAGGTAGGAGACCTAATTTCACTGTGTAGCCTTTAAAAAATACTCCTTGACTAAAAGTATACAATGGAAGAAAGAGAGCATCTTCAACAAATGGTGCTGGCAAAACTGGATGTCAATCTGTGGAAGAATGAAAATAGATCCATATCTATCACCATGCAAAAAACTCAAGTCCAAATGGATTAAAGACCTCAATATCAGTCTGAACACACTGAACCTGACAGAAGAGAAAGTGGGAAGTACTCTGCAACATATGGGCACAGGAGATTACTTCCTAAGTATATCCCCAGCAGCACAGACATTAAGGACAACATTGAATAAATGGGACCTCCTGAAACTGAGAAGCTTCTGTAAAGCAAAGGACATTGTCACTAAGACAAAAAGGCAACCCATTGACTAGAAGATCGTCACCAACCCTGCAACAGACAAAGGTCTGATCTCCAAAATATATAAAGAACTCAAGAAACTAGACTTTAAAATGCTAATTAACCCAATTAAAAAATGAGGCACTGAACTGAACAGAGAATTCTCAACAGAAGAAGTTCAAATGGCCAAAAGACACTTAAAGTCATGCTCAACCTCCTTAGCGATCAGGGAAATGCAAATCAAAACAACTTTGAGATACCATCTTACACCTGTCAGAATGGCTAAAATCAAAAACACCAATGATAGCCTTTGCTGGAGAGGTTGTGGAGTAAGGGGTACACTCATCCATTGCTGGTGGGAATGCAAACTTGTGCAACCACCTTGGAAATCAGTGTGGCAATTTCTCAGGAAATTCGGGATCAACCTACCCCAAGATCCAGTAATCTCACTCTTGGGAATATACCCAAGAGATGCCCTATCATATGACAAAAGCATTTGTTCAACTATGTTCATAGCAGCATTATTTGTAATATCTAGAACCTGGAAACAACCTAGATGCCCTTCAATGGAAGAATGGATGAAGAAAGTGTAGAATATATACATATTAGAGTACTACTCAGCAATAAAAAACAATGACATCGTGAATTTTGCATGCAAAATGGATGGAAATAGAAAACACTATCCTGAGTGAGGTAACCCAGACCCAAAAAGATGAACATGGGATGTACTCACTCATAATTGGTTTCTAGCCATAAATAAAGGACACTGAGCCTATAATTTGTGATCCTAGAGAAGCTAAATGAGAAGGTGAACCCAAAGAAAAACATATAGTCATCCGCCTGAATATGGGAAGTAGACAAGATTGCCGGGCAAAAACTGGGAACTTGGGGGTGAGGTGGGATAGGGGTAAGGGGAAATGGGGTGAGAAAAGTGAGAAGAGGAGGATGGGGGGATCTTGGGGGAATGGGATGGTTGGGATAAAGGAAGAGTGGATATGGGAACAGGGAAGTATATATCCTAATTAAGGGAGCCATCTTAGGGTTAGCCAGAGACTTGACTCTAGAGGGGCTAGCAGGTGTCCAGGGAGATGTCCCCAGCTAGTACCTTGGGCAACTGAGGAGAGGGAACCTGAAATGGCCCTATCCTATAGCCATATTGATGAATATCTTGCATATCACCTTAGAACCTTCATCTGGCGATGGATGGAGATAGAGACAGAGACCCACATTGGAGCACCGAACTGAGCTCCCAAGGTCCAAATGAGGAGCAGAAGGAGGGAGAACATGAGCAAGGAAGTCAAGACTGTGAGGGGTGCACCCACCCACTGTAACAGTGGGGCTGATCTATTGGGAGCTCATCAAGGCCAGCGGGACTGGGACTGAATAAGCATGGTATAAAACCGGACTCTCTGAACATGGTGGACAATGAAGGCTGATGAGAAGCCAAGGACAATGGCACTAGGTTTCGATCTTACTGCATGAACTGGCTTTGTGGGAGCCTAGCCTGTTTGGATGCTTCAGTTGCTCGCTGCACGACTTTGGATGTGATTGGAAGTTTGATATTTTTCAGATTTTCTTTAAAGGAGATCAAAGCATGAAGTAATGAGGTCAAGAAAGACCTTGGGCCTGTGAGAGCAGGCAATTTCCAGGTCATGGATGACTCAATGGGAGAAATGTCAACTGAGTGTCAGGAGCTGATTATACCAGAAAGGAAGAGAGAACCAATGGTCACTAACCAGAACCAGCTAGAACCAGCCATCTTGACTAAGTCCGTGTACAAAGTTAGGTGGTGAAGCTGACTTCACAGTAAGCAGAGACTTCATAGTAAGTAAGTTCCTGAGAAGAGGTTTTTAAGATGAAAACAAGCTGGCAGAAGAGGACCAGAAAGGAGTCAGAATGGATAGCTTGTCTACACAGTGGACATCTCCTCTCCCAGCAACAGAGAAACATATTCTTTCTTACTCATCATGCTTTGGTTAGCCAGGAATAGAGCTACTCTCTTGGCTCAGGGGGACAGATGACCCAGACCAAGCCAATTAGCATAATCCATCCCCCCTGGTGACATGCAATTGAAAAGAAGCATATGGCCTACTATTGCCTCATAAGATTAAGTCTAAAGCTACCAGGAATTTAGGGGAAAAGACTCTTTCGTGGAAGTTTCTGGGAACCTCAGGAGCTGAGCTGTTTGCTGCCCCTTGTGCTGGTGATGTTGACTAAGCATAAATGTGAACTTGATCACATCAAGAGATGTCAGTCGAGCGTACTTCTGGGATTCTTTCCAGAGACAACTGGATCTCAAGGCTCTAACCTATCCAATGCTTAATCCAACAGTAAATTTGAATTTTGAATGGACTTTTGGAGGTGATGGAACTGTGGAAGGTGGAACCTAACCAAAGGAAGCAGTTTGCTGGGGATGCTATCCCTTTCCTGTCTCTTTCTGTTTTCTAGCTGGGATGTGATGGGCAGTTCTGCTCTATCATGCTTTTCCGCTGCAAGGCTCTGCCTCAGACAGCCTCATACCTAAGGAAATGGCTGGCCATGGACTCACACTCTGAGCCCAAATAAATCTCCTCCTACGAGTAGTTTCTGTTAGGAACTTGTCACACAGGTCAAGGTCTTACTAGCCCAAGGACCACAAAGTCTTCTGAGAAGAACAATTGATTAGAATTAGCAGAAGCAATCAAAGGAGATAGGAAATGGCATCTCCTTCCCACTGACTGAGACCACGGGTCAAGTCACACCTTAATAATTAAGGGTTTCCCTTCAAAGTCAGCATGAATCAGGAGCCTAATTCCAACCATAAGAACTCTGGTTAATGTGAAGGGAAACTGGGAACAGATGTCTATAGAGAGATGGGAGGATGGTGGTCAGAGCAGGGATGGAGTGAAGTCACACAAAGAGGAGATAATGGTGGTCAACAGCTATACCCTGATAGGCCAGGAGGTGAAGGGGTAGGACTTCAAATTACTTGATGCTCAGACTTAGTTGCTGGGTGACCCTGGGTAAGTTACTTAGCTTGTGGATCTGAGTGTGTTTTTTTAGATGTATCGGGAAATGAACATTAACTCCTCTCTCAAGGGGTTCGTGTGTGGGTGCAATGCGCTCAGTCAAGTTCCTACAGCTCTACATTCTCTAGGAAAAGTAAATAATTCAGCTACCATAACTGACTTGTTTTTAATGCTATAAATAGAACTAGCATAATAACAAAGCCCTGCATCTTAGCTCTGTCATATTCCCTGAGTGAGTCACTTAGCCCAACCTCTGGCCCTCTGTTCATTGGTTGGATAAAGGAGCTAAATTTCCCTTTCTCAGGCAGTCTTTCAATACTTGACTTCTATTGTATTCCACTCATTATTGTCAGACACACCCTAACAGTTCCGTGGTCTCTCAGAGCACAGGCATGTCCCATCCACCATTTCTGTTCAGCTGCTGATTTCCCTTCCAGGGGTCAGCTCAAAGTCACACACCTGGCAAGAGATTTGGGAACTTTGGTTGGCCCAGGCACTCGATAAAATTTCCAGTATCTGAAGGGAACCTGATTTGATCTTTACTCTAAATGGACTCTCCATGGGGACAGAGGGAAGATGGAAACAGATGGGATGTCAGATCTCAGGCTGTGTTTCTAACTGACTCTGGTCTACCTGTTGGCTACTCTAGGTATTTTTGTTATGGTCTCTGCAAATTCTGTCCCGCAGGTGTGCACACAGAACCTCCAGAGCAGACTATCAAAACATCTCTTTCCAGAGCCTAAGCCTAGATCCTCCTTTAGGATGCTGCCCTACCCTGCTCTCAGTCCACGCCTACTGTCTCCGTGAGACTTGAAACCCAAGCTTTCAGAAGAAGGCAATCTGCGTCTGCATCTTTTCCAACTCTGCCAGTGAACTGAAAAAGGTGTGAATATACTGCTTACTTGTTACAGTATTTTAAAATGAATGTTAAGTCACTTGAACTGTAAGAGTTCTCAGTCTTTTCTTTTCCTTATTATGAGATAAACACTATTGGTTGTCATGGATCTCCATTAGCACGGTCCCAGACTTTACCAGGTGCTCCAAATTCATACAATAGTCTTTCCAGGGATTTCAGGCAGTGCGGAGTTCAGAGCTCAAGTCCTGACTCTGCCACCCTCTACTGCTAGATTGTAAGAAGCTTTTTAACTTCTTTAGGCTTCCCCCTCCCCCATCGTTACCATGACGGTAACAACACCTATGTTGAAGAAGCTGCTGTGAGAAATGGCATGAGATGATGCCTAAAAGACACTCAGGACAGTGTCCAGCACAGGCAAGAACTCAATATGTTTTCTAATATGTTTGAATAATGTAGGTTTTATCAGAATTACTTTAAGTCACAATGTTCAAACAGCTATTGTTCTCTTGAGTATTTGGTACTTTGGAGGGGTTAAGTTCAATGCTTAAATAAATCATACCGACTAGAAGTTAGATCCCTTCTTAAGCCTTGAATTTGGAGTTTGAATAGCAAACACACAAAGGTTACACTTTCTGGCTTCGATTCAGAAATGTCAGGACATCAAACACACCTTCCGCCACATGCACACCGAGACACTTACTCATACAGTAGAAAGGGCAATTGGGTTTGGAGGAGAATGTCACACGAGCGGAGCTGCAGCTCATTAAGGGGCGCTGAAGCTTTTGACTTTATAAACAATGCTTTCAAGTGACAGAGCCACCGAGAAACCAAGTCCTGTGGGTATGAGCTCTTCCTGAAGCAGTGGCACCTTTGGACTCTCAAAGGATATGGGCAATGTGTGTGTGAGTGGAGGGGCTGTCGTCCATATATGGAAGTCAGAAAACTATCTCAAGTGTTGGTCCTTGGCATCCACCTTATTTCAGATATTAGGCAGGGTCTCCTTGTTCACAGCTGCATAGACCAGGATAGCTGACCCTCAGGCTTCTAGGGATTTCTTGTCTCTGTCTCCCATCTGACTGTTGTTAGAAACACATGCCATTGTGACCAATACACTCAACTCATAAGTGGGTTCCAGAGGTTTGGATTTAGGTCCTCATGCTTATGCAGCAAGCCCTCTACCCACCAAACCATCTCCCCAGACCCAGCCATTTAGGGTCAAAATTTGAAAACGGCATAGATCTCAAAGGGGCCAAGGGACCCTGCAAGGAGCCTTATATCTTGAAAGATTCCTAGGCTCTCCTAGTGTAGAAATGTCTGGAAATGATGAGGCTTTATGTAAATAGGAAAGATAAGAATAATCAACAAGAGCAGAAATGACGGGAGTCAGCCTGTTGGAGATGGGAGAGGCCTGACGTGCAGGCTGGAGAGGGAAGAAGAAGGGACCAAGCATGGTGATCATGTCTCTATGGGCTGGGTGGTTGCTTACAAGTCAATGCAAGGAGGTAAAGGAAGATGATCTGTCTTCTTTGGTACTGGAGACTGAATTCAGAGTCTCTTGCCAGCTAGGCAAACACTCTCATGGACTTTAACAGTTAGTGGTCTTTCTATTTTTATTTTTGAGACAAGGTCTCTCTGCATCACACAGGCTAGCCTGAATTCATTCCAAACAGGCATGTCTGGAACTTGTGATCTTCTAGTGTAAGACTTCTGAGTGACTGGAACCATAGACCTGTGCCAACAGGACCAGCTGAAAGGTGATCTTAATAGCTACTTCTCAGAGAGAATCCATGATCAAACTGCTCATATTTCCAGGGACTGGTCGAGCTGCACTCACCAACAGGGGGTGAGTGCATACACATGCCAGCACTTAAGACTCTATGGACTTCATGAAATGGATGTCCTGTGCCTGCCTTCCTTTCCCTGTGCTCTTCAGATACCTGCTTCTACGCTGATGGTTGGATAAGGTGATCTCAAGGTCATCTCAACGAGGCAGCTGGACAGTGGGCTGCTGCAAAACCTATGTTAGGACATTCCCGAGAGCCTCTCAGAGATGGGATGACAGGACTTTGTCATAACATGGGAACCCCAGGAAAATCTCCAACAGGCATTTCAGTTCCACCACGGCACACTAGCACTTCTCATACCATGATGTCAGCGTACCGTTTCACAGTAAAATACAGACATTCAAGAAGGCACAGCCTCAAAGCACCCTCTGCTATTGCACAGCAAAATTCTGAGATGCATCTTCCAGGCACAAGGATGACCTGGCCACAGTTCTCAGCATAAACAGTCACCTCAACTGCTGTGTCCTCCCACTGACAGAAGGAATACAACTTACAGGGTGAGCACACCCTACTCTGTGCCCTGCAAACTGTGCTCTGAGCAGCAGGCGCTTTCCTGATAGTTATTCCCTTGGATCTTCTTCTACCAGGGCCAAACTCTGGTATGCTGGGCTTTACACTGAAAGAACAATCATGTGATTTCTGTTCGCCTATCTTCCATGCCATAACAGGCACTGAGTTGCCTACAAGATACCAGGAACTGGAGAAGGCCTGAGGATGCCAAGTGAGCATCCCCCGAAAGGCTCCCAATTGGCTCCACCCTACCCATGTTCTCACAGCCTCCTGCCTGGATTATTGACAGAGCCTCCAGTTGCTTTCCTCAGTTTCACACTTTTGTCCCCTTATTAGTCAGTATAATTCTTCTAAAGCCTAGTGTTAGGCCATTATTTCTCTGCTCACAGTTTGGATTAAAAGCCAAAGATCATATAGTGTTCAACACCATCTCTCCTTCCCAAAGCCTCTCTGGTTTTTCTCCTTACCCACTGAGCTCAGATACCTACACTCTGGTATCTTTCAAATATCTCCAGCAAGCTATCTTATAGCCTTTCCATGTGTTCCTAACACCTTATGCATGCCCCAGTCTTCCATGCATACACGGTTCCCTCCTTCGTCTTCTGGTCTAGCAATAGGAAACTTGCGTGGAATGCAAAATCCCGGGATCCACCCTCAGCAGTTTGTACCAGACTTTCAGGGGGACTTGTGCACACATGCAAAAGGAGCACTGATGCCTACTGCACTGGACCACCTGTGCAAGGACAGATAGCTGCAATCTGCAGCCCTCTCCGTGCAGTACCAAGGGTATAGTGCACTGCACCTTCCGATCCTTCTGCAGCATCCTCTCCCTGTGCACACTGTGCAGCCAAAAGGAGCCATGACAGCTTGCAGTGCAGCAGGCAAATTATAGCCCTTTATAAATACGATAGTAACTTACACAACAACCAATTTATCAGAGACACCCTGCTGTACATAAGAAAAACACCTTTTACTTTAATATACAGCTCTAAAGAATCCTTTATGCCCCATAACAGGGTGTGTTACAGCATCTCGTTTTATGATCATTCATTCATTTATTCAGTAAAAAAAAATTCCAGCCCCTATTATGTGCTAAAACTTCAGCGAGGCATTGGGTCTGACACTGAAAAACCACGGCCACAGTCTAGTCAAAACGACAGATGTTAAATTGAGCAAACACTTGCAAGAACATGGGATGAGTCTGTGAACAGGAGGCAAGCAGGTCCCAACTCGGGAATCAAGAGGAGCCTCCCTGAGGAGGTGATGTTCTTTGGATTTAATGAGGCAACACCTAGCTTCCAGAGGAGGGAGAGGAACAGGGGAAGGACTCTGGGTATCCCAGTCAATGGTTTTGCATTGGTAAAGCTGGCAAAGAGAGAAAAGGCTGGATGTTAAAGAAATAAAAGAAACCCAGGAGCATTGGTCCTTGGAGCTAGAAGCCCAGACTGTGGGAGGGATACCTGGTCTTGGAAGGACTCAAAAGCCGCATATGCCAAAGACCAATAGGTATTATGATGAGGTACCAGAAAGCTGGTGGGGGTTGCAAACAAGAGATTAATGTGACCAGATACACATTAAAGACACTATTGTATGGAGCTTGGGAGATAGCTCAGTCAGTAAATGGCTTTCCACATAAGCAGGAGGATCTGAGTTCAAATCCCCAGCATCCATGGCAAAAACAGGCACGGTATTTTTAATCTGTAATTCTAGTGATGAGGAATGGGGAAGACAGGAAGATTTCAGTGGGCTTGCTCGACCAGTCAGAGTATGTGAAACATTGAACTACAGATTGAGTGAGAGACCCTGTCTCAAAAGAATAAGGTGGAGTGGGCCAGAGGCAGACACTCAGTGTTGACCACCAGCCTCCATGTACATGAGCATGCGTGTCTCCTTCCACAGGAACACACACACACACACGCACACACACACACCATTACTTTGTACCCTATGACAATACAACAACCTAGTATCTTTTCGTATAGTTCCAAAAAATGCACTGCCAAACTGCTCCTTGCCACAACAGAAGATAGCACTGAGAACAAACAAAACCCATTAAAGCGATTCTAACGAACCACCCATAATAGCACCCTTCGCTGAATTCTGAATATAGTTCTCTGCTTCTGCCCCTTGCGTTTTCTCTCCCTGAACTCACTTAATAGCATGCATAAATCAGGCCCGTTGACAGGTACACACATGGCTTTTAATATCCAACAAGGCACATGGAAGTCTGCACACTTGCCACAGGCATTTCTGAGATGACAGACAGATAAGAAGGATGAGGAAACAAAGATCCTGGGGTGGGGGTGGGATAATCAAACCTGAATTTGCAATATGAGAGGAACATGAGCAGGAAGAATCAAAATGGGAGGACCATGCCTTTGTTACTGTTGTCAGCCCTGTGTGTGCATGTATCACACACGCACACACACACACTTCAGATAACTGTGGTTCAGAAATGATTTTTAGAGCTGGATGCAACCTCACATACCTGTAATCCCAACATTTGGGAAGCTGAGGCTGAAAGATCATGAGTTCAAGGCCAGCCTGGCTGCCACAACCCCCACCCCCACCCCCCGAACCAAAATAATTTAGAAATACAAGGATAAAATGTTGCATATTCACCAAACCCAAGGACACACAGAGAACTAATTTTCTTGCCATTGCTCTCTGTGGTGGTTTGAATGAGAACGTGCCCTATAGGCTCAGAGGTTTGAATGCTTGACCTCTGCTTGGTGGAACTGTTTGGGTGTGCTTAGGAGGTGTGGCCTTGCTGAAGGAGGCAAGTTGCTGAGGGTAGGACTTCTTTGATGTTTCAAAGTCATGCCTTTCTCAGTTCACTCTCTCTGTTTCAGGTTTGCTGCTCTATATGTGAGCCCTCAGCTTTTGCTCCAGCTGACATGCCTGCTGCTTGCTGCCATTATAGATTCTAATTCTTCTGGGATTATAAGTCTAAATAAACTCTTTTCTTCTATAAATTGCCTTGGTCATGGTGTTTTATCACAGCAATGGAAAGTAAACTAACACACTCTCTGAATGATATAAAATAATAGCTTTTTATATTTATATTATTAAATAGGTTTCCTTATAAATATAATATGTGTTTATATTATGTTAATATTAAATATTAGAATTAGTAATTATTATAATTAAATATTGATGCTAGGTATTGATATTATTTTATTTTAATATTATGAATTTATTTGTTATACTGATTATTTATGAAGAATTGCTTATCTTATTTATAAATTTTTATTAAATATTTATAAACATTAAACATATATTTATATATCACTTACTTTTAATATATATAAAAGCTAATCTAGAAATGATTTAAAGTAGGATATGAGTAGGTTCCATTTAAATATTACCCATTTCATATAAGAGACTTGAGCCTCCATGAATTTTGGAATCCTTGAACCAAAACCCCACAGATACTGTGGGACATATGTATTTCTAAATCTATCAAGGGAGATCAAGGTGGGCCCTATTTCCCTTTGAGCTAGTGGTAAAATATCTGGAACCACATGCCCTCTTCTGGCTACTGCATTTTGAAATACATTATTAAACCCACATGAGGGAATGCAGGATATTGTGTGGTTAGAAATAATACCAAGGTAGAACAATTGAAGGCTCTTGTTGACCATTCCTAGCAGTTATTCAATTACATAATTAATATAAGAAGAATTATTGATGTTAATAACTTAATAATTGATGGTACTGGTTTTATCAATGATAGACAGCTACTTTTTCCTATTGTCTATGAGCCAGGCACAGACTAGATGTGCATGTACATGCCCATGCATGCTGTGTGTGTGTGTGTGTACGTGTGCGTGTGTATATGCAGGTACCCATATATGTGCAAAAGCATGTGTGTAAGCCAGAGAACAATCTCTGATGCCAGTTTTCAGAAGCTATCCAATTTGTTTTCTGAGATAGCTTGCCTCATTGTCCTGGAACTCTTCAATTCAGCTAGTCTAGTTTGTCTGCAAGCCTTAGAGAGCCCCCATGTCCACCTCTCTAGAAGTGAAATTAACAGCATGAACCACTGCACTGAACTCAGGTCTTCATGGTTATATGGCAAGGATTTTACCAAATGAGCTACTGCTCAGCCTGTGAACCTTTTACATTCATGATCCTTAGTGGTAATAGTCACAGATAGCATCTCAGTCAGAAGGAACTCCTAACTGCTCACAAATACTACTAACAGGAACTGGCTAAATGTTACCCCTACTTGATCCATCAATACTCCAGGAGGTTACAAAATACTCCACGGGCCACATGTGGGCCATAGATGTGTTTTTATTTGCCCTGAACACTGTTTAATTTTTAAACATTTGTTGCCAATTATGAAGAAATAGTGAGATTTCTGTTAAGAAGTCCTGGTTCCCAGCTTCTAATGGGAGCATGAAGCCTGGGCCTTGCCGAGCCTCAGCTCTTCACCATGGCTTTCCATCCTTCTCCTGTCCCTCACAGCCTGCCTCCTTTCTCTGAAGTACCTGAAACTCAGTCTGTGGTGTCTGCCAAAGTCACCACCCACCCCCAAATGACAGAGGGCCAGTCTCTCGTGTAACTAGCTCTTCTCTCTGCCACCTTCCTCTGGCTTCTGCCACTCTCCCCTGGCCTGAGTGATTCTCTCAGCCTAGAGCATACCTCAGATTCCCCGCAGGGCTTCCTGGACTCACAGCATCCAACTCTGCTACAGGACTTCCTGATTTGGGGTGTCTAGGGTTGGGTCCTAGCTATTTAATTTGAACATGGTTCAGACTGATGCTGTTGCTGCTGGCCCGGGGACCACCATTTGAAAGCCACTGCTCTGCAACCCAAACACAAGCTCCTAATGTCCAGTGGGTTCCGTGCTAATGGACCTAGGCAGAGTAAGGAAAGGCGAGGTTCACATTTTGAGGCCTTACAAGTAGTCTTGCAAAAACTAAGTAGAGGGGGCACTGTTGAGATGACTTAGTGGGGGTTAAATGTGCTAGCATAATGGTTAGAAGAGCTTGGCTTTCCTGAATCCATACAAATGCTGTGTGTGTGTATTTGTGTGTGTGTGTGTGTGTGTGTGTGTGTGAGAGAGAGAGAGAGAGAGAGAGAGAGAGAGAGAGAGAGAGAGAGAGAGAGAGAGAGAGAGAGTCCACTTGTAATTCCAGATCTTAAGAAACTGAGACAGGGCCTTCATATCAACCTGGCTAGCCAAGTCAGTTCTATTAGTGATCTGAGTTTATGTGGGAGACCCTGTCACAGTGAAGAAGGTGGAAAGCAATCAAGGAAGAGCCCAGTAGCCACCTTCAGGTCTCCACCTGCACATGCATACATCCTGGACACAAATATACTCATATACTTGTGTACACACACACATACACACACACACACACACACACACGTCATTACCTTACCTCCGAAACACTAGTTTCCTGAACAAAGAATTTGTTCACCCCTTCCAAATCACCTTTTGATTTATTCCCAGTAGGTTCAGTAAAGGTAGCTGTACTGCCCAGGACAAGCGGTCCCGCCTCTACCCCAGGGCTGAGCACAGACGCTACCTAAGGAACAGTACTACTAACTTGCCTCCCGAAGATCCTAAACCCAAGACACTAACTCCTCTGTGGCATCGCTGCCCACAATAATCAATTCTCTTTGAGAACCTGTCGTGTTCTGGGCTCATCCCAAGTGCCTGCGTGTATCAAAACGTCCTCCACGCAGAAGCCATTATCTCGCTGCACTATGACAAATAAATAGGTCAGAGAGCACTTGACGGGTTTTACCGTCTCTAAAACAGTCAGGAGACAGCAGCTACTCACTGTTGATCGGATGCTCTTAAGAGTGCCGTGCTCTGGCCTGTGTCACTGTTTAAGAGGGATGATACGACACTTGGAAATAACGTCATATGGGTGTGCTTTCAGGAGGGGTTTACAGGATGTCAGGATTCCAAAAATATGCTCACAAGTCTCCCGAGCATCTAGAGAAGGTGGGTCTCCCTCCGTCCCATCCCACAGCAGTTGGGTGACTATGGTCAGTGCATTTAACCTCTGGGAGTCTCTGCCTTCTTCTCCCAGCTCCCAGAACAATAACCAGCCTTCTAGGCTGTTGTGGGGGTTTAATTAGATGTTGTATGTGAAATGCTTAACATGGCACCTAGCACATAATAAATGCTCAAGAAATTAACAATTATCACATCGAAATAACTATCATTATCACCTTCTTCACCTGAAAACTGAGACCCCCTACAACTTTAGGTGTCAATGACAATGTTTATGTTCACTTTTCAGCCTCCTTCAGTAGTTTCACAACATTGTAATAAAATCTCCAGGTCTGCACTGTACTTAACATTAACAAAGAAATACCCACCCAATAGAATCACAGTTCTGATCCAAACAGCCAATGTCCACCTTCCCACCCCAGAAGCCGTCAAGAACCCTACTGGGTCTTTGCGGTGGCAAATTTCTCCCACGGATTATAGGGGAATGGGAAGTGTTTATTCTGCATGAAAGCCTGTCTACATCCAGCCCCCAGGAAGTCTGTGGGTCAGGAGTCTCAACCTCTGTTTCCTGTTCCTTCACCTGGGGAAAGGGCTGGCTGGTGAACCGCTCTCAGTTACCGAATCAGAGGTAGTACTGTATGTCTCTGAATTCAATTGAAATACCATTGAGATAAACAACATGACCTTTTCAATGTCAGTCTGGAGAGAAAATGACACGGTTGAACTGAGGGAGGAAGGAGGGCAAAATTAGATTCCTCATCACATTTCCAGAATACGTCTGGACTCTGCTCACCCAAGAACCATCCCCAAAAAGGTGTCAGCTCAAACAGTTACAGTAATTGAATCAGAGCAGCAGCAGCAACAACAACAACAAAAACCTCCATATCAATTGCCTTCCCCATTATTTACAGAGGCCTGGCTTTGCAATAGAAACCTCCATGTTGGTATCCAGTGACTTGGAAGCAAATGGGAGGGAGGCACCCACAGACATATTCAAGTGGATGTGTCGATGCGCGCATCCCAGAAAGTATTGGAGGCACACACCCGCAAAAGAAAGAACATCTTGTATCTGAGGACCAGCCAGCCAAAGAGGGGAGTTTACTTACAGCTTTTGGTTTATATGGTGGCTGAATCTCCTTGCGTTCGAGCTTCTCCCAGTCAATATACCGGAAAAATGCATGTTCTTTAATGTCTCGTTCCCCTTCGGGTCCACAACCCAGACGCTTGCCTGGGTGTTTGGTCATTAGCTAAAAGAGGGGGAAAGAAAAAAAATAAAACATTGAACAGATTGCAGGCCAGGAAGTGAGCGCCGTGAGAAACAGTTAACCCAATGAGGGAGGAAAGGAGCACAGTACAGAATATCAACCGGTCTTACTTTTGGAGGGTTCATCCCAGTGACAGTTTCTTAGCCAGATCTCTGTGGGAGGGAAGCCTAAAATGATGCCCATCCCAGAGCAAAATCCCACAGGGCTAAATCAAATCAAAGCTGCAATGTGGCCTTGAACTTCACATTAAAAATGTCACAGGCTGCGTTTGGGTTCAAGAATGAGTCTGTGTGTTACTGGTGCACCTAAGGAAGACAGTTGCTATTTCTTCAAAACCCCTTCCCCTCCTGTTGTGAGAAACACTGACATTTGGCCAACTGGAAGGATGCATTCATTCAGATGCTGTTTGCATTTCTCAGCAAAGCACTTGTAAAATGGGGAAAAAAACAACAAACAAAAGAAAAATATTAGTCAAATGGACCCAAGTTTCAAGTAATTACTTTCAGAACACTCATTAAATAGTCAAAGCCTAGCCCAGCTCATTTTCCCCGTACCACACATCACCCTCCGCTGAGGTTTCTTTGGTGTTCTGTTTAAATTACTTAATTATCAACACTCCCCATCTTTGTGTCTGGCAGCCAGTGCTAAATAACAAGATGAATAGATGCGGAGATGAAACCAGCCAGGCTTCCTGTTAAAAATGAACCTGAAGCCACATGCGAGGGTCTCTGATCTCAAGACGCCAGCAAGGGAACAGATGAGAGAAAGAAGGAGGAGGTGATGATTCCATAAGAGAAGGGAAATGACTCGGAGGGGATGTAGAAACAAGGGAAAGGAGTGAGCCACAAAGCCGAGCTAACACCAAGCACCCCCGGCTTTGCCCACAAATGGATGACTATGGCTAAAGAGGGAACCTAGCAATTCATTCTGAACTGCTGCACATTCGAATTGACTCCTGCCTACGAGATGCCCACAGCCACAGGCACACGCTGTCCGTGTGTGCTTTATCTCCCAAGGAGCCAAACTACCTCAAACTCAGTATTCTCAGCCCCTTTTCCCACGTGAAATGACAAGGCAACTGGTCCTCAGAGAACTCAAAAAACAGTAAGGACTTGCAGAGTGACCACAGGTGGGATCTGGTCCCTCTTCAGCCTAGCTCCAAAAAAAATTTTTTTCGCCCCATACAGGGCTTCTCTGTTCTGCTTTGGAGCCTCTTCTGGAACTAGCTCTTGTAGACCAGGCTGGTCTCGATCTCACAGAGATCTGCCTGCCTCTGCCTCCTGAGTGCTGAGATTAAAGGCGTGCGCCACCTCGGCCCAGACAAAATTTGGGCTTTTAAGAGAAATGGGAGCCAGGCATGATGGTGTATGCTTGTGATCTCAGCACTTCATAGGCTGAGACAGGAGGATTGCAGACCTTGGGCTTCATAAGGAGATCCTGTATCAAAGTGGCAGATGAGAGAGAGAGAGAGAGAGAGAGAGAGAGAGAGAGAGAGAGAGAGAGAGAGAGAGAGAGAGGAGAGAGAGAGAGAGAAGGGACAAATGGCTGTGATGCCTCTAGCATACCAAAGCACACACTGGCCTTCCAGGTACCCGTGGCTCTTCTCACCTGCCCCCCCAAACTTCTCCAGCTTATCTTTTGTCCCCCCTCTCTTGCCTCCTCTTTTGCACCCCTCTCTTGGTCACCTTTGTCTGTAATTTGTTCTCTTCCTCTCTCACCCTCCCCACTCTCTCTCCTTTCATGGCCTGGTTTAGTTGCCTGGTAATGCTCAGTATACTGTTTTCTCTCCCTTCCCTGGACTCTTCCAAATGTCCCTGGCTGTGCTCTCTCTCTCTCATATCTACATTAAAAACCTTCTCCTTAACCTTGGAGTGGTCATGTCCTCACTTTATACACTCTGCATGTGGTTTTCCCTGAGGTATTTGTGGTCTGGCTTGGTCAGGAGAAGTCAATGGAGGGCAAGCAAATTAAGTCAAGCCTTGGCATTTACGTTGGGTTTGGATGGATAGAAAGAAAGTCTGAGACAGTGTTTTTCAAGCTTTTTAATACTGTGACCCCTTAATACAGCTCCTTGTGTTGGTGAGATCCACAACCATAAAATTATTTTCATTGCTACTTCGTAACTGTAATGTATTGTAATATAAATATCCGTGTTTTCCAATGATCTTAGGTGACCCCAAGGGGTTGTGATTCACAGGTTGAGAACCACTGATCTAGACAGTCTCAGCCCAATAACAGTAACACCAACACCAATAATGTTTCTGTGGACTGAGCACAGCATGTGTCTGTGCTAAAGGTAGCCCAGCCATTATCTCTAACTCGAGTCTTACAGAAACATTCTGAGGCTTCAGCAACTATTTTTCCTGTTTTCTCCATAAGGAAACTGGTCCAGAGAAGTAAAATCACCCACCTAACGCCACACAGCCAAGGAGACGAGCGAGGCGAGTGTGTGGATGTGTGTATACATTTGTGTGTGAGTGCATGTACATGCGGAGCCCAGAGATCTGCCTCTTATGTCTTCCTCGGTCACTCTCCACCTGGTTTGCCTGGAACTCCCCCAATTTAGCTAAGCTAGCTAGTCAGCGAGCCCCAGGAACCCTCTGTTCTCTACCTACCCATTATTGAGATGATGGCTGTGTGCCACCATACCTGGCTTTTTTATGTGAGTTCTGAGGACTGAACCCAGGTCTCCATGCATGGCAAGTACTTTACCCACGGAGCCTCCTCTCCAGCCCCAGGTCAGGTTTTGAATAGCTCAGCTCTCTCAGCCCACTGTAACTCGGTCTCTATTTATTTTTACTTCAACTTGCCAGTCTAGGCTTGTGTCCGCTTTCAGCATACTGGCCATGGAAATCTAAGCAAACCTTTTCTGCTTTCACGCTGGAAAACAGGTTTTTTTTTTAATGAGCTAGACATATACAAGAAGATGGTATCTGTGGGAAAGATGTCTGTTTTTTCAGATCCCTTGTAGGCAGGGAGACGACAAGCAAAGACACGCCACTGTGGGCACACAGAGCGGGAGGAGGCTCTGCCTGGTTCCCACACTCTGCTCTGGTGCCTGAAGCCATGTAGACAGCTGGATGTAATCACCGTTCCCATCTCGGCTCACCTCCCAGACTCCTCTCCTGGGGCCCTCTGCTCTGGAGGAAGCATTTGGCTCTTGGCTTATGCATCACCCCTACTTCGAAGGAGTAGCAGCCTTGAGGAGAGAGCCCACACTGCACTCCTCCCACTGACCACAGAGCACTGCCCCCAACACTGCCAGCCAAGAGAGGCATTCCGGTTCATCATGAAGGTTATGGATCCTGGATTGATAGGAAACCGCTCCACCAGGCAAAGTGCTAATTGGAGCTGAAGCTGAAGGCAGCTGACCTGGAAAACTTTCTCTCCTCCATGACCCACTTAGAACCCCCCAGCAGTCCAGGCAGGGATGGACTTAGCAAGTGGAAGCCCAGGAGCGTGCATTGGACACCTACTACACCCTAGCCACGCAACAAGAATCCTCTTCCACGGCCTCGCTCAACGGTCTTGGAAATGGCTCATTAAGTACTTTTATTTTGTTTTTAGAGCCGAAGAAGAGGAAGAAGCCTAAGGATTCAAGGGAATTGCTCAAAACCACATACCTAAGAAATGAGAGGACGCGGATTTACGGGGGCCTTTTGATCTCCTAATCCTTCATTTTTCAAATTCCTCTGTTGCAGGGGGGACACAAGCTCAAATGCCAAGAGGAGCCTGGCACCAGAAGTGACAGCATTAGTCATATTGGAGATGGCCTGAGGGTTCTGGAGCAGAATCCAGTCTCTGGTCTAAGTGATTTATAGGCATTAACTGGTTTAATCATCAAAGGACCCTATGTGCAGGGCTGTTATTGGCCTCAATCCGTAAATCAGGTTAAACAGCTCCCCCATGATCATAGTGGCTCATATCTTTGGACTTGAATTTGAACCCAGATGGAATCTGGCCGTTATGTTTTTGCTTGTTTGTTTTTACAAACTGGAGAAGGCACATCTCATCCAGAGGGGACTGTGATTTCCAATCTTACGAACAAATGCTTTGTAGGAATGACAGGCCAATGTGGCAGCTGAAAACCTAAGGGTTTTAGGGAACATCTAGCCCTTCAGATGTTGGGAATCATTAAACAAAGTCTTCGTGATTGACTTTCTCCCGCTTCCCTCCTGACAGAATGCCTCCAGAAGCCCCACTGGCCTCTGTCTGCAGCCTGTCTTATCTTTGGGCTTTGCCAATGCTCTGGATAAACCTTTGAATCTCCTCTGTGCTCCTGGTTTTTCTTCTCTCCCTGCCTCACACCCTCCAAGGGGAAAAAAAAACCTGGAACCAATTTAACTTGAGACTGAGGCTAATTCACACGTGGCTTCCCTAGAGATGTCTACATCCTCACTTGTATAGCTCAAACACCACGCTCAGGTGACTGGCCAGGTGGGAGTTCAGGTAGTGTTACAAGGTATTTTCAAGCTGTGAGGTTGGCCCAGCTCATGTCACCGGGGCCAAGACTCAGGCCGAGCTGCCTGATTGTTGTTGATTTCCTTAGCCAAAGCCACCATAGATGGCTTCTGATTAGGGTCAAGAAGAGCCGGGCTGGGTAGGGCAGGGGAAATATGCAATATCCCAGAGATCTATGACTACAGCCCTGGCATGTGTAGACACACAAGGGGAGCCCTGTGCTCAGGCACAGCCAGAGTCTAACCTTTACACCTCGCCTTCATTGTTGGCTGGTGGGAAGGCCTTTGTAAAAACTCTGTCCTTGCACGGGATTCCCTCTGTCTCAGAGTGCAGCTTTCACACTGCGGTCATGGTTGAGAGAGTGCGTCCTTTGGACAATGTGCTTAAAGGCAGTGCGTTCTGAGCCACATTGCAGGGCAGGGGTGTGGGGTGTGGGTGGAGTTTCAGAACACGAGTGCTCAGACTTAGTCTCTGGTATGGAGCCTCAGTCTGTGTAGTCTGAAAAGCACAGGTTGGATCCAACACAAGATGTAGCACAAACAGTCTTTACCCATAAACTCCCGTCTGGCTTTCTTCACAGGTACTATTTCCACAAGTTGCAGGTGTGTAACTGTCTGTGCCCTTTCAACTGTGTGTATATGTGCACATAAGTGTTTGTACGCCTGTGCACTACAAGATGTGGGCAGCTTGGGGAACAGAACATTTAAATCATCTTATCCAGGCAATCACTTAAAATCAACACTGCCTGGAATTTTCTTACAACAAGAGCCATAGAATTTTAATATTACCTGAACACACACACACAGTAGAGCAGGCAAGTAGACCATACTACGCCCTTCCCCATGATTCCAGCTCTTGGGCAGAGTCTATGTGTCTCCCACCTCCTTCACTCCATAAGTATATCCTTGTGTAAGGGCTTGGGACTGCTGCCCAGCCAAAAGAAAGACTCTAGAACATAGTTGCTTCTACGGACCTTGGTGCAATTGAGAAGGAAGCTCTCCTTTTTGGGAGAGGACAGCTTCATAGCTGGGCTCTGGTGTTGGCAACAGAACAACAGATGTTAAGCCTCTGTCGCATACTAGTTGGGGCACAGCCTGCGCCCCTTGCATAGTAGTGCCGGCCTTGAGTGCCAAACTACTTACCCCTTTGCAGATGGCCACAGCTTCCTTGGACATGGACTTGGGATATGCCACATTGTGCTCCATGATGGACTGGAAGAGTTCATCCTCATCCTCCCCTTCAAAGGGTGCCTGTGGAGCAGAGGGCAGGGTGGGAGAGGAACCCTTGCCTAGCCCTCCTCCCAGCTTTCTCTGACCACCAGGGCTTCCTCCCAGTTCCCATCTCAAGGCAAGACATGCGAGGGCTTTCATGAGAGAGAAGATGATCAACAAACTTAAATAACCCCAAGGCCAGGCAAGTCAGAGGTGCTAAGATGTATGAGCTATGACCGAGTTGTCACTTTCTTCAGAGACTGTGTGGCTGAAAGTGGAAGACCATTTTCTCACAGATCACTTAAAATTCAATTACCTGGCCGGCCAGCATTTCATAGAGCAGCACTCCAAATGCCCACCAGTCCACAGACTTTCCATAGGGCTGATATGCGATGATCTGGAAAACAGAACACACCTTATCAGAGCGGCAGGCAGCCCCTGTGGCCGGAGACTGAATTCAAAAAGGAAGAGTGGACTAGCCGTGGGGCAGAGAGTCTCAGGTATGGTCCTGACCTTCTGTGCAAGGTGACCGTGGCTGACACACTTCCGGATTTGAGCGGGGTCTCACAGAGTGAACAGAGAGGACAGGGTGTACCCGAGCTGTTTCCTCACATTTGATGCTTGGGGAATGAAGGGCACACATTGCCAAGGCCCCTGCAGCTGGGCAAACATCTGTGTGTGCCACCTTGCCTTTTTAAGCACCGGGGGCGGTGTGATGTTTTGAATTTCTGTGTATGACATTTTCCCGAGGAGCAGCTATTTTTGTTTCTCACTATAGAGTAAAAACATCTACACAATAATGTTGATATACTTAACGCCACTGAACCACATACTTAAAGACGGTTAAGATGGTAAATTTTACAACACGTGGGATTTTTGTTTTTCATTTGTTTGGCTTATTTGATTTTCTTTTGAAGGTGGGTATTCAACTCAGGGCCTCATGAATTCTGGGTGACTTACACTGACCCACACTCCCAGCACTGTATGGTTCTTTTGAACCACGATTAAAATATAACAGTTTAAAATGTAAGTGTATTTGTGATTATTTTGCATCTGGTTTTATTCAGAAAGTAGAGATATGGTAAAAAAAATTGTAAGAAACCATCCATAATTCTTTGTCAAGAGAAAAATCATGACAAACAAGGTCTGTTCCCTGCTCCATGACTGTATATCAGATGGGGTGTTTGTTATTGACTGTATATTAAATTGGATATGTATTCATGACTACATAGTAAAAGGGGTATGTATCTATATCTTTATATTAAACGGGGTATGTCTTCTACTTAAGCACAGGCACTTTAGAGGTGGACACTGTTAGGATTCAGGCATTATGCTGGCCCCTGTCACCTGGCAGGATGAACCTAGGCAGTACCCTGGCCAGCCCAGGGTCCTATGGCTGCTGCATCACTACCTAGTCTGTATACAGGTACAAAGGTCCCTTTAAGAGAGAAGCTCCGCCCACCCCATCTCTCTTTTCCCACTGCTCTTCTGAAGAGGCAGGCTGGTCCTTGCCTCTTCTTCCTCTTCCTCTCTGTATTTCTCTTTCTTTCTTCCCTCTCCTACTTCCTTTATCTCAATAAGCCCTGTTTGCATGGTGTATTAGTCTCCTACCCTCCGTGAGGCCTCTGGCTCTCACCTGCCAAGGTCTCTCCTGTGCTGTTTTACAACAGACACTCACTCCATGGAGTGTGCTCTTCACTCTGCACTTCCATCCGATTTGTCTGTTTGCACACTGGTTGCTTTTTAGGATTTTATTTTTACTTTGAATTATGAGTGGATGTCTCTATGTATGAGCACATGCATATGAGTGCAGTGGCCCTGGAGGCTCACTCAAATTTCCTTGGAGCTCAAGCTATAGGAGTCATGAGCCACCTCATAAGGGTACTGAGAACCAAATTCGGGACCTCTGGGAAAGCAGTGGGCATGCCTAGTCACGGAGTCATTTCACCAGACCCCACCATTAGATTTTATCTCTGCATTGGATCCCACTGACTGAATGTATATACACACAAAAGTCTGTCTTACATTCCCATTTGTCCAATTGCTGCCATAAATTAAATAATCAAATGGCACCTATGGCTGCCAGGCTTTAATAGTTGTGTGACTACCATCCAGGGTGTAGAGTGGAGAAGCAGCTGTGTCAAAGGCAAGGAAGATACAGCACAGGCTGAGGGCTGAGCTTTGTGGGCCAGAGGGTCTAATGCATCCTGATAGCTATCTGCCAGTATGGCCTGAAGGAAAGGTACTTAACTTCTTCTACAGACCAGATACACTATGCATGCATTGGAGTTGTTGTAATGAATGAGATACTGAGCACCTCTTATATCTCATCCTTCAGGTTGCCTTTTGTTAGAATGCTCTGTAATTCAGTTATTGCTTGTTTTACTCAATAAAGGCATTGGAGTAAACGTTATAAAGACAATGTCTGCTTCCTGAAGCCTGCCTCCCACCCTGGCTTCTTTCCAAGTCAGAAACCCATAGATGATGGTCAAGGATAAAGACTTCCATCAGCTGAGAGTCACGAGTTCCAGGGCTCTGCA
The DNA here is from genome assembly GCF_037038515.1 of Microtus pennsylvanicus. Classification (NCBI taxonomy): domain Eukaryota; kingdom Metazoa; phylum Chordata; class Mammalia; order Rodentia; family Cricetidae; genus Microtus; species Microtus pennsylvanicus. The sequence continues at coordinate 63,817,789 of NC_134583.1, read as the reverse complement.
GGACAAACATGGCTATGGCAGTTAATACCAATGAGTTGCATCTGGAAAACTACGGTGACTGCCAGGGACTGGAGCACACACCTGCAATCCTAGCACTTGAGATACGAAGACAGCAAGATCGCCACGAGTTCAAAGCCAGCCTGGGCCACACAGCAAAACCGTGCTTGAAAAAAAATCACTGAGGGCCGGTGAGATATCTTAATGGGTAAAGCACTACTGTATGAGCTTGGTGACCAGAATGCAGTCCCAGAAGCCAGGGGGACCCAGCTCCAAAGAATTGTCCCCTGGCCTCCACAGGTGTGTGTGTGTTGTGGCATATGCATGCCCACATACATATACAATAGTAATATTTTTTTAACTGCTGAGTGTAGATTTTAAGCAAAAAGTTTAAGTACATGAGTTTATACATATGCTAATTAGATCCACTCAGCCCCTTCCACATGTACAAAACATGTTGTACACTATAGCTATGCATATTTTTATTCAGAAATTTAAAATAGACGAATAATGAGACAAAAGAAGAAGTAAATAAGAAGTGTGCTCTGAACAGAAGTGACAGCAAGACACAGCCTCTGTGAGAAGCTTCTCGGTGACCGTGTTTTCACACCTTTAAGGTACTTGGTGTTTTATTTGCTCCTCCTGACAGCCCAAGAAGTTAATCCTTTCACCAAGGAAAATAGAGCTGGGAGGGTGAGAGAAGCTGCCAGAGGTGATGTGGCTAGTCCAAAACAAAACCTGACCAGAGACAGAGTCCCCTGACAGTGAGCTGGAGGAAGAGGCAGTCAGCAACAGCGCAGCTCAGAGCAGGGTGTCCTCAGCAGCCCCGTAACCAGCAGGGACTGGCCGGAGACCGGGACCAGACAGGGATTTCTGATTCAAAGGGTAAAGGGTGACATTTAAGCCTCCTAACGATTTGAAAGCTCCCCCATGAGTCTAAGTATAGCTAGAGTTGGGAACTAGGACTCGCTGAACGAAGGATACACCCAGGGACTATGTCAGAGTAGGTCAGCTACTACGAAGAATTAGTCAAATGCTAACCAGCCTGAGTGTGCCACACAGGGATACACAAGGACACTTACTTCGCATGTGGCACGCATCAACGACACACAGACAGACTGGAGCATCCTTACCCTGGGCAGCATTTGAAATCCACGTGTCATCTCCCAGGCAGATTTTCTCCACCTCTACATGAGCACTCGCGTAACACACAGCAGCGCTCTGGATGCTACTGCTGCTGTCTATGAACAGGGCTATCATATTTGTTATTCCTCGTTTGTGTGTTTCGTTTTATGTTTACCTTTCATTTGCGGAACGGTTTTGCTATGAAGTTCAAGTTGCTCCTGTCTCAGCCTCCTGCGTGCTCAGAGGGCAGGTGGGTACAACCATGCCCTGCTTGATTTTATTTTGCTCTTTTACCAATAGGTCTTGAAAACATGTCATTTTTTTTCATCTACCTTTAACTTTCTCTCTTGGATTGGTGAAGAGTGATATTTTCTACGATATATAAACCACAATCTCCCTGCTCTATTGAGGGACATTGTTTCAGGTGAGTTCGCACAGACATGCTTTGATCTTTCCAAGGTGATACGTGACCGCCTGACCCAAATGTGGTGTGTGTGGGTGAATCGGTCCTTTATTGATAGTCATAAATATTGAGGTTCTCTCTTATTTTTCATTATTAAGAAATAAGGCTGGAATGAAGGAAGGACTTTGGAGGCATGCCCTTTCTCTGTGTGTCTGTGTGCCTTTATCTCTGTGTGCAACCTGTTTCTAGAAAGGAGCTGCTTGAACACATAACATGTAGATTTTCAATATTATGTCTCGTTCTTTAGCCCCATAGGGAACCTTCGAGACAATTCTTGTCTATCAAGTGACTAACAGCGAACAATGAGAAGAGCAATCTTAGGATGCCTCTCCCTCCAAGACTGCGACATGGACTCACCAATTACTATGCCATGTCGTGTTGGGAAACCCTAGTGGTTGACCACTTCCTGCGAGTGGGAGGGGACTAGTTAGATAAGACGTCACCCTTTCGCCTCTATCTTCATCCTGGAAGACAAAACTGTGGTCTCCTAGAATGCATCCACCACACAATGTAGCACAGCTGCGTCATGTCAGCCCAGAGGCTCTGTTCCCTTTCTGTCTCTCACTCCCAACAAACACTCCAATGTCACAATCAGGAGGCATCATATGGCCGCAAGCCATCACAGCCTGATGATGGATGTGTTTTTACTGATGTGTGTTGGATCACTCTTTTGAGCGTTATTTAAAAATTCTCCTAAGTCTTGACACATTGGGAGCCTGAGCTGCTGCTGATTTGCAAGTGAGAGCTCCAAGAAATGACTCAGAGAGCAGGACCCGAGCGAGTCTAAGGTTCCCAGGCACCACCTCAACCCTTCCCAGGCCTCTCATGACTGTCTGGGAGCAGGAGGGAAACTACTGCCGGTAGATGCGCATGCTCACCTCTGGGGCAATGTAGTCCGGAGTGCCGCAGAAAGTCTTGGTTGTCACCCCATCCCAGATGTTCTCCTTACACATGCCAAAGTCTGCGATCTTGATGTGCCCCTCAGAATCCAGCATCACGTTGTCAAGTTTTAGGTCACTGTGGCGGATATAAGGGTTTGGGAACTTAGTCACATGCTGCTTCTTTTAAGTCAACCGACGATCCTTCAATATGAATACATCACACATCTGTGCTGGGAGCTTCGAGGACACCCATGCAAAATGAAACAGGCTTGTTCCTTGGGCAGCTCACAGTCTGGCAGGGGGGATATGACAAAGGGGCCACAGACCTCTGTGCTTTCTCTCTCCAGAGTGAGCTGGGCCGAATGTATCACTAAAACACAATGCAACAGTATCTCAGGGAAGAGAGAAGCCCTTAGAAAAGCAAAGAACACAGAACCGCAGTTGACTCTGGGATCCAGGAGTAGCCCACGAGTTAGGCTTTACACCTCAGATATCTTTTTTTCTATAAGAAGATATATTTTTCATGAAAATGGTATTTATGAAATGCCTCTGAAGATATTGGAGTTCAAAAAACATAGACTCAGAAAAATTACTTTAGCTCCAAGTATTCCTGGCTCTTCTAGTATAAAAGTCAGCATTCAGGAGCTCCAGCTGCCCCTTCAATCAATAGGTATCTGTTGCATATCTACCACGTGTCAGGCACTATTCCTGGGGCTCGATGCATTAGAATGAGAAAAGTAAGCATATTTCTCCTATTCCAATTAAATCCCAGTGTTGAGCCAAGATAACTAATGTTTCACTTATTTGGATTCTGGATTTCAAGATGGTGAAAAGGAAGACGACAAAGATAATAACGGTGGAAAGAGAGGTCGCTATTGGACAGGCTTCTAAGATGGCGAAATCGGGGCTTTAATCTAAGGAGCTTGTGCTCTGCTCTCATCCCTACATTGCCATCTGTGTGAATTAGGAAGGGTTCATGTTCTGGGAAATCGCTGCCTGTCTTCTGTCTGTAAGACTGCTCCCACATCCATGGGGTTATCTTTCATACATGCTCCTCCCTAAATATCTACTCCAGTGTCAGCGTGTTGTGCACCAGTGCGTAAGGATGCTCAATGGGGCAGACTGTTCTGGTTCTAATAGAAGACAAGGAAGTCCAGTTCTCCAGGAGGTATGGAACCTACTTCCTAACTCAGAGCTCTCTCTCTCTCTCTCTCTCTCTCTCTCTCTCAGAGAATCTTGATCAGGTTCTGAATGCCTGTACAACTCTTTCTTTCCTGATCCTCAAGTCATGTAATGGGGTTGGTGATGAACTTGACTTCTGGCCCCAAGAGTGATCTTACGGGACTGTAGTTGTCTATGGAAATAGCTTCTCACAGCGATTGGCTCAACAACAGCCATGTGAGCCATTGGAGAACCATCAAAAATTTTGACACCATCTCCGTTACCCTGAGTAAAGAGGTAAGCTCTTTTAAGCTGGGATGACGCAGGTGCTAAAATATAATTTTAGAAGCTCCAGAGTCCCGGGATGAAGAACAGAAAGCTAATAAAGATAAATCAGCGCCTATAAGGGCACATGTTTTCAGATGTGTCCACAGACTTCTCCATGGCAGCCAATAAATCCCTCTACTAACTTAAGTGAGTCTGAAATTGAGTTGATGTGGTCCCTTCAGCGGGGTAGATATCTTAACAACATATCATGACACCTCCTATCTGTCTGTGAGGTCTCTTCATCCCGGAGGAGATTGCACCCATCGCAGACAGCAACCTTCCTTCCCAAGTACCTTTGGCATCACCCATGGGACTGATCTTAGACAGTTTTCATACCTGTCTTCAAGGCATTGTCTCCGAATGCCAGGCTAGAAACCACAAGTGCTGCACTGTAACAACGAAACACACCAGATGCATGTGTGCATGTGCTACACATGACACCTCTTAGCTTGACCATATGCCCGGACACAGGCAGCTGGGGCACTTATCCTGCTCTAGATGTGAATTACCACGACCAGCTTTCGTATGTAGGTGGTGAGGATCTGAACTCAGGTCTTCATGCCTGCACTTTGCCCACTGAGCTATCCCCTCAGCCTTGAATTACTTTGGTTGCAGTTTTCCCCTGTATCAAACTCTTAGTCTGGAGGGCTGGAACATTTATCTCGAAGAACTCCATTAAGGAAAACCAGCACCGACCTCAGAGTCAGCGATCAATAAACCAGAGATACTAAGCCCAACAAAAAGGATCTTTTAGCCTCCGCTGACCTCCGTCTGTGTGTAGCATGCTCCCCGGAAAAGGAAAATTGAAAAATTTGTCATCTTCTTTCCTTAAGAACTGCACTACCCAGGACGAGTGAGGGCAGGGATTTCGAAATCATGCATACTCCACGTAGGCAACAGAGCCCTAACTACACTCTGAATATTTTCCTTATGCCCACAGGTAAGTGCAGTCCTCACCCTGCATCAAAAAAACTTCTCTTTGCAACAGATGGAAGCAATTACAGAAAAGCACACCCGATAAAGAGACATAGCTGTGGGGCCCAATCACAATGGCTACCTCTACAGTATAACTCCCACACCTAAGGCTCAGAAGAGGGGGTGGAAAGAGTGTATGAGCCAGAGGATCGGGGAGTTTGCTGTGAGATTGCATCTCCTGGTAACACTAGAAGCTACACCCATAAAGTCTCACCTATATACTTGTTCAAATGTGAGCTGAACAAGGACAACAACAGACGTGCCGGTGGGGATGGGAGAAAGACCCTACACAAAAACCACAGACAGCTAAGGAACACTTGGCGAGGGAGAAATAATCTTCTCCAAGGAAGAGCACACCAATTGCTTGGTTATCCAACTCCAAATGATCACTCTGAAAACATGCATACAAGTCACATTCTACAGACTGAGCAGGTTATACTAATGTTTTTGGAAATACGTGTGTGCACAAACATATGTGCAACAATTAATGAAAAAAGAGACAAGGAATTTGAAAGAGAGAGAAGAGAGGTAGATGGGATTGTGTGGAGGGAAGAAAGGGAAGGGAGAAACCATGCAGGACCCATGCTATCAAGTAGAGATCTAAATGAAGAAGGAAGAGATTTGTAACACTTGAAAATATTTTTCCACTGTAGAGGAAGTTTATATAAAATCATAAAATTATATATATTTGTTGTGCATTTTTACAATTTTATTTGATTATTAATGTCTAGAGCTCTTTCAACTGAGTTTCTTAATAGTGAGCAACAGAAAACAACTTTAATGATTTTAATATGGAAGGGAATCTATAGAAAGATATTGAGGAGTTCACAGAATCTCTGAGGAGGATGAAGAACACAGCAGGGAGGCTTTACAAGGCAGAACCACGCCTGATCAAAATGCAGAGTGGGCACAGCGAATCTACACTGGTATTATGACTAGATACAGACATTGCTTCTTGTTCCATGAGGCCCTGAAGCTGTACTCTACAAGTTACTGCCCACATCTGCTTCTCCTCTTGCCTCCGGAAACCCGCTGCAGCTGGTGACTGTGGCCATTCTCAGCTATGGTTTTCCTTGGTCACCAGTTTTCTTGACCCATAGTATTGGGTGAATACAACAGAATGTCTAAGCCTGAGCCTTGGGCTTGACCCTGCTCATAGAAGCTGTACATGCATGCATGCAATCATTTCATATCTCCTTATTTTGAATATAATATCTTACTACGTAGCTCAGGTTAGCTTTGGACTCATCATCCTCCTGCTTTATGTTCCCATGTTCTAGGGTTATAGATATGTATAACTACAGTTGGGTTTCTAGTCTTCACAGTAAGAAATGGACTTGGTAAAAAAAAAATCCACCATGTTAACAAAGGAGAATGAAAAGGGGAATCTATTGATAGAAAAGAGAGGAGAGAGAGAGAGAGAGAGAGAGAGAGAGAGAGAGAGAGAGAGAGAGGCAGGTAGATAGGCAGATAGATATGCAGGTAGACAGATAGGTAGGTAGACAGATAGATGATAGATAGATATATAGATAGATAGATAGATAGATAGATAGATAGATAGATAGATAGATAGGCAGGGTAGACAGACAGATAGAAAGAGCATTTTAGAGAAGAGGCTGTCTTAGGACCTGAACTGTTCATCAATTCCAAATCTCAAAGCAGATCCTGGTATGCTGAAAATGAGCCTTAATCCCCATCTTAGCAAACACGAACTCAGTTTCATTTCTGGGCCTGGGTTGTCTTCTAACATATGTCTTAGTTCACACTTAATCTTCTCAGGAGCCTGGTTGGTTCTATTCTTTGAGAGGTATGTCCTACGCAGGAGTAAGACCTACTGTCAGTACATCAGGTGAAATTCTTAATTAGTGCAAATTTACCCATAGTTCTTGGTTTTGGAGATTAAGCAGTGACTAAAGTCATTGGCTTGAATGTAAGGTCACATCACACAGATGACAATTCCCTTCTATACAGAAGGTAGTGTGTGCCTTCTGAGGCCAGAATTACTTCCAGCACAAGATGACCCCATTATGAGAGGGACACTTGAGAGACTGAAGGATTCCAAAGTTTCATGTTATACTGACATGGTGGCGCATGTTCACTGAGGGCAATCATTGTCAAGATGACCAAACTATTTAAAACTAATTGATTTGCCTTTCTGATTCTGTACATTCACTGGACGATCTATGAGGCAGACAAAAACCACTTTTCCCAATGCATTAACTTCTTCATTATCAGGGGAAGAAGTGGGGGTGTGCCATGCTCGGAACAATATCATCTCTCCTCCCGATCCCATGCCACTGCTGCTGAGAAAATCAAGCTGGGCTCCGTGGGACTCCTGCAAGGCTTCCCCTTCCATTGCTCTTTCCCCTAACAACTCTAGCTTTGCCTCCACCCACCTGGAAACAGCCAAAGTTGGTATCTCCTTATAGTTTGTCCATATCCTTCAACTCTCGAATAAGGGGCCCAAGACCTTAGGCATCTCTAACCCCAGGCAAAAATTCCCATTCCTTCTGTGTTAGAAAGGTGACCATTGATCCCCAGCACCAGCAGCCCCCTTCTGTATTCTCTATAGGTCACTTCTGTCTCTTGCTCGACAGCTGTCATCCCTTGTAACAGTACTCAACACATAGTAGGCTTTTGATGAATATCTGCCAAACCAATGAATGGAATGGGCTTCTATGACTCTTCAGGGGCCTTTAAATAGACCCTTGCCCATGCTAAGAGCTGATAAAAGCACACACCCCACCAGGTCCTATTACATAACAGCCAGTCAATTCCCCCGTAGCCTGTGCCATTCTCATCGACGTAGCACAAGAGGAACTGTACGCCCTGGACTCGCTGACAAATCACAGCCTCGGGCTCGCTACCCTGCCTTGCATGAAATATAAAATGGTGTGACTCATACAGCTATGATCACACACTTGTTTCTCCACAAACCGGCAAATGCCAACTTCTGAAGTTAATCCTGTCTTTCAGGGAGAGCAACTCAGAGATTTATTTCCAAATTGCAGCTACATGCAAGGAAAATGGTTGCATAATCGTACAGCCCTGCCACATTCTGCAAGTTAATTCTTTCCATGCTTCCTGGATGTGCAGGTCCAGGAGAAGAGTGTTGGCACCTTCTTGTCAGAGGCACGTCTTCTCAGAGACTCAGTGTCCTCGTGTTTGAGGTCCCAAAGAATCATGGGTGACACAGTCCATCAAGATTTTTCTATCACCATAGACAGCTGCCCAAACTTTGCCAGGGCAGTGGGCGATGCTGCCTGGCAGAACACATGCCCAAGTTAGTACTGGAGAATTCCTCCCCCACCATGGATTCTAATTTTAAAAGCAGTTGAAGAAAGAGGCAGGAAGGGAGGAGCTGAGGGAGCCGTGGAGATGGAAAGAACAGCCATGCTCACTTACCGGTAAATGATGCCCTTGCTCTGTAAGAAGAACAGACCGATGGCAATCTCTGCAGCATAAAATCTGAAATTAGAGAAGAACGGCGATGGAGAGTCAAGGACACCATGTGCTTGGCAACTCCCAGAAGTCGCTATCACTTTGAACAAGGCACAGGGCATGGAGAGCCCACTATGGACTGTCAGCTCTACATCTCATAAAGTGCTGAACACATGGGTGGGCCAACAGGATGACTCAGAGTAACCCAGGGCGATGGGTAAAGGGTCAGCAGTTGCATAGTGGCGAGGGGTCTATGGGGTGGGTGGGCTGGTGCAGAAGGATTGTTTCCGTCTGCTGCATGTTAAAGGATTGCAGTGAGAGCACCTGGCAGCTGTAGGGAGCTTAGCATGCACTCGGCATCGTTTCCAGGGTTGTCTGTTTTAACTCAACCTAGAATGTGATGCCATAAGTCCTACTAGTACACCTTTGCTTTACCAACGAGGCCAGGTGCGTTCAGGGTGCCATGGCTGTAGGCAGCCCCTTTGCTAAACAAACGGGGAAACCGAGGCTCAGAAATGAAGTCTGTGAAGAGCCTGGAAAAGACAGACAGCAAACAGTGGTCCAGCTAGGACTGGAAACAGCTGGCGTCTCAAGTGTAACTTTGTGGAAGTCTACCAAAAAGAAAAGTCTATTGGGGGGGGGGGTTTCTAGGGGTACAGGTTCTGTACAGGGGTACAGAAACCAGAGTACTGTGCATCTAGGCATATTCTCAGTCCTTGTTTTGTTATGTTATTTCTTAAGGTCTAACCTCACTCTGTAGCTCAACTCTGTAACCTGTCATGTAGCCCAGGCTTGCCTCAAACGTGAAATCTCTCTGCCTAAGCCTCCCAAGGTCTGGCTACCGTGCTTGGCTCATGAAAGAGATTTTATGAATACTTTAAAAAAAAGCCAGTTATACCACAAGGGTTGGGACCTCAGGGATCTGTGTTGAGTCCTCATAGTACATATCACATAGCAATGAGTTAAACCCGGGTCAACTCCATGTCCGAGAAGAAAGGAGAAGCAGTTCTAACTCTGATATTGTCACGACACTTGAGTTGGAAGCATGGGAAATAGTGTTCCTGCCTTCAGCAGGTGGGAAGATAAGAAGGAGGCCGAAAGGAACTGCAGCCCACAGCTCTCCCAGAACTGCAGGGTGAGGCCCTCGAGGGGCTTTCGGGACTCTCTAGAGAAGCAACACAATCTAAGCAAACACCCAGGAAGGGGAATTGACGTTCATTCCTGTGGCTTTTTCTGTTCCTGCTCACCCACGGGGTTCTAAGCAAAGAAAAAGCTTAGTGAGATTTTTTTTTTTAAATTTTATACATTATTTCTTACTGGCTTATGCATTGGAAGGAACAAAATGGAGAACCCACAGACCGCGGCTGCTAATCAACCTGATCCTTTATCTCCCCCAGAGTCAGAGGAGAAGAGGTGTAGGAAACAGATGAACACACACAGGTGGGCCTCCCCCACAGATCCTCCACTAGTGCCAGAACCTTGACGTTTGCCCAGCTCCGGGTCTCTGGTCGCTTGTTCGTAAAGCTTGGGTGAAACTATCTCTCTCCCCGTGCTGCTCAGGATAAAATGAGACCATGTTTGTTCAGTACTCGGGGGCTGGCACAAAGAAAGCTCTCAATAAATATTAGCAAACAAACAAACAAAAACCTGCTAAGATGCTAAGACATTCTCCAAGAAAGATGGAAGACCTTCTTTAGGATTGAGGGGCCAAAAAAATTTTAGAGATTATGAAACAACCATCACTTTAGGGCTATGAGTTCTTAGCCAGCCTTCAGAAACATAATGAAAAATTCCCCAAACAAGCAGAACATGGTTCTCTTTGGCCAAATATTCTTCCCAAAGAGGAAGCTTTAGATGTTGAAAATCCTCATTGGCTAAAACTTCAAAGGCACTGGCACCCATTTATCCCAAGGAAAGGGCACAGCAGGAGGCCCGTCTTACACTGCGTGGGGTTCCTTGAACCGGCCAACTTGTTGGATGTGGTACATGAGGTCACCCCCGTTCACATACTCCATCACAAAGTACAGGCGGTCCTGCGGAAAGAGAGCAGACAGCAATATCAATCAACCCCATAGTTTCTCAGGCTACAAATGGGGAGCAGGGAGTAGCTTGGATTCATGATTAAAACTGCCAGGACTCTGACGCATTCTTTCACGCAGGAACTAACATTCTCTTAAGGGTATCCTCCGTGCCGCTGTCAGTATGCAGGCTAGCATAGGTGGAATGAAACCGCTTTTAATTAGTAACTACAAATTGAAATTCATTTGTGCTGGAAAATATAATTAACACGTGGATCTTACTACTTAATTGATATTATTGTTTAGAACAGGGTTTGCTGGAATAAAAAGTAGGAAATACTGGGTAGATAATTTTACAGTAGTAGGTGTCTGTGGGAGCCGATCTTCACATTGTCTCTCCAGTGATTTCACTTCCTAATATGCATGCCCTCCTGTACCACCTCCCCTCAATGACAGGGCTAATAACAACATTTACTATTTGGGGATGAGGTCACAAAAGACCTCACAGTTTCCACTCTGCACTTTCTTGAATTACGTTTTCTACGGCAGTCGTGATCTGGAGACAAAAAACCAACACTAGAAGAGACCTATAGGCAAAGACCCAATGTTTCTTATCCACAGACAGCATTAGCTTTCTAGTAACGTGAACAAATCACCCTGGAAAAGACTATTTCTCCTCAGTCATGCTTCCAGGGGACCGCAGTCCCCACTGGCCACTTGACCGTAACATCATTTGAGACCAGATACTGGACTTTTAGAGAGGTGTGCCAGCCCAAATCCCTGACGGGAAAGAACTATGAAGCGATAAGTGTTTACTGTTGCTTTAAGTCACAGAGTTTTGAGGAACTAGGTGGTAGACAACTGACCTGGTGGCTGGCAATATCCACCAATTAGCAAAGTTTGAAAAGTAGCAGCCTAGAAAGATTGTTGTGGTTTGGGCCTGAAATACCTCCCCAAATGTTCCTGTATTGAAGGCTTGAGCCCTAGCTGTGGTAGTTACCTTTCTTGACACTAACTGAAAACCCCAGACTACTATTTAAGGAGAAGACAGGTCTGTTTTGGTTCATGGTTTCTGTCCATGATCACCTGTCTCCACAGCTTTAGATTAGATTAATACGAAACAGAACGTCAAGGTGACAGCAACATGTGGGAGACCCACTCATCTGAGGGCAAACAGGAACTAGACAGAGGAAATACGGAAGGAGTCAGAACAGACAATAGTTCCTGGGAACATCCTCAGGTCACCTACTGACCTTATTGATTCCACTGCCTACTTCACTACTTCCCAGTTAAACATCCTCATACTGGTGGAGGATTAATACACTGCCTAGACAAGTGCTCTTAGGACCCAGTTACTTCCCACGAGTCCATCTGCTGGGGGCCAAGGCCTCGGTCTATGAGTCTATGAAGACACGTTGTATTCAACCCAAAACATTTTTGTATCAGTGTCAAGAGGAGAAGCCTTGAGAAATTTGTTGGATCATAAGACTTCTGACTTTTTAATGGGTTAATTTACCTATGGGTCATAACTTATTAAGCTATGGGGAGGCAGTGGAACATTAGGAGATGGTACCTAGCTAGAGGAAATGGGTCACTGGGACATGACCTTGGGGGGTATATTTTTGTCTCTGACTGCTTCCCTAGCCTTCCTTCCTTCCTATGCTCCACCACAGTGCTCTGCCATCATGTTCTACCCCATCTAGAGGAAAATGGTGTGTGGGTCCAAGTGGTCATAGACTGAACCCTGTGAAGCCATGGGCCATAGACTGAACCCTGTGTAGCCATGGGCCATAGACTGAACCCTGTGAAGCCATGGGCCATAGACTGAACCCTGTGTAGCCATGGGCCATAGACTGAACCCTGTGAAGCCATGGGCCATAGACTGAACCCTGTGAAGCCATGGGCCATAGACTGAACCCTGTGAAGCCATGGGCCATAGACTGAACCCTGTGTAGCCAAGAGCCATAGACTGAACCCTGTGTAGCCAAGAGCCATAGACTGAACCCTGTGTAGCCAAGAGCCATAGACTGAACCCTGTATAGCCATGAGCCATAGATTGAACCCTGTGTAGCCATGAGCCATAGACGGAACCCTGTGAAGCCATGAGCCAAAATTCACCTTTTTTCCCCTTTAAATTGTTTTTCTCAGACATTTTGTTACAGAAAATAGCCATATGTGCCAAGCATATCTCAGGTATTTTCATGGTGAATCCAGCAAATTGCCCTAAATCTCTCAAGACTGAAGTTTAAAAGGAAGGTGCATGCTATCGCGACCTTCCTGTCAGGAGAAATGACATTCTGAAGAAACCCCTGCACCTTTCCCTTCAGCTGTCAGACTGTGAAGACAATAGATCCCCCAAAATTAAAATTTCCCCAGAAATCCCACACAGGGAGAAGGAGAAGCTGAAGAGCTGGTGTCCAGTCAGAGGAGGAACTCGCCTCTCAGGAAGAGATTACACATAGTCTGTCAGGGTGTCTAGACCACCCTGCAGGACAGACCAGAGCCAAGACCGTGATGGGTCAGTGCAGACACCTTGAGCGGGCCAGCTTAGTTGTTATGTCCAGACTGCCTCTATCGAAAGCTAAGCCGTGTCAATAACCCCCAAGAGAGACTCCCTCTTCCCTATGTGCCTATAGTGGGCAATCTAATCTCCCTTCTCTGCTTTTTATAAGCAACACCAAGAACCTAAAACAAGGACACGTGCAGAAATGAAATGACTGGGACCAGGACAAAATCTGAATCTCAGGTTAGGGGATTTTTCACATGTTTCTCAAGGCATGCTGTGAACTCCTTTCAGGTCAGGGGTGGTGTGAGGCTCTTTCTGATACCATGAGCCTACAGGAGGTGCCCGGAGGGTGAAAGAACGCATGTTTAGAAGTCAAAGAGACTTTTTAGAAACCCAGCTCTGGCTCCTGATAGCAGAGGATCTCGAGTGTTAACATTTGGGTCCCTTCATTTGAATCAGATGCAAGGTGCTGTTGGTGAGGTTAATGGGGCAGAAGGCATCGTGGTCCCTGGGAAATGTCCACCTGAGATTTGACGCTTCTCCTTCTGTCAAAGAGTGTTTGCTAAATGAATGAACGGCACCCCTCTTCTTAGTTCTGTCTGGTTTAGATCATTCCTTTATTCTGCTTTCTTTTGGCTTGCAGGGCCTGCACTATTTGCAGGAAACTAAAATCCCCCTCATGTTCCCAGGCTAAAAAAACTGTTTCCTCTAAATTAACCCACCCAGTCTAAGTCAGATCTGCTTGTTATACTCTTCCGTGGACCTCTCTGGCTGTCCCCTCTGATCATATCATAGTTGGTAATTATATCTTTAACTGAATGATAGTCTGTCCCATCTGTTTATCCACTTATCCATTAAGTAAAACAATCATCACAGAGTCCTACTAGGTAGCAGATTACAGGTGCTGGGGAAAAAAAAGAAACGAACAAAACCAACAAAATTTCCTAGCATCTATGTTTCAACTTAGAAGAGTGAGTGATAGTGCTAAAGAGAATACTAAAGGTAATACACAGAGTGCCTAGGTTTGCAAGGGCTACATAAAAAACAATGCAGGTTAAAGAGACAGGGATGTTGGCAGATAAGACAGGGAAAAAGACTTCCAACTACAATCAGGTGCTCAGGATAAAAGTCACTGAGAAGATGTTTGAGCAAAACCACCCAGAACAGGGATGCATCTAAGGGAGGAAACAGCCTATGCAAAAGCTGTGGGCAGAGAGTCCACCCACTATGCCTTGGGATCCATCAGAAAGCAGTGAAAGTGGAGAACAGAGAAAAAGGGATAAAGAAAAACGTGGAAGAGGGGACCAGAGATAGGCTGACTCAGGATAGGGGATCTGAACATGAGAAAAGATACAGACTTGGGGTTTCACTTTGTGAGTGATTGTCTATGATGGATAACACCCCATGCCCACTGTCTCTGGCCAAAGCAATCCACTGATACAAATCAATGAGTAAATGGATGAAGGACACAGGAATTCGTGGGCACCTGAAGCACCATCATGAGTTGGAAGGCTCAGCAGCTTCCCTGGGAATAGGACTCAGAATATCATTCTATGTCCCTGGGCCTGCGACCCCTGTGTATGATGAAGACAGTATAACCATCCATCTCCAACAGAGTGGCCCCAGAAAGACACACAGAGCTGTACACCGTGACTCTGACAAAGACGGGGAAGGGCACCTGGTTTCTCAAGCCAGATCAGTACTGACTTGAACAGATCACCAACTCAATTTGTGAGGCATAGCATTTTTTAAGAGAAAAATGAAGCAAGAATTAAAATGAATAGAACAGAAAGGGTCAAAGTCCCGTGTACAGAGCACCGAGTATGTTTCCATGACATGTGAGTTGGGTTCTTTAACGTGTAGGTAAAGCTGAGGTTTGTTGTAAAAGTTGGTATTACATGAAAAGCTGCAAAGCTACTGGGAGGACTAAAGCTGGGAGAACAAGCACAAGGAGGAAGCTGCAGGGCAAAGGTCCCCTCTCCAAAATGAGCACGGGGTGGGAATGTCATTTTGTTACCTACCAGCTGTGCAATGACATGCAGCTGTTTAGCCTCTCTGCTCTCCAGACCTCTCTTCACTTATACAGTGGATACTCGTACCTGCTCATTAGGGAACTGAACAAGATGGCATATACAGACTGCCTAAGATGCTGGCCTTGGAACAAATATTTCATCCAGTGTGTAAAGAAAAAAAAATCCTTCCAATACATAAGCTTTTGTGTTCCTCTATATAACCAGTATTGTATGTTTTTCAATTGTGTATTTTAAGGCATTGCACAGATAATAATGACAAAGCCACTTCACCAAGCCCTTGATGTATACCTGAGTTTTATGTATTTTACCATTTTTGTATATCTAAAGGACCTACCATGGCAAGTATTAGATCATTCTCTGCCTTAATACATGGAAGCTAATGTGGAGAAAGGTTAACAGTCACTCAGCTGGTAAGTGGCAGAAGCGGGATTGGAATCAAGACGGATCAGTTCTAGGGTCAACACTCGAAGCTTCTCACTCTACTGGCCCCAGTGAGTACAAGCATCAGGGAAGGTTCTGAACTCACAGACATCACAGAGAAATGTATGGATGCATCATCCTTCCTTCACAGCCACCAGCCCAGCAGGGGAGAAGGTTCACAGTGCTCTCCCAGGGCATCCAGCTGGAGCTGGCAGGTTCACAGCAAATGGAGCAAGTCAACCAATTACATATCTTTTGAAATGGTTTCTTTCTTTCTCAGATCAATACTGTTTCCCCTTCTAACAACCTAATGAGAGGCAGGGAGGGAAATGGGAAGGTTGAATATGCGGTTTGCACAAAGGTCACGCCGAAGATGGTGGCAGAAAGCAGACAGTACACCAGAGCCAACGACACTCAGCCCCTGGTTCTTGGGGGGGGGGGTGATGGAAAACAAGCCTAAAAATAGCATCTGTCTTTGCCACACACTGAAGAGAACCAAAACACTTGCTTTTAAAAATTATTTTTAAAACTAGCAGATGGCATCGGCCACAGAGGGAGAAGTGAGGGAGAGACTTTACTTGCTTAATTTCTGGCTAGATTAATTCAACTTGTCCTCTCCCCCCGCCCCCCCAAACTCGGTATTTGGAATCCCATCACCTCGATGGCTAAAGGGAACTTTACAGTTTGTTTCCACTGCTAACTGTATGTGGAAAACCCGGATGTCCACCATCTTTGAATTGTACCAGGCTAGTGTTGGCCCACTGATGCCTCAGATATTAAATATTATGGCTAGCATCTTGCTGTCCCTTTGCCTCTGAACACTTAATGATGTCCACTCTGTGTCAGGTAGTACTACAAAGCCCAGCCTTGCCGCTGTGAGGAACCCACAGTGTCCAGTGTGGAGGATTCCCCAGGCACCTCCCCAAATGCAATGTTTCTCAAAGCAGGGTATCAGATAATGTTAAGTAACCATAGGTGCACAGGTCTGTACTTTTTATAATTTGTGGTTTTGGAGTTTGAAAATATAATTAAAGGTAGGAAACTTCCCATTTCATGGGTCTTATTGCTGACGAGGAAGAATAAGGCACCTTGGGCCACACACGACAGGGCGCCATGGGAGGGACCTGATACCATCCGAAGATGACAAAGGAAACAAGGGAATTCCAGCTATTCCCCTGAATGGATTCGAGTTCTTCAGCAAGTTTAAGTTCTCTGTTAAAATGTATTTAAATGTAAATTTAAAATGTAAAATTACTTACAAATTAGTCTTAAAAATTCAGTTTATGGTTTTTTTGTTGATGTTTGTTTTGGTCTTGGTTTTGTTTGTTTGTTTGTTTGTTTTTTTCTGGGCATGGTAGTATAGACTTAAAATGAAGAACTTGGGAGGATGAGACAGGAAGATTGTAAGACCATTTTGGGCTACATAGCAGAACTAAAATAAGAAAGTTAAAAATCACTTTGAAAACAGAAACTCAATTATTTATGTATGTTAAAACTTTATAAATGGAAAGTCATTGTTTCTCTAAAAAAACATAAACTCACATCTGGATTCTGCTACTTACATTCTATCTAATTTAACTTTGGTCCGTCGGTACTTTAAAGAATTTACTTTTAAAAAACAAACACCATTTGTCCATGCCACAAAATTCCTTTCCTACAGTAGTCAGGAATAACAAAGTTTGGAATGTCCAGCTGGAGGCTATCTAAAGCAAACCTTAAACAGAGGCAAGTTTGAGAACTTTCTCTGAGCATTGATTTTTTTTGGTGTGTGAGTCATGGTATTAGTCATTATAGGTACCCAGATAAAGAGTAAGCTACATACCTTGTCTCCGGAGCATCCAAACTCTTGGCTAAAATATACATATAACTAACTCAAACCACAATCAAAATAAATGCAATGTAAGAAATGGCATTAAGAGTCCCAGAAGTGAACCTCCAGACCTGAGCTCACTATAGGGCCTCTTCCACAGCTCCCAACTCTTTCCCAATTCGCCCCCTCCTCCACAGCTCCCTGAAACTTGGCTTTGCTTCCCACTCTTCTTACAAAACCATGGTCTCAAAAATTGCTAGTCCTCACACCCATGGGTTTTGATAAGGGTTTACTTGATGGACCCTCTCCCCATATACGAATCATAACGTATTTATTGAGGATTAGCGCAAAGCCTACCACGGCTCTCCCGCTCCTGTCACAGCTCAGAGCCTTTCTCCGGGCTGATGCGCGCTGACTTGTATTTCTATCCTTCCCCTCTCTCCTGAGCTCCAGTCGGCTCCAGCTGGCTCCAGGACATCTCTAAGTGGGTGTTCCACTGTCATCTCCAATTAAAAGCTCAGAACGGCAAATTCACCATCTTTCTCTTCAGACTAGCCAGTCTGCTCGGCCTTAAAGCGCCTCCTCCAGACTGAGGCTGCTCTGACTTTTCCCTTTGGCCTGCAAGCTGAATGTGGCTGCTGTGCAGTCTTGGCTCTCTTTATTTCTTGCATTCCATCAGCAAATCAAAAATAAGTAAATAAATAAATAAATAAATAAGCAAACAAATAAGTAAAAATGTTGGTCTTATCGCGTACAATGGTTGTACAGGACTTTCCAAATTTGGAATCTGAGTACAGGAGACAGTCATTTAAGATGATGTTTGCGCGGTATGTGCACAATTCATCTGAGGGTCCGCACATGGGGCCGGGGAGTGCAGAGAGACAGTCCTCCCTCAGTCTAGCTGAAATAGTGGGGCATGATGCCTGTGTGGTGGTGAGGGGCTTCTGACATTTTCTCTGTGGTGATGGTATATACGTGTGTGGCGTCTGCACCCAAGTGCCCACGTTTGTGTGTGCAGTCTACAGGATGGCATTGAAGGGCCTGCTTTATCACCCTGCCTTATTTCTTTCAGACAGGGCCTCGATGCTCTGAAACAGGCAGTCGCAAGTTCTAGTGAGCTTCCTGTCTCCCTGCACGCAGACCCTGCACTAGGGTTGCCGGTGCTGCATGGAGCTGTGCCCAGCTGTTTATATAGGGTTGGGATCCAAATTCAGTTCCCTGTGCTTGTGGGACCAGCACTGTTATCCACTAGGCCCAGGTCCCTTGCCACGTTTAATTAGACCTTGGGAAGGTCACAAACCACGTGGGCAGCTTTTGTGCCACATTCTAAGATGAGTTGCGGTAAGTTGTCTACGTCATGATTTTTAATGATTTTTCAAGGCTGGTCCATGAGTTCAATGTGTCTGAAAGTTGCTCCCTTTATCGCACGCAGCCATCTGCTTCTCTCCAGAGGAGCCGTGAAATGTGGTGACTACGAGCTCTGGCTTTGGCATCT
The DNA here is from genome assembly GCF_037038515.1 of Microtus pennsylvanicus. Lineage (NCBI taxonomy): Eukaryota > Metazoa > Chordata > Mammalia > Rodentia > Cricetidae > Microtus > Microtus pennsylvanicus. The sequence continues at coordinate 63,799,137 of NC_134583.1, read as the reverse complement.
GCCAGTCCTGGTTCACACCCTAGTTATACGGGATACTTGCTCTGAGACCTTGGGTTGGTTATTCACACTCTCTGTCTTCCCAGACAAAGTAGACACACAGCAGCTTCTCCTCCATATGGGAGAAGACGACGCATGCCAAGTCTGTGTGAATTCACAGAGCTTCATTGAGGTGCATGTGTGGTCAAGGACCTGCACCCACACTCAACTCTCCTTTCTCCCATTGCATAACTTGAGAATCCCAATCCCAAACAAGAACTTGCTGCTCTTTTGGTTTTAGCCTCCTATTGCCCTTTCGCAGACGCAAAAGTTCTCAGGGTTAGAAGCACCTTTCTTCTTCTGTGGATGTCATAGATTTTAGACTACAGGATATGTATTCCAAGACCGCCATTGAGAAAACAGAGACCCCCAACTGCCTTTATCTCCACCTGCCCTAGCGCCTATACACAGTTTGCATTTCTGCTTCCTTACCTGCCCACAAGAGCCTCTAATCATTGGAACCTTGTTTCCCTCATACCTGCCAAGTTTCCAGGAGCCCCTTGGGTACTAGCTTCTTTTCCTCTGAGGCACTGAAGACTCCGTCTGTACCTGAATCTTCCCGGACTCCACTGGCATCCTATTCCCTAACAGGAGCACCACTTACCCTCCAAGTAGTTAGAATACTTCGTGTAGGGTTCCTACTGGCATAGTAGTACCCAATGAGCTCTTGGCCGGGCCATGAGCTGAACCAATCAGATTCTCTTTCCCATGAATTGGAACTCAGGGAATTTGCTGGATATGGACGAGGGGAGCCACACTTGCCACAAGCGGTAAGAAACACAGACATAATAATAATAAAAAAAGCAGACAAATCTTCCCTCGGCTTACAAATTCTAGGTCCTTCCAAGGCCAAGTACATCTGTGCCTTTGTTTTTTTCCCATGGAGTCTTTCTTAGAGTCAGTAATTGCTTTTGTTTATACGTGAGGTAACTAAGTGTGGGATAGAAGTGTTCTGTTTCATATAACCCAGTCATCTCTCATCAAAACCTTTGCCAGAACCTTCTTTAGCATTGCCCTCAGGCCCCATCACACCCTAGCCTGAATCACCATTGCCCCTTGGATGGTCTTCGGGTTCAATGGTCAAGACCGTCCCCATCTCTAGTTCTGCCCTCCTTTGTATTCTGGGTGATGCTTCTCCCAGCATGCCTTGCAGCTGAGTTATTGCTGGGCCATGGCAGCAAATTTGGGGAGGAAGTAACTTCTGTCCTTCAATGACTCATGAAATCTAATTCTATTTAAAAAAAATGAGAGAGAGAGAGAGAGAGGTGCATATGTTCAATTGAAAAGAAAACAGTTAAAATAGATGTTTTGCTGAAGAAATTTAACTGCTTGTGCCCACTGGCGGTTGGGAAATTACATGAATGTGCCTGGCTGACAATTGTCCCCGAGAAAAACTGCAAAAAGATGGGAGGAAATGAAGTTATTTTGTGCCCGTGCAGCAAGGGGCCCCAGCCCAGCTCTAATCACAAAACCAACTTCCACTTGGTGTTTGTTAAGATTCGCTTTACCGTCTCTTTTAATCCCCGTGTAATGGGCTCCCTTTACGAGATGATAAAACCCACATTCAGAGCTGTTAGTGACTTTCTAGGAGTCCTGTGACCAGCAATCACAGGCCCATAGCCACCTCCTTGGGGAATGCATCCTTTGCCCCGTGTGTTTCTGGGCCAACTCACTGGAGCTACTTTGCCTGAGACTGGCTCATCTAACGAGCAGTCTTCAAAAACTTAACTCTCTTCTAAAAGCTTTTGCATCTATTTTGCCATCTTGTGGCAATTTAAAAAAGTTTAAGAGACTGAGATGGCTCATAGGTTCTTACCTACTAGTGTCCTCGCTTTGCTGTGTAAACATGAGGACCCGAGTTCTAATCCTCAGCATCCATGTAAAATCTTGGGTGTGGCTGCATGTACCTGTAACCCCAACTCTGTGAGGTGTAGATATATTGCAATCATTGGCGCATACTGACCTTGTCTCAGGGTAATAAGGGACAGAGCAGATCGACACGTGTCATGGTATATGTATGACTGTGTACATGGGTATGCATGCCTGTATATACCTGTGTGACTATAACACACATTCACATCAAATTTGAATTCCTTTTTAAAAGATATTTCTGAAATATTGGGAACCCTCCCCTGAATCGAATCAATATTTTGATTTGACCATGCCTACTTCTGATTCTTCCCCGTGTGCATATTTAGACTGAATACATTTAGAATGCACCAAGTGAAATTTAATATTCTATATTCTCTACTTGCGTGGAAAATACCACACATATTTCTGAAAAGTTTGAAAATACAGCATAAGGGTACTTCTGATAGGGTTTCACTTTTCTAAACAACTTTTGAAAATAGTGAGCTTTGTGTCATTTCAGGAATGGCAAAAACTACCCTGGGTAGCATTGGATATGTTTCATTTCCATCTGTTTTGACCACTTCACAATTTTTTAAGGCTTCTATCATAAACCTTTAATTTTCTATCTCTCTAGGAAAAAAAAAACTACCAAGTTCGCAGTATGCTACAATAAATTTGTTGTTCTTTTAAAGATAGCTGATTCATACAGGAATTCTGGGTCACAAAATACGACATGACAATCCACTCAGGCTCCTCTGGCCCTCCGGCTGCTCCTCAGACATAGGGGGTGTACTCCTGCCTGAGGCTTTCATGCACACTCTTCCTGCGCTCTGCCCCTGCTCTGCCCCCAGAGAGCCCTGACTGCTCTGGTCGCTGCGCAAATGTCAGCCTTTCCACCAAGACTTTCCTTGCTGATCCCATCAAAACCCATCATCTCACTGCACCAGTCCTCCTGACCTAGCCTCTGCACTGCTGTTGCTGTTTTCATTGTCCTGTCTCCCTGGTAGAATGGGAATTCCAAAGGAATGGGGACTTGGCCTTTTGTTCACTGTGTCGCGCATGGTGACACCACAGGTGCTTGGACACAACGGGTCCAACAAATACCTATCATTTGAAATGATTGGGCACCAGAGCCATTTGCATGCCAGCCATATGTGCTCTGACTTTCGGGGACGCTGCCTGCCCCAGCCCTGCTGCCCACCCTCAGCCTCCCTCCAAGGCCAAGGGCACAGTGGTGTGGGCACATGAACTGTGCCAGATGACCATCCCAGAGGACCTCCCAGAAACCTTTCTGCTCATTTAAGCCACAGTAGCAACAGCTGCAATGCTCCCCACACTTAGTTACTCCCAGGTAGAAAATCCTAGGTAACCGTTACCTAGAGTGGGGGTAACACCTCACAGTAGAAAGAACACTGAACACATTGGGAAACTCTGCCTCTAGTTCTGGGGTCCCCATTTGCCAATTATGCAGCCTGAGTCACTTTATTTTTCTTGGGGTCAATTTCCTTTGGGCAGAAAAGCAGACAGTTATGAATCGTGGATCCAACAATATAAAGGGAAAATGTTTGGTGACTCAGAGAAGTAACGTGGAATTCAGGCATGAGGGGGGTGGACAGTAATGACGTCCAGACTTAGGGTTCTGGAGTCTTCTAGAATAACTCGAGGCTCTATGACTAACTAGTTGTGTGAAATCACACACGTTCCTTAACTTCTCCGTCATCATTCCTATTGGTAGTATAACCTGCCATAAAAGGGGCTGGAAGGGTGTGGTGAGATACCACAAGACAAAGATTAGGGCCCTTGTCACCGCCCACTGCTGCTTTGGGTCGTGTTTGTAACGTGGTTACTGTGGTGGTTTGAATGACAAGTGCCCCCCATAGGCTTGGTTCCCAGTTGGTGGCACTGTTTGGGGAAGCTTAGGTGTCACAGCCTTGCGGGAAGAAGTGCATCACTCGGGGGTGGAATTTAAGATTCAAAAGCCTGGTCAACTTTCAGTTTGCTCTTCCACTTCATGCTTGTGGTTGAGATATGAGCTCCTGGCTTCTTGTTCCAGTCACCGTGCCTGCCACTGGCTGTCATGCTCCCCCACCATCATAGACTCTTATCCCTCTGGAGTCAGAAGCCAAAATAACCCCTTTCTTCTATAAGCTGTCTTGGTCAAGGTGTTACACCACATCAATAGTCAAATACACTAACACAGCCACTGGTAAGGTCACTAGGTGACATCTTATAATGATGTAGCTCAGCTTAAGTAGGAAGAAGTGGGGGCCTAGGGCTGTGTTCGTAGAGAAGGACTCTGTGTCCTTCATTCTTATTCTTTCGGCTGTGTTACAATACCCCTATTGTAACATCCGTGTGTGGCTGGGAGAAACATCTCTGAAGATGATGTTTCCCCAGAGATGGGAAAACCAAGGGAGTGGAAACATGAGGCTTTACAGGGCAGGTGGGAGGTGACAGGCTGGGTTAGAGCTCAGGCCCAGACAGGGACATTTGTGTGTTGGGAATTCCAACAAAGGATTGTCAGGTAGAATGACAGCCAGGTCATCCCCACTCAAAATGCCTCCTTGTGTATTAGTGTATATGTTAAGTGTGTTAGTACCACAGCTACTCTGCCTGGGTTCAGATCCTGGCTCTGACATGTCCTAGCTGTGTGGCCTCAGTTTCCCTGCTCCATGAAATAGTTATGATAGTAGGATCCACCTAAGAGTTGCCAAGGAGCTTAAATTTGCAACCCCTATGCCACACATAAAGTGGGCATTATTATATTTATTTTATGCAAAATTAAAATACATGTACTTAGCTTTAAAAGCAAGGAAATGGGACTGGATAGATGGCTCAGCAGTTAAAAGCACTCTCTACTCTACTCGTCCAGAGGACCCAGGTCCAGTTCCCAGCACCCAACTGGGAGACTCACAACTGTCTGTACCTCTAGCTCCAAGGTCTTAGATACCCTCTTCTGGTCTCCTCAATTGCCCACATGCACTTGGTTTACATGCACACAAGCATACACACACACACACAAACAAACAACACACACACACAAGTTTTTAAAAGTCAGGCTGGTTATGATGACAGATGTCTTTAATCCCAGTACTCAGGAGGTAGAGACAGAGGATATCTTTGAATTGAAGTCCAGACTGGTCTACATAGAGAGTTCCAGGACAGACAAGACTACATAGAAGATCCTCTCTCAAAAAAAAAAAAAAAACAAAAATGAAAATAAAAAATAATAATCATTTTTAATTAAAAAAATAACATAAGTTGGGGCATTTTATACAATGAGAAGATGCACAGAACACAGATGATACGTCTGGGTGTCAGTCTGAACACAGACGATATGGCCGGGTGTCTGTCTGAACACGGCTGAGATGGCTGGGTGTCTGTCTGAACACGGCTGAGATGGCTGGGTGTCTGTCTGAACAAGGCTGAGATGACTGGGTGTCTTCTACTCTCTCAGCTGGCTTCACCAGGCCTTTTTGCTTAGAGCAATGGGTTTCTCTAAGGGTTCCCACCTCACCCCCGAAAAAAACAAAACATAGCCCCTAGAGCTGGATTAACTATTTTATCTCATTGTTAACTGGTGAGAAATTTGTCTGCTGAATCCCTTGGCTTTCCAGAGTGGGAGACATCCTGGAAGGAGTCATAGAACTTCTCCCAACTGGGACAATATTCCACAGACTCTCACAGTTCCCAGTCCTTCTCCCTGGCATGGGACATCTCTTGGAGGAAAACCTAGTGCTTAGTACTCTTGCCACAAGGATGCTCCTGGAACAGCACAGGTCGAGGAGACCACTTATCATCAAAAAATTACCCCCAAATCCACTCCACATTGCCATTTTCAAAACAGTTCATGGCTAATGAAGATGCTATCCTTTAATGAGTATTAGCCACAAGTTACTCATTTCTCCCCATCCCGACATACCCAACTGACACGGCGACCACCGCTCCAGGCTCGCTACTGGTCTGTTTAGCAGGCAGTTTGTCATTAACACACTGATGTCCATGAGTCGGTTTGGGAACCAATCATGGAAAAGGGGGAGGGAAGCCTCAGGGTTTATGTCCTGACTCTCTTAGCATCTGGACCCCTTCTGGACTAAATTCCCCACAGTAGCATTACAGATATTTGACTTCTTTTGTAAGTGTTGTTGTAATCGTTGCCAAGTACCCACACAATATAAATTATCATTCGCTTACAGTTTTATTTACAGTGACTCTCACTTTTTCTTGAAAGTTAACTTTAAAAGCAAGATTTAGTTCCCCTGGCCCGCCACTTCGAGCACAGTCATGAACCAATTCACCAATTCAGGATAATTCCTGAAGCCTAAAAAAGGGAAGAAAGGAAACATCAGTTCTGTCTTTTCTGTATGAACCAGATCACCAGGGAACAAGTGAGGGGAAGCTGCTTTCTACAGAAGCATTGTAGCTAGCAAACACAAAGCAGACATTCCCATCTTATAACCTCCAATGAGCAAATGGATTTAATGCTGAGCATCGGTCAGGCCAACATCACCAAGACCCTTGAGCATTGCCTGTCGTGATGACAGACGGCATCCAGAACCTAGGGCCACCTACAGATTTACTTAGGGATGGAAACTGAGTCTGACCAATCCTCTAGACCCAGCTGCCAATTTGCAGAAAAAGCAGGGACAGAGAAGCATGCAGAGGTGCCATGAGACTGCAGTAAGCAAACCCCGAACTGAAAACACTTCAGACCAAATAGCCCGGAATTTTCAGCAAATCAAAGAATGTGACCGGGCTTTGAGACTCACTAGATTAGCAACAGAAAGTACACCAAATTAGATGCAGAATACAACAGGTACAACAACATCCATCCCATCTCACCTAGAGGGTGAGATTTAAAATCTGTGTAGGTTGAAAGCTGGAGGGTACAAGAGAATCCTACAGAAACCCTGAAAGCATCTTGAAGTCTCAAGGCCATTGGCCTCTTACAGAACCACATCTGCAGGAATGAACTCTTAATTTGCACTTGTCTTCTGGCGTCTTCTCCTGGGCAATAGAGACCAGTATCTAACAGGACCAGGGAAGGTAAGGACCCACTGAAGTGACATCTTGCTCTTGCAGGGGCAAAAGCAGAGAAGGCATGAATGTTCCTAACTCATCCTGGCAGTCGTGTTCTGAGCTCACCAGCTCTTGCCTACGACCCTGTGCCCAGCCTCAGACGCACTTTTTAGGACATCTCCCAGAACCTGCAGAGATGTACGCATGCTCCTCCAAAGAACTGGGATGGCTGACTGTAACTATCTAGAGTTCATCTCCCCAACTCACCCTTTAATGTTAGAAAAGGCTTGGCTTGTCTAGTTATAAAACTATTTGACTGAGTCGGCTCAGCATCTACCCTGGGGGACAGCATTCAGGGGCAACCATGAGAATTGTCAGCTGACTTCTGTGGGGCCAGCATCCTTCAGCTTCCACAAGGCAAACTGCTTGGGTATCACCAAGAACCCAGTATCTCCCTGGGATGGCTACTGTTAAGATAGCATTACTAGCCAAAGCCTATGGAAACCCTGAAGTGGCTTCCCAGAGTACTGGACCAGTTGCCTACCATGGTCTGGAAGCAGGAGTGGAGCTGAGTCAGGAAGGGCGGCTTCCCAGGCAGGGCCAGCACCCGCTTCTCCACCATCGTGCACTCCACATCGTCATCTTGGATCACCACGTCTTTCTTCAGGATCTTCACGGCATAGAGCTCATCTGTACCTTTCCGCTCTGAGAGCATGACCTGCAAAAGACAGCCATACATCAATACCATTAAGAGATGCCTTGGGGGACAACTGTGGGTACCCAGAATCCAGGCAAACCCTTCCCAGCTTTGGACAGACATGCATACCACTTTGTAGCCACCTCACACTTTGAGTCCTATCAAAGGAAGACGGTTCTAGGAAAGATGAACGTGTATTGAACGACCCTTTGGGATATTCATCAATAACAATGCCATTCAACATGGCTGGAATGATAATCATCCCCTCAGAAATAACTATCTAGACAGTTTCACTGCCTGTTTTATTCACTGGTATAACTTTAAATCTTCAAAAGTACCAGACATGTAGTAGATGATCAGTAAATACTAAAAACACAAGAATCAATGAATGATTTATCAACTTGGTAAAACCAGATTTGAGTTGATACGCCATGCTTTGTTGATACCTATGGGAGGCCGGTACCTTTCTAAACAGAAACAGAGAAGGAGTAGATTGGAGGTGGGGTAGGGGAGAGAATAGGCATAGAGGAGGGAGGGGAAACTGCAGTCGGGATGTAAAATTAATAAACAAATTAAATAAATAAATAACCTGGGTTGGAGACACCTACTCCTTTATTCCCTCAGTGTGCCCTGTTCTGCACGAGCCTGCTGGGAATGCAGCAAGAATCAAGCAAGCACATTCCTTGACCCTGAACTCAGGGAGGAAGAGAGATCAGACAACTACTTATGGGAATAGTCAATGCACTGTTTCAACAGCCTCACCTGCAGTCTTGGGGTGTCTGCCTACAAGCTGTGGTCAGAAGCAGGGTCAGAAAACATGAGGGCTTATGGACACAATGTTATTTTCATTATGTTGCTATTATCCTTGGTCTTGGCCACGTCAGAGGAACTATGTCTGGTGTATGATAGTCTCAAGGAGATTCTTAGGAAACAGCGACTTGGACCATATTCCAAGGAGACATGCTCTGTCAGGGAAGGCCTCCCTAAAAAAGAAATGATCTCACTGGCATATTTGCTAAAGGTATTATGGTATTGCTTTGTAAGCAACACTCATTAGTACCATATATTTTTGAGGACTTACCAATGTATCAAGCAATTATTGGTTTTCGTTTATCATTTCTTATTTACTTTGCTTAAGATTCTAGGAAGCAGACACTGCTATGAACCTGAGAAGAAACTGGCATAGAAGGCTAAGGAGCCTGCCAGGGTAGCACTCAGAGCAAGGGCAGGATTTAAACTCAGGCTTACATGGTCAAAGTTCCTGTTGTTATTCGTTCATTATTATGAGTGTCGTGTGCAGGTGCTCATGTGCCCCAGCACACATGTGGAGGTCAGACGATGCCTCTCAGGAGCTGGTTTCCCTTCTGCAAGGGGTCTGGATACCAAGCTGACATTGTCAGGTTCGCCTAGCAAACACTTTACCTATGCAGCTGTCTTGCTGACCCAAATTTCCTATCTTTAAATGTTTCAGAAAAAGCCTCAAAGAAGTTAAGAGGTTAAGACTACATCTCCCGACACAGGTGAACAAGAGACTGCAACAGAGACTTGAGGTTAGATGGAATAGGGATGGGCACCCAGAAACTTATAGATAGGTCAGCATACCCACTCAGCTCTTGTCCTAACAGAAAACGGTCAACCAAACTCAGTCATAGAAGCTTCCAGATTCCTGCATCCGCACACTAAAGCTCTCAGGCAGAGCTCAACGGCTTTCTTGAGCTCACCCAGCCTCTTGCTTCAACTCTCTTCTCTCGCCTTGCAGTCAGTGGTGCTCACAGCTGCTATAGATGTGGGGCTATGTAGAGTGCTTTAGGAAGAAGACTTCTGGCACACGGTTCTACAGTGGGCCTGTTCTCTGCCTCTGTCTCCAACAGAGCTACCCTTCTCAGTGGATGGCACCTATGTGGCCCTGTCTCAGCCCGCAGAATAGCCACTGGCTTAGGTGGCAATCTAGCTATAGGGTCAGGATGTCCCTTCGTATACTTCCCATCCCTGTCTGTTCTTTACATGCTACTCACGCTCCCAGCCCTTGCCGAGGCAGGGATGATGACCAAAGGAAACCAATGTCCCAAGGCAGAGAATCAGGAGGAGGAATTTTCCTGCTCTCTGGTTGCAGAGAAAGCTGGGATGGAAGAGTACAGGGAACAGCAAGGTGATCTGGACTGGATGCAAGTGAGGAGAGGACCAGGGATGGGAGGAGAGCCTACACCTGAGAGGTTAAAAGGTCCTGTCACACTCAGACCTTCATTTACATTCTCCAAGACCCTCCCGTCAGTCCTTAGAGGAGGAGCAGGGAGTGACAACATCCAGGACGGTGGGATGACGACACAAGTAAGCCACCTCACCTGTCCTCATGTGCCTTTTCCACATTATTCTCAATACCTAAACTGACATTTACTAACTGTTTTTTAAGATTCTAGTCACTGCCTGGCATGTCCCAGGCATTTAGGTAATGCTTACATGGGAAGCAAAGGCAGCAAAAGTAAAATTTCAAATAATTAGTCAGAGCTAGCAATGGCCATGGCCACATTCCCCTGTGTTCCTGAAGTGAAAATAAATCTCTTATTAATTGCATTCGAGGAGCTTTCAGAAATTTCAATACCGGCACGGAGGACGTGGGTTGTTTGCCCAGCTGTCCCTGCATCTCCAGGGCGAGGATTCCACGCAGAGTGAAAGGATGTGTTGAAGTAACGTTCTTATCAAATTCCAAACCACATCTGTTACCCAAGAATCTTCAGGGAGGGATGCGATAAATAGCAGAGCTTCAGTGACAGCAAATAAAACAGAGAAAAGCACCCCAAGGACTCCCTGGTGGGAAGCTTGTGGTGGTGAACTTTGCTGCCGGATCCCAAAGGTGAGGTGTGCCCAGCATCCTGGACTCTGGCCACAGACTGGGTAGTGCTTTGCAAATGGTGAATATGTGAATTTGAGAATTAGAATGCCCGGAATACATCCAAGGTTGGCCATAAGGTAACTGTGGGACACTGGGAAATCCACTTAGCTTTTCTGAACCTCAGTTTCCTAATCTGTCAAATGGACTTGCCAAAACCCCTCAGCTGGTGGTCTAGGGAACCATACAGGGCACGGTGTGTATAAAGTGAAACTTGACTCGGCACTGTTTGGCAAACAATGAACACTTAACACCCTGCACTGGACTGTCTCCCAGAGTGGGCACAGCAAAGAACAAAGAACGAGGTGGCTTCGAACAACAGAAACATGTCCTCTCAGAGTTCTGGAGGGTAGCAGTCCAAAATCAAGATGTTGGCAGGGTCAGATGCTGGTGAGGGCTAAGGAGGAATAATTTATCCTATGCTTCTCCCGGCTTCTGATGGTTGCCAGCAACCCTTAGCACTGATTGGCTTATAGACACAGGGATTGCTCCAACTCCACCCCTTTCTTCACGCTGTGTCCCTCCCTATTGTCCTGTGTATGTGTCCAAGTGTTCTTACAAGGACACATTCCATTAGAGCCCACTCTAGTCCAGAGCAACTCAATTTAACTCAATGACGTCTGTAAAGACCTTATGCCTGAGGAAGGCCAGGGTTAAAATTTGAGGTTGCATTTTTTTTTTTTAGGAACGTGAGAAGGACAGTGGATAGGATTTGAAAATCCTGTCATCTTTCCTGAGAAAAGCCCAGGGTGTGGTTAGTCCTTGATCCAAGCTCCCATGATCGCTTCTGACCAGCTTCGCCTCCACTCTTCTTACTCCCGAACCCCACATAAACAGCGCTCCACACAACAAATGATGCTTGAACAACTCAAGGCAGCTCATAGCACTCCACTTTCTGGATACCCCCTTCTGTCTTCCAATAGCATGTAGAACGATATACCCTTCTCCCCAGGCATTCGAGCATCTGCTCTCTGACCTCCTGATGGCTGGTCACACTCTGCAGGGACCCCAGCAGGGTCCGGACTGCCTACCTTGTTTAAGCATGCAGGGCTCTTGTCACAGACACCACTTCGTCTCACTCCACAGCTCTTTCCTTTTGTGTGTGTACATACGTGCACATGCACGGTGTAAGCACGTGGGTGCATGTAGGTGTGTTCGCCCATGAGTATACTTGTGGACGCCAGAGGCTGCCTGCCTCAGGGATCTTCCCCCACTTGTTCCCCACCTTATTTTTTGAGTCAGGGTCTTTCACACCTTTGGCCTGATTTACTGGATGCTGAGCCCTAGAGATCCAAGCTCTAGGGATCTGCCTGTGTATACCTTCACTGCTCACCCCATGCTGAGATTCCAGATATTTTGCCGTAGCTCCTATGTCTAACTCCAGTCCATGGTCAACAATGAACCAATATTTGTTGGCAAAGTGAATTAACAGATCTGAGTGAGGAAAAGCAGCCACAGCTCCCTAGATCTAGGTCAGCGTATCTGGTTTCTCTGAGCTTCAAGTGCTTAGAAGTTGGTGTTATTTAATGTGTGTATATGACTTCACTCAACCCATATTTCCCAAGGAACCTGATAAAGTATTCAAGATTATATAACATAAACAAGTGAATTGTATGACCCACATACTATACCTCAAGATAGATGGTTAAAAGTGATTACACATTATATGGTCAATACTTATGTCTGTGTATTTGTATATGGGTACATGTGTCTATAGTAGATACTTTAATGCATGATTTTGTCTTCCTTTTCTCTTCCCACTCTCCTCTCTCCTCTTTACCTCTTTCCATTTTTCTTTTCTCTCTCTTCTTCCTCTCTTTTTCCTATAAGCCAACACAACCAGCAACATACACTATGTAATGATGTTGATATTTTCTATAGGGAAAGTAACTTGGTTTTCGAGCAGAGAGACAAGCTCCTCCTGGAACTTAGGTCTGATGACAATTCCTTACTTGTGCAGACCTTTGCATAGCAAAGCTATAGTGGATGGTGTTCCTAATATCATGCCTGCAACAGGTCAGAAGAGGAGGAGGAGAGAGCAGCACACAGTAACTTTGTCAATGTGACCAAAACTGGAATCTCTTGGGAAGAGTCTTGGTGAAGGATTGTGTACATTGGGTTGGCCCATGCACATGCCTGTGGGATATTGTCTTAATTTAATTAAGTGCTATGGTAAGACACAGTCCAGTGTAGGCAGCACCATTCCCTAGGCAGGAGTACCTGACCTGTCTAAGAATAGGAAAATACAGCTGAGCACAAGCAAGCAAGCATGCCTGCAGGGTTTCTCTCTCCTCTAGACTGTGGATGTCATGTGAGCAACTTTCAAGTTTCTGCTGCTGACTTCCCTGCAGTGGTGAACTGTAACCTGGAACTGTGAGTTCAGTGGTTTTAACTGTTCTCCCCTAAGTTTCAACACAAGTGACAGTAAAGCATCCTTTATAACCAAAGACCTGGAGCAGAAGGAAACCTCTGCCAGTCAGGAGCTCTTTCAACCTGATAGACATGGGATAAGGCACAGACCAGAGCCCAGGATTCATAGAGTCAGGATGGAGACTCAGTGGAGGAGGATCACAGATAGTGAAAGCTCACAGTGCTGCTGACTTCATCATGTTTTGTGAGTTCTTTATTTGTGAGGCCTTCCTATTCCCAGTCTCACTCAGCAAGAAGATGTCTCGCGTGTTCTACATTATCCTGAAGTTTCCGAATTCTTACCCTCCAAGGCATATTCCTTCGGCTTGATTTTTGGATAGAGTTTTCTGAGTGGATGTGTAAACATGCATACATGTTCAAGTTATATATGGTATGGCGGTCACACCAGCTTAATATGAAGTCATGTGGCTCAAGAACATCATAATGTTTGCACCTAGAATCAAGGAGGAAGTCTGCAGTCTACAAGTGATTTGGGGCCTTTAACAACTTATTTAGAGAAGGCAACCAAACAGACTTTGCACACTGGAGGCGTATCTCAGAGAAACACTGAAAAGTGGAACCACGGAGAAAGTGTGTGCACTGGAATTGGGTGTGGACCCTGGTGGGACTGGATCATTTTTTCCATGCAGTCTCCAAGTCTGCTCAACAAAGCAGTGAGGGCCACCATGCACAGCAAGTTGGGAGACATAAGTCAGCCATTCCATGATTTTGTGCAAAGGCTTTTGCAAGTTGAAAATCTCTTAGTCAGGCAAGGCGGTGCACACCTGTAATCCCGGTACTAGTGAGGCCGAAACAGGAAGATTGCCATGAAGTAAAAGGTAAGCCTGAGCTATAAAAAGTGAGATGCTGTCTTGAAACAAAATTTCTTTATAAAATGAAAATAAATAGGTCTCTTTAGTACAGTCTGAATCTGTAACAGAAGTGAGCTGATTCCCATGTCAGAAGCCAAGGTGGCAGGTGTACCCAGAACTAAAAGTTTTTATTTCTTTATTGTTTTTATCAGGTGTGCATGTTTGTGTATGTGTAGACACACATGAACATGTATGAGGAGGTCAGAGAACTACCTTGGATGTTAGTTCTTAAGAACTGTCTTTTTTTGTTAGTATGTTTGTTTTAAAAGTACACAAGCAGTTTTTACTTGGCATGCCCGCGTGTGTAGACTGCAGTGTGAGGGTGGTGTGTTAGGGCTGTGGTGCGCTGTGTGAGCTCATCTGGAGGACACGCACCGACTGTGAAGGGCACCACCATGCCATCTCTGAGGGTGGTGTGTAAGGGCTGTGCTGCGCTGTGTGAGCTCATCTGGGGGACACATGCTGACTGTGGAGGGCACCACCGTGCCATCTCTGTAGAAATTTCAGCTGTGTGTTCTCTGTGAGGATCTTACTTTTCAAGTTTGCTATTTTATTTTATTGTACTTTACTTTTAAGATAGCGTCTCTCTCTATGGTCCTGGCTGGTCTCAAACTTGTGTTTCTTAAGCCTCAGCCTTCAGAACGTTGACATAACAGACAAATTCTCATGATATAGGCCTAGCTGGCCTGAAATTCAATGTGTAGACTAGCCTGGCCTTAAAATCACAGAGATCTGCTTGTCTCTGCCTCCTGAGTGCTGGGATTAAAGGTGTGTGACATACTGGCCCTTTTTTATTTTTGAAACGGGGTCTCTTACTAGTCTAGCACAGAGATCCATCTGTCTCCACCCTCCATCTCTTAGATTGCAAGTGTGCTTCCCCATGCCCAGGACTGTACTTGGTCACCCGGACTGGAACTCACGTGTTTGTGTTTACGTGGCATGCACTTTGAACAGCTCCCAGCTCTTCAGACCCTCTAGCTTTTTAAATGAAGCTGCGGTGCCGTGCTTTAGGTTTAGTTTAGTTGAGGCTTTATCCTCTAGCACAAACAAAGCTGGGAAAGTGTGAAGGGAAGTTTAGAATGGAGGTCCTTGCTGCTTGGTTATATCTGGCTCCTGCAAAGTCCTTAAACAGGGGCCACTAAGCATGGGAGAGACAACTCTCACAAGCTGCAGGAAAGAGGTGGAGTAGAAACAAGGGAGCTTACATCTGAGACTGTTGCCTGTGCTCCTAATGAAGATGCTTGAGTGTGTCTAACACCAAATGCTTAACTGAATTTCAGTAAGAAATATGAAGAAATGTTATCTCCACCCTCAAGCCGGCATCACCTCTAATCACTGGCATTATTAGAAATGCGTGGATCACTAATAGTTATTGAAGGTTTCTTTGGAGCTAAAAATAAACATTAGTCAACTTGGAAGACCTTACGGTAAGGGAGACAAGCCAGACACAAAAGGACGAATAACGTAGGCTCTCATCCAGAGCCCCTGAAAATCAACAGACTTCACAGCACCTAAGAGATGGTCCCTGGCAAGAACTGGGGTGGGGCAATGTGGGAATGAGGAAATGTTTAAAGCTTCGATTCTAAGGGAAGTACTAGAGATTTAATGCATGCCATATACAAAGTATTGAACTGCATACTTAAAATTTGCTATGGAAATGTTCTGGCAAGAGAGAGAGAGAACAGAGTTGTCTGATAAATAAATAAACTCTGTGACATGTCTGGCTTAGTCATTTCTTCGAGTTATACGTTAAGCTTGACAAAGCTAAAGGGCTAAAATAAAAGCAGATTTAATTTGACTGTTTTCGTAGATTGTTCCTGGGAAAACAAGCCAATAATTGATGCCTTCTACCCAAAGACGATGAAACGAAACCCTTAAGGGTCTGTCATTCACTTAAACAATTAGGTGGCACAAAGAAAGCCTGTTTCTTTCTAATCAGATCTGCCTTACGGGCATAAGATTGGCTTTGTTGTTGACACGACAGACCACTGCTGCTGGAGCCTGCAGCTTCTCTGGGGCAGAAGTGGATCCCGCTGAGCACAGTGGATGCTGTGAGAACTCACTGGGTTTGACTCCACTCCCTCTGCTGCCTGAATCTCTATTTCTGCATCCCAAAAATGGAGATGTTGCCAGCCCTACCTCGTTAGACCACGCCACAAATTAAATCGACAACACCGGAAATACTTAGATGAGCTCCCATTGGGCAGGGGTAGAGGATAGATTTCTATAGCGGTTTTTCATGTGGTCAGTACACAATGCACAATACACTTGGGAAGGAGGATGGGGTGAAGCAAGGCATGCCACCCTAAGTATCATCCTCATTTGCATATCCTAAATAGCTGTTCTGTATTAGATGACTGTAGTCCCCTGGTTTCTGCTATTATGCTTGTGGTAGAAAAGAAGATAGATGCTCTATTAGAACACGCTGTGGATCTCTGCTGTGGTGCAAAGAGATGCACGCGAGATGCAGGGAGACAGGAACTGTGGAAGCTCCAAAGTTGGATCAGAGTCCAGTTTTCTTATTTCTCTCCCCGGACCCCACTCACCACAGCTTTGTGGTGTTAAGGATCAAACCCATCACCTTGGGCATGCTATTCAATGGCTCAGCGAGCTTCATACCTAGCCCTTAGTTTTCGTGAGACAGAATCCCACTATGTACTTGAACTTGTGATCCCTTGAGATCTGGGTTTGCAGTGTGTATCACCATGCCTAGAAAATTAAATCTTGTGCAGTTTCCATGTTCATGGGCTCTATGGCCCCTCAGTGAGATGACTTGATTTAATATGGTGGCATTTTCCCTCAGAGAATCAGGCAATATTTAAAAGAACATAGAAACCTAAAGGAAATTCTCCCTCTGCCTTGTTGACCAGAGAGGTCAGTCATTTCGGTTCTCCTCTTAGAGATCTTGCCCATACCAAATACACTTTCAGAAAGCGTGTCCCCGCCATTCTTCTACAGGTGTGGCTGTCCCCTCTTTCTTGGGCACAGCTAATTGGATGATAAAAATCACTGAGCTGCCTGAGGTCATTAGATTCTCCTTTCTGGTATTTTAGACTTCTAGAATAGATGAGATTTGGGATTTCAACACTGAAAGTGCTGGAAGAGGTGGTGTGTGGCCAGAGAGAAGGTCAGTGGTGGGAAGGAGGGTGGTGGGTGAGCGCCCTATGTCCACGTCTTTCCGGTCCTGAACTCCCTTTGCTCCCCTGACCATCTATTTGCAGCAGGTAAAATATTACAAAGCTGAAATTCTTGATATTTAATTTTCCTCAATGTAATTAATTTTGTCGAGAGAAAGAAAAGAACTTTATCTTGTTTTTCAATTCACTATCTTCTGAGGACCGAAGCGGCAAGTCACTTTGTTGAGCAGGGACCTGGGAAATCGGGAAAAGTGATTTAGGAAGATGAGCCTGCAAAATCGTAGTGCAATCAGAATTGCATACGGAAGCTTGGGGGCCGAGGGGAGAGGCACCGTAATTGGGACAGAACCACAGAGACAGCAGGAAGCCAAGATCAGACAGCAAATGTCGAGAGGTTCCCCGGAAGAGGATTAAGGGGACAGGTAGCAAAGCCTCTCAGCTCCTGTGAGCCATATGATAAAGCAATTTAACATATGGTACAGGAAGATAGTAAAGAGGGTGAAGAAAGGGGAGCGCTTTTGTCTGCAAGGTTATATAACCACGTCTAATGTATGTATGCATGTGTGTGTGCGGGGATGCATGCCACTAATGAGATTAAAATGAGGATGGACTCCCACAGCTGGGACTCAAAGACTTTAGGAGAGAAGGTCTCCATTGTTGCTAGGAACTGAGGCCCCTTTAATCTCCTCAGGATAGTTCCTCCTGTCAGAATTCAGCGCTGCACCTGCTACAAGATGCTGCATCTGGACTATTCTCCTGTGTCCACAGAGCACTCTGGTGGAGCCCCTGGCTGTTGGGGTGCTCCTGTGGAAACTGGTACTGCCTTCTCCCTCGCTCAGGCCTGGCACAGTACTGTGGGCCCCCATCTTGGGGGCTCATGAATCCACAAGGGGAGAAACTCTGGTGTGTGGGATCGGGCCAAATGTTTTAATATGTGATGTTAAGGTATTAGTCTACATTAGTGCGACCACAAGACAGAATTTTTAACTCTTTTCCCCGGAAGGAGGAATAATACACTTACATCACTGTGTAGCTCTGGTAGCCATTTTGGAAATACTATTTCAGAATAAGGAGTGCTGCAGCTCAGCCCAGGAGGCTGAGACAGGAGGATTCTACATCTGGAGGTAACCTAGAGTATACAGTGAGTTCTGGGGTAGCCTGGACTACATGGAGAAGCCTTTCCTGAAGAGGGGAATGAGGAGGAGGGGGAAGAGAAAAAGGAAGGAGGAAGGGAGGGAAGGGAAGGAGGAAAAAGGGGGGGGGAATTGGGAAGACATGTGCACCCCAAAGTGGAGAAGAGTATTATTACAAGATGGTAAGAAGCAACTGGAATCATAAAACCAGATCGCAAGTTCTGATCAGCCTCCTCCAAGCCACAAACAACTCTCCAAGATCACATCTTGGAGGAGTCACCAAGCCTTTTTCGCTTAAATTTCTACATAGATAGGGCAGAGTTGTTATCCGTGACTATCTAGCAGAATAGATAGCTGCCAATTAACACCACATGATGCGTGGAAGCCCATGGCACATACCTCCCTGGCAGTCTGTGTCCAGTGAACGTGAGAGGCGATGAGGGAGTATGACGGGAACAGGGGTGGTGGGACAAGGTAGTACGGCTAGTGAGAACTGAGCAAACGGTGGTCAAGACCGCAAAGGAAACGACTGAGCGCAGCTGCTCCTGCTAGAGTTGCTCTGAGAGCCGGATGATCTCACGATGCGGAAGCCTGTGCAGGAGGGCAGAGGTTGTGGAAGGGAAGGTGTACTCGTGGAACACTCTCAGGAATCCCACTGACACACACTGGTCCACGGACAGGTGGGTGAGAGGGAG